>NW_019175114.1:1039620-1062120 GCF_002260705.1 Seriola dumerili
TCTCTTTAGTTGGTTGCGTCTCTTTGTGGTTGGTTGCGTCTCTTTAGTTGGTTGCATCTCTTTAGTTGGTTGCGTCTCTGTGGTTGGTTGCGTCTCTTTAGTTGGTTGCGTCTCTGTGGTTGGTTGCGTCTCTTTAGTTGGTTGCGTCTCTTTGTGGTTGGTTGCGTCTCTGTGGTTGGTTGCATCTCTTTAGTTGGTTGCGTCTCTGTGGTTGGTTGCGTCTTTTTAGTTGGTTGCGTCTCTGTGGTTGGTTGCGTCTCTTTAGTTGGTTGCGTCTCTTTGTGGTTGGTTGCGTCTCTGTGGTTGGTTGCGTCTCTTTAGTTGGTTGCATCTCTTTAGTTGGTTGCATCTCTTTAGTTGGTTGCGTCTCTGTGGTTGGTTGCATCTCTTTAGTTGGTTGCGTCTCTTTGTGGTCTCTGCTTCTTGCTTTGTGTTTTGTGCCTGTTGTTGTTGCATCTCTTTGTTTTTGTGTCTTTGTGGTTGTTTGATGACGGACTGGACCAGCGGACTCATTGATGAGCTGCTTGTTGACTCTCTGCTGCCTGAGTCTCTGGCTTCATCACAGTTTTTGGGGAGAAATCAGGTCAGGGCGTTTTTGCAAAATTAAAAACCGTGATCCCTGAAAATCTGAGGAAATATTTATGCTTCATATCACGTATCACACGAGAGATTGAGCCGGACTGGAGACTGTTTCTTCATGGCTGTGGTTCATTTCAGTTCATGGTGTGAACTTGTGTCATCCTGTTAGTGCTGCACCTTCAGGCTGCAGTACAGAAAAAAGTCATGTCTTCATATTTATATTCAGCCCACAGCAAGTCTCCATCAGACTCCTCTCTTTTGTTCTATTCCTTCTCTTTCTTTGCTTTTTTCTCTTCTTTCCTCGTCTCCTTTCAACACCTCTCTCCATCTCCCCCTTTTTTACTCTCATCCTCTCCCTCTTCTCTCTCTCTCCAGTCATTTTGTATGTAGGTCAAATAGCTGCGTTAAATGTAAATGTCCCTCATGCATAGCAGAGCAGCCTCCTTCAGAAATACAGCGACTGAATGAGAAATGAATTCAAACACCTCCAGCCACTTCAAAAGTTCGCTGTGTGTGTGTGTGTGTGTGTGTGTGTGTGTGTGTGTGTGTGTGTGTGTGTGTGTGTGTGTGTGTGTGTGTGTGTGTGTGTGGTGTGTGTGTGTGTGTGTGTGTGTGTGTGTGTGTGTGTGTCCTGGTATGACCCCGCGGAGGCTGCAGCCGTCTGTGGAGTCGATGTGAACTCGTTGAAGCGGTTCACTGGCTTTAATGAAGGAGTGCGGAGGAGGGTGGGCGGGTGGCTTGCATCTGCTCAGGTCACTCAGGTACGCCTCGGCACAGGTGTCACCACCAGGACAGCTTAGAAAGTCGCACTGCAGTTGATCAGTGAGTGAACGAGTCCAAACTTTAACCCACACTCCAGGAGACATGATTGGCCCACAGGTGTCACAAACACAGTGTTGGCCACCAGCTGCATATTCAGCCGATCAGTCCATCCGCCTTCAGTACAGTTGTATTATGATTCACGATCATTAAACAACCTGTTTCACAGGTGAAGGGTTGTGGAAGCTGGTGATTCTGGTGCCATTAAGTTTTATATTAAACCCACAGATGTTACGTCTGCACTGTGTTGTGTTTACGTGTCATACGGCATCATTCAGACACAAAAGTGCTTTACAGAGGCACGAAACACATTGGACAATAATAGAAACCAATTAGAATAAATAAAAACATTGAAACAAGTCAAATCAAGATTACATAAAATCAGGTCAGAAACTTGGGACACCGTTTTAAATCAGGGTGTTTTCACACCTGAAGCTGGTTGGGGTTGGGGTTGGGGTTGGGGTTGGGGTTGGGGCTCTGCTCCGGTTCAGTGATGAGTTTGTAAACTTCAGGTTCAGTTTGTTTTCACAGAGAAAAATTCAAGTGAGGCAAAATGCATCTTTGCAAACCAGGTGAGAACGTTCCCTCCTCTGATTGGTCAGATCGTCTGGAGCAGGAAAGTAAACACAGGAACGCTAAAAAGCGCAGGTGTGAAAACTCCCTAAAAGCTGCTTCACCTGGTTCAGATTCTGGGAACACTGAGTGAACCTGTCCCCGCTCACCTGAGGGTCTGGACGCTTCGTACAATAGATCATAGATGGGGTTTGGGCCTGAGACCGTTTAGATTTAGATGTGACCTCTGACAAACAGGAAGTCAGAGCAGGGATTCATGAGCGTCATCGACAGCATCAGTCCAGCAGCTGTATGTGAATCATGCTCGATACAAACTGAACGGGATCAACGGGGAGCGCCACTCCTCAGGGTAACCATGGCAACAGGCGTTGAAATCCACTGGACGCACGGTCATATAGAGACTGTGATGATGAGGTGCACGTCAGCATGCTGCCAGAGAGAGGGAGCTGTCCCTCTTTAGCTCCATCAGGGATCATTTCATGCATTATGGGTAAATTTAAAGGGTCGTTCACATTAATAACTGATCAATGATCCTGTTGAAACTACAGCTCCCACATTCATTATATCATCTTTCACGTGAAGGATTCATGGATGTGTCAGTCTGTGTGTTTAAACCAGCGTGTTCATGGAAAGCAGCAACACTGAAGTGAGAAGGTCTTTGAACACATCGCACTCTGATCCGCACTCAGACTGAAGGACGGCCTGCGACTGTGTGAAGGGGGAGGACCTGCCGTCCTGAGGAGGCTGATTTCCCTCCGCAGCGGGTCGGGAGGTTTGGCCGCGGCGAGGAGTCACGTCGGGGTGAGTCGAGCCTCTCTCTGAATCTCAATGAGGGTTTCTCTTTTTTTCGACGCTGAGCGAGGAACCTGAGATGACTCCGGCTCCTTTCACCGCCGCTGCTCTTTTCTTTTTAACCAACAGGTCACCGTGAGGGCCGCAGCAGGCCACGCCCCCACACTAGTGAGGAGCAGCGGACACAGGAACAGGAGACAGAGTCTGTTAAAGGTCAGGGGTCAGTTGCACAAATCACCTCGAGTTAAGATTTCCTTAGAATAAAAACTGTTGCACAAAACACCCTGAAGTTTTCTCTGTACGTTTCCTTCTCCTCCGTCTTTTCTTCTCATCGACGTGAAACGTTTGTCCTCCTCTGTTTGACAGTTTATAAAACATGACCTATAGAAGTGTAACCCAGTAACTGCATCACACTTTTTCACTCAGCTTCATTCAAACACACTTTTTTTTTTTATTTTATGGTCAATAAACCTCATTTACATAAAAATAGGCCTCGAGTAAAAAACCTAAATTAGAATTATTTTGACGATAGTTCCAGTTAGAGGAACAAGACAGGTAAATGCCAAAGCTTCGTCGGACTGTTTTGAACCCTCTTCAACAGTGAGACCCATTGTCAAATTTGACCCCTGAAGATCACAGATGCTATAAATCTGAATAAAACACCCAAAATATAATAAAATGGTGTTTATCAGTGGAGCCAGGAACCATCCATGAGCTTGTCAGGAAGTTTACATGGAAGAAAAACAGGAGGACAACAGGAGGGTTAAAATGTTCACCTAAGTATTTAAGGTTTTCTCCTCATTATACCTGTCAGTGTGAAGGTGGACCAGATACTGAGCAGAGGGTTGAACCCCTGGGGAGCAGGAACGTGCTCAGGATTCAGGAATCAGATGAAATCTGTTGTAGATTTTGATATTTGTAGCAGCCTTCACAGGTAGGAGATGTGACCTCTTCATAGAGCTAGAGGTAAAGGTCAGGAGGTCACCACAATCACCAGGAGTCGTCCTCTGGAGACCATGAATATCCAGAATGAGGTAATGATGCACCCAGATTCAGATCCTCCACACAGACTGACTGGGCTTCACCCTGGTGATCACGGTTTGAAATGTCATGTGAGGACAATGTCTCACCGTCCTCCTCCCTCTTCAGCTGCTCGTCTCCCCGTCTGATCTCTGGGTAAATTTACATTCCGGCGGCGCGAGCTGCCTCGCCGCACTCGTCTGAATGTAAATGTCGAGCTGATTGCAGAGCGAGCGCAGTCTCTGGTGGGAGGAGGATCTCTGTGCTGTGAGGGAGCAGGAAGCTTGTCCTCAGCGGGGTCAACAGAACCTGTCCGAACCCGAGACCACAACCCGCCACACACAGGAAACACTGGCGGGGAAGTGACTCATCAGCCCACAGGGAAAGTATTTTCACTCTTTAATTGATCAGGTAAATGTAATGAAATATGGATAACTTTGAGTTCTGGACATTGGAAGACGGCCAACTATAAACATCATCCATGATTTTACAAACTGAATCAACTGATTGATCAATAATGACAATAATCGTTAGCCAGAAATCTAAAACTGAACTTTATAAATACATTTGAATATATTTGTGTTGTGGGTGATTTGGAGGATATCTGTTACAGATATGACTTGTGTTTGTTGTATGTTGTTATATGTTTGTAATTGGTTTTATTACATTTATTCTGTTAGTATTTTATTAGCGACAGATTTTGTAAATTTTAAATTTTACAGAATTTTTTTTATTTTTAAATTTTCTTTTATGGTATCACATTATTGTAATTGTTTATTTTTGTATATTATTTTTAATTTATTATGGTTTTCTTCCATTTTTATTAATATTCAAGTAAACATTTTATTTTAACATATTTTTATTATTTAATATTAAGCGGATTTTTTTATTACTTTTAGATTTGTTTTAATTTTGTATTTTATTGTCAATTATTATAGATTTTGTGTTTATATTTTTCTATATTATTTTTGAGTTTTATTTCATCATAATTTACATTATTTTACATGTTGTATTGAAATCTAGTTTGTATTTGAGGCATTATGATTATTAGTGTTATTGATCACCTGCTGTGAACCTGTTGTCTCATGTTCTCATCCCGCCACCTAAAACATTTCCTGCTCTCTCTCTCTCTCTCTCTCTCTCGCCCTTTTCATGTTCTTCATCAATGAATCAATGACTTTCTGTCTTTCTTTTATCTTCCCTCCTCCTCCTCCTGTGTCCTGATTTGAGGTTTGGAGGTAGGTTCAGGTGAATCCAGTTGTTTTCTTTCTGCTGTGAAGTTTCATCCTCTGCCCCAATTAAAGGAGGAACTCAACCTAGAAACGCATCGATCTGATCGGTTCAGTGGGCGAGTTGCCCCGATGCTCGTGTTACAGATTCTCTCTCTCCTTGGATAACCTGCGTCCTCCTGGAGAGAGAGATTTCACTGAGCTGAGAGTCGGCTCAGGACAGACGTGTGGAGGGAACGTCACCTCGGATCACCGCAGACTTACACAACAGGAAATGGCAAAGTTTCTCTGAGCCGACATTAAGAAAACCTCCACTCTAGATGTCAGAGCACAGAGGGCTGTTAGACAATTTACTGATTTCCCTGAACGCCTCACGTGCAGGCCAGTTTCAGGTTTTAACGTGAAGTTTCTTCTTTTCACTTTTTATTTCTTTTTTCCAGTTTTCCCTCCTCGTGTCTCGACTGAAGCTCCTGCAAAAACAAAGTCCTTTTCCTCTGCTGCTCCCTCCCTCCCTCTCCTCTAAGATTGACAGCTCCCTACCTCTCTCGTCCACCTCTCACCTCTGTCTGTCTTTTCCTTCTCCTCCCTCCCTCCCTCCTCCTTCAGTCATCAATCCATCCAACATCTGCTTCTCCTGTTTTCACCTCCTCCACCTCCTGCTGAACTCCTCCTAACCCTCCTCGTGTGCTCCAAATTTCTCTCCTCCATTTTCTCTTCTCCTTTTAATCTCCTCTCCTCGTTTCCTTCTGTAATATCCTCTCCCTCTTTCCTCTTTTCATTCCCTCATCCCATTTCCTCTCCTCGTCTCTTTGTCTCCTCTCCTCTTCCTTGCTCCCTTTCCTTCCTCCCCTTTTTTCACCTCTTCTCTTGCCTCCTCCTTTCCTTTCCTCATTCTCTTTTCAACATCCGTTTTTCTCTTTCCTCCTCTCTCCTTTCTCCTCCTCCTCCTCCCTTCTGCAGCTGCACATCTGTTCTGTGGTCAACAAATGATTCAGACAGAAAGAAAGAAGGAACAAACTTGTCTTTCCTCCTCTTTTCTCCTCCTCACATCTCCCCCTCTCACGTCTGTCTCCTCCTTTCTTTTTGTTTTCTCCTCCTTTCATCCTCCCCCTGCTCTGTCCTCTGCTGTCCATCATTGTCTCCTCTGCCACTCTGCATGAGAGGAGGAGACAGAGGAGGAGAGGAGATGATGAAAGATGGAAGAAGAAAAAAAACGAGTGCAGCTCCGTCCTCTCTTTCACCACCTGCTCGTCCTTTAAATCAAACTCCACCTGCAGGCAAACAGGAAGCGGTTTATGACCTCCGAGAGAGACGGAGGGAGAGCTGAAGAAAGACGTGTAAAGTGATGGAGGGAGGAAAGAGAGAAGAAGAAAGAGAGGAAGAGGAGGCAGAGCAACTTCTTCTTCTGTCCTGAACCTGTTCACCTCTTCCTGCTTCTCTCTCCCTTCAGTTTTCTCAGCAGAACCATCACTTCACTCATTCAGAAACAGTCTTAGTTTATTAGCATACAGTTCCCAGCATGCATTGCATTAAGGTGAAACTTCTGTAGAAATCTTTATTCTCACATGACAGAGGCTTTTACAGGTGAGTGTACACTTCCTGTGTAACACCTGAGTCCTCAGGATCATACGAGGCGTGTTGTGACTCTGCAGCTGCCATGAAGAAAGGAGTCGCCTCACTCGGTCAAAGTTTTCTTTTCCACAGCGTACTGACCACATCAGGGAAAGAGCTCCAGAAGAAAAGCTGGTAAGTTGTCCTTGAGTTTAGCAGCACGGCTCGTCACAGGTGCAGTTAACGCAGCGTCTGCAGGTTGAGGAGAAGCGGGTTCAACAAAGTGTGAAGAGGCTGAGAATAATTACGACACGACGAGAAACCTCCAGTCTGACGCTTCAAACGAGTTCAAACATAAACACTCTTCCAAGCCAACGCTTTTAACCGGCGAAGCTGTTCCGACAGATATTCCCAGCGGACCTGAACGCAGCATTATCTGGTTGTGTGCTTCTTTGCTTTGAACCTGTTCACCCTGTGCTCTCCCTGCAGCATCACACCTCTCTGAGGGCCGCTCTGTACATTAGTGTTGATCTATGAGCTTGTGTGGATGTTGTGGAGGGAACGGTCCGTGTCGGAGCTGAACTCGTCGTACCGGGCCCAGGCAGGAAAACAACATCTCCCCTGTAAGCTGTCCTACATAAAGTCACTGATGAACTTCACCTGACCCCCCCCCCCCCCCATAAAACAGACGCCATCCGACTCCTCCTGCGGACCGGCTGTGACTCATGGCGTTACCCAGGGGACAGGTGTCCGCCGTAGGACAGAACCCCTGTCTCACCTGACAGGGTCATCAGCCCCACAGCAGTATCAGGTGAGGCCTTCAACACCTTCCTCTCCAACCTTGAGTCAGAACAGAAACTGGAAGACGAGCTTTAAGTTCAAACCATAACGTCCTTCCACATGTTTCAGTACAGTGTTCTTCCTCCTTCAGAATAATTCTTCCTGTTTCAGGTGATTGGATCTGATTTCTGTAGAAAGTAAAAACAATGTTACGTATTCGCATTATATTAGTTTTACTGGACGTGCATGTCCTCTCTGTGGCCATCTAGTGGCCGAGTTCATCATCACACCTTTAATGTTTTGTTCTGATTGTCTGGACTGTCGTGTGTCTGTTGAATTGTTGTGTTTTCAGCGAGATGGTTCATCTCAAGGGTTTTATCCTAAAGAATAAACTTGTATCATCATCAGTTGGTCTTAGTCATAATTTGATTAACTGAGTAATTATTAGAAATTGACCTAGAGATCAGCTGTGACTCATCGTCCGTCCTCCATCTTGTGGCCTGAGTCAGTGTCACATGAATCCTGTGTCTCTCTTTCGTTTCACTCCTTCTTTTTCAACGCATTTTTACCCAGAAATCATTTCATCGCAAAGAAAGAAGAAAGCAGAAAAGGAGAAGACGAGAAGACGGACAGATGCAGAAGACGAAGACAGGAAAGCGTCTCTGAGAGGTTTTCAGTTGGGCGTTTTTAAACCGTGGTGACCTCTGACCTCTGAAGGCCGGCGTCTCTCCTGACGACGATCCATCAGCAGCTAATGGAGATCTCAGCTAATGGAGGATGAAGACGGACGACTCTCTTCCTCTTCCTCGTCTGTCCTTCACTTTTTTCTTCTCGTTCTTTACCAGTTTTTACTTCCTGGTCTCATTTTCTGTTTCTCACTTTCTTTTCTTTCTTTTTCCTGTCGTTTCCTCTTCTCTTCTTCTTCAGGTCTCTCTCCTCTCTGTCCTCTCGTTTCTGTTTTTGTTCTTCTTTTTTCTTCATCTACATGTTTCCCTCCTTCTCTTCCCACGCTCCTTCCTCATCTTCTGCTGTATTTGTTTTTCTTCTCATGCGATTATCTTTTTGGTTGTTTTTATTTTGAACGTCAGTTAATGTGCTGGAAACTTTCCTCATAATTTCCTAAAACTGATCTGGTGTTCATTTCCACCACAGTCTGGTCCTGATCAGAGGAGAGCTGAAGTTCCCACTCGTGTATCTGAGTTTAAGGAGAACAGGTAAATAAAGACGTCGGTATCCACCGGAGTCACAGAGGAAGATCAACGCCAACATCTTTTCTTTTTCCTCTCTATCCTCATTCTCTCTCTCATCTTTATTTCTCTCGTCTTCTTCCTCATCATCATCTCTTTCTCTCTGTTTCCCCTCCTCTCATCCCTCTCTCTTTTCATTGAATACATGTTGTAATATTAAAGAGGAAGTGACTGAGAGAACAAGAGAAGAGCAAGTTAGACGTGAAGCATGAAAATGAAAGGATGAACTTCTTCACCTCCTCTCTCGTTCTCTCTCTCTCTCCCCCTCTGACAGATGGCGGGTCATTAGGCCGATGTCACGGCGACTGATGGATGATTGGTCCCTTCAGGGAGCGCCCATCATCCGGCTCGTGTGATTGGCTCCCTGACAGCTTGAGGGAAATCTCCCCTCCGCTCGGCCGATCTACAGTTACACCCAGGAGAGAGAGAGAGAGAGAGTTATTCGTTAGTTGAAACACCAGCTCGTCCCGTCACTGTTGAAAAAGTTTTAAAACTTTATTCCAGAAAGAAAATCTCCCAATGAAACGAATCAGAAGTTAAAAGTGTTTTTCTGTAAAGAAATAAACATCAGCAGGAGGTTACAGGTGTGGATCAGTCCGGAAACTACAGGTACGTTTACTCAAGTACTGGACCTGAGTACAACTTCCAAGGTTCGTTACACAGAACATCAGGGGAGGCTTCATTGGGACCTGTTGATTGGATGAACCATCTGTGTATCTTCAACTTCAACCAATCAGATTCTTCCTCCTTCCCGTTAGCGGAGCCAGTCGGTGAATAAAACTGAAAACCGACGCTATAGCAGCATCCATGCTAATCTCTTTAGGAGCCGCCGTTGTTGTTAACATTCGCTTCACGCCGTCGTCACTCCTAAGACACACCCACAGCCCCTCCCTCACAGGACGCTGATTGGTCCGAACCACAAGCGATCATCTTGGACCCTGACCAGATGGAAATCCCGTTGTTGCGAGGTTACGCTGCTGATTCCACCAGATAACGGCATGGTCATAAGATACATGTTTAACTGAGAGGAGTTTGAAGAAGAAGAGACTTCCTGTTTCCATGGTGTTCAGGTGTCTGCTCCTGATGAACATTATGGTTCTGGAGCCGATCTCTCCAGAACCTTTGACCAAAGGGATTCAGTAGTCCTGGTTTGGCAGGACTCAGGACCTGAACCCAGACCTCCAGCGACCACCTTCGCACGAGAACCCAACGCTTTGCCAGTGAATATGATCCCGGCAGCATTTACGTTTCCTCTGAGATGCATTTGGCAAAACAGTTGAGTAGCATATAAATGTAATTTGTAGACGGGGTCGATCCCCGACTGAGACTCCAAACATTAAACTTCACAGCTGAACCTTCAAACACCCACAGAGAGGGGAGACAGAAACACGGCTTCAAGAGATTTAAAAGCCATTTTTGAAAAGTTCGTAGCCAAAGTTCAGAAGTTTTTTTGCTCTGACAATAAAAGAAAACCTTGACCGTGGCACAAAAACACTTTGAACCAACAAGAGAAAGAAGTCAAGAAAGATAAAATGTAGGAGAAACGGGTGGAAGGAAAGAAGTGGAGAAACCAGATGAAGAAAGGAGGTGGAGGCCTGAGAAAAAGGAAAAGCAGAGTGATGTGACTGACGGGTCAGAGAAGAACAGGAGGAAGGAAGGGGATGAGCGGATGGTGAAAGTGCAGACTTGGCAGCGGAGTTTTTTCCAGACACCTGTCTAGGATTTCATTTGAAGGATGTGTTCAGCCCCCCCGACAGGCCACACACTGACTGACAGACAGCACACAGACCACATCCACCACGCTCTCCTCTCTTTACTAATATTTAAAGGAACTGGAGGCGTACGTGATCGAACTCTGACAGAGTAATTATTCCCCAAACTGTAATCTCAGAAAATGTTCCGCCTGGATTGAAAACGCTATTGTGCAGGAATATATTACATTTCTCCCTCTGCAGACTGGGATCAGGCTGAGCAGCTGCTTTTGCTCATGTGCTCCTCAAGAGGTTGAGAAATTAATAAAAACATGTTTAACCTGTAAATGTTTCATCGTAAACTTTTCCAAACGGACAAAGACACGGGAATGTGTCCCACAGCTGCACAACGCTTTAAAATTAAATTATCTCGTCACTTTTCATTCTGGTGAACACAGTGGAGCGTTTAGCAGCTAAAGAGCCAGATGTTTCCCTCAGCAGCTGGTGGAGACCAAACACAGAGCTGAAAGAGCGGGAACACTGGACTGAGATTCACCAGGTGACGAGTCATCATGTTGCTGTGTGACGGCCTCCACCTGACCGGGGGTGTGGCTGTAGTGGAGGAGTTACTCTGAGGAACAGGGTTGAGACAGATGCATCAGCTGGTCCAACGCTGTCTCTCACCTGGACTCTTCCCCACCAGAGTTCACACGTCTTCCTCTGTCCTCCGTTGTCTCACTGCTGATGACTGAGCACCAGTGTTTGTAACATTAGATCATGTATGACATTTTATATTGGTAATGAAATGACAAGCTAACACTGGAAATGAAAGGACGTGCTATCAGCTAGCTAACATTAGTTAGCTGAACTGTAACCTCAGGCTGTCTCTGGGTAAATTTCCAGGATTTATTGTTTCATTACATTTTGTAAATGTGACTCGTCCACTAAGTTGTTCCTGGATTCTTCACTGACGCTGCACAGATGAGTTTCTCTGGGAATAGTTGGTGAAACCTTCGCTCTCTTCAGACCTTCAGCTGGAGGAAAAGCTCCGTGTCGTTTGTCACAGACGGTCACTGGTTTCTGTCTCTTATTTCCACGTCCAGTCCAGCTCCAGGCAGGGGGCTGAGAGGAGATTTATACGTCAGGGGTTAGTGTTGGGTCGTCTGGGGAGGCTGCAGACCCCGACACGTTTCAGACCAAAGAGGAAAAAGAAAAGCTCGGTGACGTCCCTCATAAATAAATAAGAGCTAAAAGGCCTCCGCAGACCCCGCTGGACGTCCCAAAGCTCAGGACGGCATTGTTAAATTTGACAACAATGGAATTTAAGTACGGCGACCCGCAGGGGCCACAACTCAGAGAGACGGAGCATCCTGCTTCCTGTTCAGTCTTCAAAGCAGAGCGAGGTCAGAGAGACAGAGACACTTAGAAATGACAAATCAAGAGTTTTTGTCCAGAATGGGGCAGAAAAAATAAAATCACATCCAGCTGAAATGAATTCTTTAAAGTGCTAAAAAAGTCTCATGTGACCTACAGGAAACACACGGCCCCCTCAGCCTGGCTCATCTTTAGCTGGATTAAAATGCTGCAGTGGCCAATCAAATGCATCTAAACACACATTCCTTTTAGATTACTGTGAAGTTCAACTGTAGGATTATGAGACAGCGGGGCCCTGAGCACAGACCAGGGGTCAGGACAGTTTAAAAGACTAAATGAATTACAAAGAAAAAACTGAACCAATATGAAACTGGACTCCTCTGATCTCGTTCCCTTAATTCAGGAATTTGTATCTATTCATAATTACTAATTATCTTCTTTTTCACTTCCTGTTTCCGTCTGTTTCCAGGAATTGATCCAGAAAACTGAAGCTGCGGTTTTATGAGCGGATGAAATCTGTATCATCAAAGTTGTTATTGATAAATGCAGTGAATCCGTCTCACGTCCTGACGAGAGCGAGTCCTCGTGGAGAGGACAAACAGAGCAAAGGTTATTCAAACCACCGGCCTCAAACTGGGACAGTCCTCCTCGCATAGAAACAAACCTGGAAATAAAACGTTCAGTAACAGAAAACAACTTCCTGTGTTCAGCTCTGACTGAGTGAACGAGTTTCCTTCACGCTGCTCCTTTAATACAGAGCAGAGCTGCAGACAGGACAGACGACAGGAGGGGGACTCAGTTATTTTCAGGTGAGTGCTGCCACCTGGTGGATGACAGAAGTCACAGACTCAACTTCACATCCTGTTTAATGACTGCTGGTTGTTTAATTAATATAAATGAAATAATTCTATACGTTATTATATCATATGGGCTGTACAACATAAACATCACATTTATCATCTGGTGTATTTAGTTTCTTCTATGTTCTTAAGCTCATTATGTTTGTTGTAGCTTATTATTCATTATTCATACATAATTATATATATACACGCAATGTGAAGTATTGCTATTACATTTATTTTGACAGCCACAGGAAGCTCATCCAGCCCCCACCACACACAAACATAACCCGATCAAAAGATATATAAAAAGAATTAAAAACAAAACACCTGGGGATCTTGCTGCAGGTGTTTTCTGTTTTT
Source organism: Seriola dumerili (assembly GCF_002260705.1). Lineage (NCBI taxonomy): Eukaryota > Metazoa > Chordata > Actinopteri > Carangiformes > Carangidae > Seriola > Seriola dumerili. The sequence goes on from NW_019175114.1 coordinate 1,052,478, forward strand.
ATCCATTAACACAATAAATAAACTGTAAAAAGTGAAGGGGCCTGGATACTTCCTGAAGTGTGTGAATGTTTTCTTTAGGTTCTGTGTGTTGTATTTTATTTGACGTCTCTTCAGTCTGAATCTTACTGTAACGTTAAAAACACAAAATAAAAAGGTCTGAAGATTTCATTTTTACTGAAGCACGAGGATTTTTAAAATTCATGTTTACATCTAAAGATTTCGCTTTGAATGCGATTAAAAAAACATTTGTAGACTCAAACATGTCGAAGAAATCAGTGTCAACTTTGATCCGTTTCATACAAACTAAAACACAACTTTAATAATTATAAATTCTGCTTTTATTGAGCAAAGAGAAAAGACGATGGTGAGTTTAATGTGACGGATGAAGAGCAGTTTCAGAGTTTACAAAGTGTTTAAGGCACTTTAACGACAGAGCTCAACACAAACTGAATCATTAATGTTCCCTCGTTACAAACACAACACAACGATAAAAACATTAGATCATGATGAGAGTTCAATCATCTCACACGCTGGTGTGTTCAGCTGGTTAATGATGTCACTGTTTTACCTGATGAAAACAAACAGCTGACACGTTCAAATCTGCTGCTGTGTCTGCAGGTGCGACTGTGTTAGCATGCTAACATTAGCACTGAACGCAGAGTCCAGCTGAGGCTGATGGGAGAGTCATTAGCTCTGCACAAACCAAAGTACTGGACAAATTCAAATGTGACCTGATGGAGGCGCCAGAGGAAAAGTCAGAGGATCATCAGAGTCCATCCTCAGAGACGCCAACACGGCGCTGCTAACGCGGCTAAAACAGATCTGGTCTCAGCACAGATCAGGACCCAGACCTGATGGAGAACTGAGAATCAGAGGGTTTGATTTTCTGACAGGAAGTGAATGTAAAGACAGAAGCAGAGTTCATGTTCTACGTGTGAAATCACTCGTTTGTGCCGTTTAACAACAGCCGAGCTTCTCGTAATAAAAACTACGAGGAAGAATTATCCTGGAGTTTCAGTTTCAGTCCTGATCCTGGAGGATTATTGGTCCTCAGAACACACACACACACACACACACACACCTCCTCCCTCCCTCAGAGCTTGGCCTTGGCCTGGAAGAAGCTCATGACGGCGTTGAAACACTCGTCTGACATCCAGCGGCCAATCAGACACTCCACCTCTGCGTCATTTACCGCGTAGAGACGCTCCTTCTCCACTGAGCGGATCAGCTGCTTGGAGAACGCCAAAGACTGACGGAGACGGAGACAGAGGACATGACATTTAATTCAGTTATTTTAAAAGCATAAAAATAATCTACACGCTGGTCGACGTGTGACTGATGACTTCACTGAGCAGGACAGGTGATGGAAGTCATGATGCCTTCACTGTCTGCTGCCCATTGGGGTATTCATTAACTGTGGTGTGTGTGTGTGTGTTTACATTGCGGGGCAGCTTGGCGTAGGCCTTCAGTCTGGTCCAGACCTCCGACTGGAAGCTGCTGTCTGGGAAAACCTCAGTGACCAGACCCAGTTCACAGGCCTGAGCCGCCGTCAGCTTCTTATTGAACAACAGCATTTCACTGGCCTGGGGGAGGGGGGGGGGGACAGTAAGTTCTGATGGAGCAACCTCTCGATGTAAAGGAAGAAGGAGAAGAATGAAAACAGAAATCGAACCACAGATCATGAAGGATGGCCCTCCACTGCACTGTAACCATTACTGTAACCTGTAATGGTAGAGTGTGTGTGTGTGTGTGTGTGTGTGTGTGTGTGTGTACCTTGGCGGTGCCCATTATCTTGGGGAAGGTGTAGGAGGAGCAGCCTTCAGCGCTCTGACCCAGCTGACTGAACGGAGTGTGGAAGGTCGCCTGAGACAGAGAGGTGATGTCACTACAGCAAACATCTGTGTGTGTGTGTGTGTGTGTGTGTGTGTGTGTGTGTGTGTGTGTGTGTGTGTGTGTGTGTGTGTGTACCCTCTCTGTGGCGTAGACCAGATCAAAGAGTCCCAGCAAAGTGACTGAGATTCCTACAGCCGGTCCATTCACCACGGCAACCAGCGGCTTCGGGAAGTCGATGTAGGCCCTGACGTACTTCCTGTAAGAGAAGACACACACACACACACACACTGTCATGACTTTCTCCAGGATGTTCTGGCAGACATGAATGTCACGTTAGAAGAGGATGAACTCAACTCTGAGAAAATAATAATGTTTAATGAGTCAGCTGATCAGCCAAACAGAGCCGCTTTATTTAATCAATCAATCAATGATCACCTGAGCAGCTCTCCACCTTGTCTGGCCATCTCCTCCACCCCTCCCTCTTTCAGCTGGAAGTTGGTCAGGTCGTTTCCACTGCAGTAGAAATCACCAGCACCTGCAGTGAACAGTGTGTGTGTGTGTGTGTGTGTGTGTGTGTGTGTGTGTGTGTAGATGCATAAGATACTTTATTCTATTTTCTATCTAAAGGAATTTTCCACCAAACACAGTGAGACGATCATCACAGGCATTTTAACATTTATATAAATCATTTTAAAATAGTATAATGATTTATAAATATTATAAACATTTTAAAATTTTAAACATTTTCAAAATCATAAAAACATTTTTAAACATATTATAAACATTTTTAAAAACATTTTTAACCTGTAACGTCCCAGTTTGATTTCTGGTTTTCTATTTCTGTTTTTGTGTCTGTGCCTGAGAGTCTAAATTCAGGGGGACAGGGTGTGTGTGTGTGTGTGTGTGTGTGTGTGTGTGTGTGTGTGTGTGTGTGTGTGTGTGTGTGTGTGTGTGTGTGTACCAGTAAAAACAGTGATGACTGAATGGTCTTTCGCCGCCTGCTCCAGAGCTGCGATCATTTCACTGTACATCTGAAACAGAAGAGAAAGACGTGTGAGAGCTGACAGGACGACACACTGATCACTGTCCATCTTCACTGTCATGACAACCAGCATCATCGTGCTGATGATGTCACTGTCAGAGCTTTGGACCATGGAAACATCTGGCAGCAGCTGTAGGTCACATGACCGCAGGAACAGGAAGCTGACAAACAAACAAATACAGAGACTGATGTCTTTAACTGTTCGTCACCTTCCTCAAAATCCTGACTTTATTAACTTTATTAAATCTGCATTTCAAATGTTAAAGTTCAATGTGTCATGACATTTTAAACAGTCTCGCAACCTCAGGTCACATGACTTCCTGTTCATCTATACTTCATTAAACTCATATTTACTTAAATCATAATTAAATGAACACACACACCTCGGTAGTGATGGCGTTTTTTTTGGCCGGTCGGTTCAGTTTTATGGTGGTGATGTCATCCTCCGTGGTGACCTGTAGCGTCTTGTACGTCGCCCCGCTCCCAGCAGGTGAGGCGGCCTCCCGGGCGGAGCTCGGACCTTCTGCCTCCACCAGGGAGCCAATCAGGTTGCAGTACTGCTGCCTGGCTTCATCCTGAGAGACATCAACATTAACTGCTGCTTTATGTGTTGGATTGTTGTTGTTGTTGTTGTTGTTGTTGTATGTGTTCTGTTGTTTACACCTTACATGTATTGAATGTACTGACCTTGCTGTCTTTGCTAGCAGCTGTTGTTCACTCACATTCTCTGTTTTAATGCTACAACTGTCTCTGCTGTTCCTCCTTCAGAGGATTTACTGCAGAGCAGACAATCTACTTCCTGTTTACCCCGGCTCGCACATGCTCAGTGTAGGTGATGGTCATGTGATGTGTGTTAATGATTATTAGTTCATATTTCAGGGTGGATCTCTCCATCTTCCTCTTCCAGCTGCTGCTGTGTTTAAGAACGACCTGTACCTGTGAGATGGAGCCCAGAGATTTCCATGCTTCCCATTTGGCCTTGTTGACGAAGTCCAGCATGCCTGGCTTGGGCGTGTTGCAGGGACCCTGAGTGGCCTGGAGGGAGAGGGAGAGGTAATCTACACGTTCACCATCAACACAGAGGCAGCTGAACTAACTTTATTAATTACACATGGAGGATCAATCCCCCTTTAACCACAGAAACAAACAGGGCTGACATGTTGAAATAAGAAAACATGAAAGAAAAAGACAAATGGAGAAAGTTGAGCCATTAAAATAATAATTACATAGAAATAATGAGCTGAGCAAGAGATCAGAATAAATAATATTCACACACAAGTTTATAGTTTAGTGAAGTAGATAAAGTTCATGTTTAGGTCTTTCCACAATGGGAGGATTCAGTGTGACAACATTAATGTATAGACTATAGTATTTAGTTGTGATGATGATGATGATGATGATGATGATGATGATGATGATGATGTAACTACAGATTCATCAGCTCGTTCTTCATGACGACTCCTGACTGATGAAAGAGGATGAATCTATATTTATGGATCTGAGCTTCAGTCCATCAGACAGAAACAGCTGCTCTGATGTTTCTACATGTATGTGGCTCTGCTGTGGTTTTAAATGTTGCTGCAGCAAGGGATTGTGGGACGGCATGTCTCCTTTCCTTGGGTAAAGGAAGCTCCAGTGTTTCCTAAAGGTCACATGACTGCTGGTGTGTTCATTAGGCAGCAGACACAGGTGCAGTGAGTGTCTGCTTCCCTCTTCGTTCCTGGGTGTGATCACTGTGTACTTTGATCCATTTTATATGTTGAAATAGAGACGTATCAATGTATTGATTATGTATTGATGTGATTTAGAGCTGGTCTGATCAGTTGGCTCCAGTGAGTTCCTGTTTATCAGTCACAGTAAAAACCAGCAGGGTCTGAAAGGTCCAGAGCTTTTATCAAGTCACAATCACTGATCAATCAATCAGTCCTAATATCACTGATCATCAGAGTCGGAATACTTTATTGATCCCCAGGGGGAAATCTGGAGAAGTTACAGTTGCTCCCTCAGAAAAGAACAGAGAATAGGAAGAAGATAAAGATAAAAAAATAAACATGAAATATAAATATGTCCTTCTACTATAATATATAAATGAAATGTGTTTAAAATTGCTTTTGAAAGTGTCAGAAATGCAGTTAGTGTAATTTAATAAGTATAACTAAATAAATGCTGATGCATGAGCCGGAGCTGGATCAGCAGCAGGAAACGGATGGATGAACAGATCAATAAAAAAATAACTTGTTGATTTAACGTCCATGTATGAATTTTACACGAGGTCAAACAGGAACATTTACTTCCTCCAGCAGAACAGAAACTCTTAAAGACTGTTACAGGTTCTTTTCTGAGGAAAGCTGATGAAGTTATTTTACTTCACGGTGCCGAGGAACCAAGAACCCACCTGGCACCTGAAGTGGACCAGGTTCCAGACGCTTCCACAGGTCGACACAGTGAAGCAGATTACTGACAAACAACAGCTTCATAGTGACTACAGTGTGTTTTTAATCAGCACTGTAGTGGACATTAACAGCTGGAACAGCTGGAGAATCTCCCACCTGTTTGAAGAGAGCGTAGATCTTCAGTTTGACCTCATTGCCGGGGTCGTTCCTCAGCGTCGACAGTTTGCCCTTCGCCTGTTCGAACTGCTCCACGGTCGCACCTGCACACACACTGACCATCAGTGACGACCTGCTTTACTGTATTTGAAAATACTGCACAGTGACAGAGCAGCCCTGAACAGCTGCTGTTTACTGCTGCCAGTGTTGACACTGCTTTCCTCGCTCATATAGCCCCAGGTAAAGGAGGAAGGTGTGAAGTTTTAATAAAGAAAAGTTTATGTAGAGAGAAAAAAATCTGTTGAATTCATGAAAAAAAGAGATTTCATGTTTAAAGTTACATTTAGTCTAAGAAAGGTCAAAAGAAATAATATGAAAAGATGACCATAAGTTGTTTTTTGTCAAACTAACCCACATGCGTTCACTTTACAATGAAGTCAAACAGAAAAGCAACAGATCTTCACTTTGGAGAATCAGAGAAATCTATTATTGATGGTAAATGACTGAAACGATCATTTGATTATTTATCTGTCAGTAAATAAACCAAACTGAAGCGACTCTCAATGGATTTAAAACAAGCACTTGTTTGGATCTGTATGTTTGTTACTCACCCATCATAGGAGAGGCTGTGGTGTGGAACTTCAGACTGGGAATACTGGAGAGTCTGACCAAGCTGGTGACACAGAAGGAAACGTAAAGAGAAAATGAGCTGCAGCCATCCAACTGAAAACTGAGTCACTGAACATTATGATCCTCTTCAGAAGCTCAGTCACTATTTGGCCAAATATAAAACAACAAAACCAGAAAAAAAGGAAATAAAACTATAAAACAAATAAATACACTGCAATTAACAAAATACAGACAAAATATATAGAAACATAGAAACACACAAAAGGAACTTAATAGTTCATCAAATCAGCTGATAATAAATCACATGAAAGGGAAAATATGTATATAATATATATCTTAATAAATCATTTGACAAAATCAAGAAAATGTTCCTTCCTGACGTCTTGACATTTATTTCACTGTATTAATGTTTCGTAATCTTTCCCGCTCTTCTATTTCATTACCAGCTGCTACAGAGTGAGTGTCGTCATGGCAACACCTGGTCCTGGAAACACCTACTGCAGTGGGAGGGAACTACCTCAGAGGTGGTTGTGAGGCAGGTGTGTATACATATATACTGTATGTAATAAACTTTACAGGTGTGCAGTTGAGATGGAGGCGGAGTTACAGATGGCTGTGGTCTGACCATGAGTCATGATGTAATAATGTCGTAATAACTATCCCAGTACAAGATGGTTTCCACTTTATTGTCTTTAACATATTTTATTTTTACATTTTCATCCTTTTCAGTTTGATAGGCTGGAGCCGCTACATGTTTGACACTTTGGACCAATCGATGAATCAGTTAATTGATAAAGGACCAGTTTTTCCAGACCTCTGAATCCAGTCTGGTAATGTCAGCGCCTCCACCTCTGATCCTCCTCTGGGGATGTGGAGCAAAGGTCACAGCTAACTTTAGCTAGCTCTTGTTCAGCTGACACGGCCTCAGGTACGATAATAAACCAGCGGAACAGGTTTTTATTTCCTAATCTAAGAGAGGCTTCTCCTCTGCAGCTCTCACCCGCACATACCTCTTATACCCGGAGTGACTGAGGCTGTCCTGCTAGCTCATCCTACCATCATTCATTCAGCTGCAGGACAGAGAGACCTCCTGACGCACAGCACAGACTCTCTGAGGCTGCTAACCGGGCTAAGCTAACCAGCAGCTGACCTGTGCATAAGTTTTAACCGTTAAAAATCACAGTTAACGCCACCAACAACCAAACACCGCGATAGCTGCGTGAACGTTAACGGACAGTTTTCTAGTCTCACCTTCTTAACTTGACCAAACGCCAGGGAGCGGAACACTGCAGGGCGACGCCGGCCATTTAAACCCAGAGCTGGAGGTCCAAAGAGCAGGAGGTGCAAAGAGGAGGAGGTCCAGAGGAGGTCCACAGAGCCGGAGGACGGACTGAGGTAGGGAAGGGTTAACTAGCTTAACCTCAGCGGAGCTAACCAGCGGAGAACTGCTGCTCCCGCCCACTCTGTCGTCTTCTGCTCTCCCATTGGCTGAAGTGAAGCGTCTGAATCGGATTCATCCAATGGGCGAAGGCTTTGAGAACCGGGTGTCAGCGGTGCGTCCTTTCCGAACCAATCGGAACGGACTCTGACGACGAAGGCCCGCCTCTGTGCGTGTACGCGGCCAATCGGCGGGAAGCGCTCCTTCACGATGCGGCGAGTCCGTGCTGCTCCGGGAAGCGATGATGCAGGAGCTCTGCCGCTCTGTTCGCCTGTCTGGATGCTCCAATTAAAACCATGCCGCAGCCAAAATCCCGGAAAATCGCCGTGTTGGGTTACAGATCGGTGGGTAAGTCCTCGTCATGTCACCTCCATGTTATTAGGCGGGGTTTTGCCGCGCTGCGTGTCAGCCTGGAGCCACGCTACTACTATTGGTTAATTTAAAGCTTTGTCCTTCAGCAACGTGTAGACTGTCCGTCCTGATGTTAGTCCACATGAGACACGAAGACAACATGAATCTGTACAATCACTTAACAGACTTGAAGCAGTAATTGGGGACAAGCCGGGATTGGTTATCCGACAGCCAATCAGATTGTGCGGCAGGTGTGGTCCTGATGCTGCGGCCCTCACACCGTCACCTGATACTGAGTCAGTGTCTGCTATAAAACTGTTTGTACCACACACACATCAGTGCAGCGTGACGTGAGGAGTCATGTGACCAAACAGAGCAGGCAGGTTAAACAGCAGCATTTCCAAAGGCTTTATAAGCTGTAATTAATGGATTATTAATGCCTGATAAATACTGATTTATACATCAGTTATAAGCCATTAATAAGAATAACTTCTGGAAAATCCTCCTCCAGCAGACACTTTGTCCTTATGGAAAAGGGCTGCAGGACATCTGGAACAAACTCCATCTAGAAACTGATCATCAACATTTCCAACCACAGACTTATCATGTTGTAACTTATAGTCTGACTGTTAAAGTGAAACTAGTCTGAACGCAGAGCAACAGTAAATGTGACACATGGATGTAAGAAGTTCCAGTTCTGTTGTGTTAATAAAGATTAATGGGCGATTAATCAAATTTTATTTTCGATTACGATTTAGTTTTCCAGCGATTATGAAAACAAGACAATCCAGATAAAACTATATTTAATAAACAACTTTCTGTTTCACAACAAATTGCTTTCCCCTACAAAAACCATCCCCCGTCCACTTCCTGGTTACGTTCCGCCGTACGTTAGCAACATAAGTGATTTCATTGATTAGTCGTGTAACAGTTACTGGTCAGAGCTTTGAACTGAAGTCAGTCGCTGCCATTGGTTTAGGTGATGCTGTTATGTGTGTTGTACTAAAGTGTGTGATGTCACCATTTGACCTGAGAGTGTGTTTGTAGGGAAGTCCTCTCTCACCATCCAGTTTGTGGAGGGGCAGTTTGTGGACTCCTACGACCCCACCATAGAGAACAGTGAGTCTGCGTTGTCATTGGTCCTTCACTGGGGGGGGCGGGGGGTGGACGTTGAAGACTCTGACATGGTCTCTGTTTGTCCCTCAGCGTTCACCAAGACGATGACTGTGAACGGTCAGGAGTACAACCTGCAGCTGGTCGACACGGCCGGCCAGGTGAGCTCTTCCTCAGGTAACTTGCTCTGTTGCTTTATTCACTCCTGATAGAGGGAAGACATGCAGGTGAGCCGCCGCAGTATCGCACACCTGTAGAGTCAAAACACCTGCGTCAAACGAAGACGATGATTTTCACTATTTGGAAACCCAGTTATCTGAGACAATAATAGGTGGTTAGTATTTGTATGATTTCTCTCTGTCTCTCTCTCTGTCTCTGTCTCTCTCTCTGTCTCTCTCTCTCTCTCTCTCTCGCTCTCTCTCTCTCTCTCTCTCGCTCTCTCTCTCTCTCTCTCTCGCTCTCTCTCTCTCTCTCTCTCGCTCTCTCTCTCTCTCTCTCTCGCTCTCTCTCTCTCTCTCTCTCGCTCTCTCTCTCTCTCTCTCTCGCTCTCTCTCTCTCTCTCTCTCGCTCTCTCTCTCTCTCTCTCTCGCTCTCTCTCTCTCTCTCTCTCGCTCTCTCTCTCTCTCTCTCTCGCTCTCTCTCTCTCTCTCTCTCGCTCTCTCTCTCTCTCTCTCTCGCTCTCTCTCT
>NW_019175114.1:1069620-1072737 GCF_002260705.1 Seriola dumerili
ACACACCACACACCACAACACACACACACACACACCAACACAAGGCGTGCACTGCAGCAGGGTTATTTATATGATCGTCTTAGTTAATTGCTGACAATTTCAAATATCGTCTTGTGTCTAAATCCCATAGACACGTAACTAAACAACCGAAGATACTTCCTTGCAAGCGTGGCAATTCACAAATAAAGATGACAAAGAAAAAATCTGAAGGATCTATAATTCGCTTCTAGCTGTAGAACAGGTCCTGTTTAATTGAAGTTACAGCAACGCATTGGAAGATACATAAGAAATGTTGTGCTTTTGTTAGTTCTTGCCTAAACTGTAAAAGTAGTGAATCAAGACCGAAAGGTTCAAAACATGACGTCAGAGAACAATCCACGTGACTAACTTGAAACACAGGCCACCCCTCCCCTCCTGCCATGCATACCCGGTCCAGGGCTGAATCCACCTCACCATTCGATCTCCTACTGATCATTCAACACTTTCACACAACACCTAGGACCAACCTGTACTTACTCCTATTAGTTGTTGTTCTGTTGTTGTTGTTGGTTATGTTTGTGACCCTTGGTCTGATTTGTATGTTGTTGTCGTCCTTGGTTGTGTTGTGTTGGTGATGTTGTGTTGTGTGTTGCTTGTATGTTGTTGTTGTTGTTGGTGATGTTGGTGATGTTGTTTTGTTGTTGTGTGTGTTGTTGGTATGGTTGTTGGTGATGTTGTTGGTGATCGTTTGTTGTGTTTGGTGACTGTTTGGTATGTTGTTGGTGATTGTGTTTGTTGGTTGTTGATGTTTGGTGTTGTTGTTGTTGGTTGTGTTGTTGTGTGTGTTGTTTGTTGGTGATGTTGTTGGTGATTTCGGTTGTGATGTTGTTGCTTGTTTATTGTGATGTTGTTGTGATGTTGTTGTTGGTGATGTTGTTGGTGTGATGTTGTTGGTGATAGTTGTTGTTTGTTGTTTTTGGTGATGTTGTTTTGGTGATGTTTGTTGGTGATGTTTTGTTGTGTTGTTGTTGGTGTGTTGTGTGTTGGTGTTGGTGTGTTGTTGTTGGTGATGTTGGGTGTTGTTGTTGTTGGTGATGTTGTTGGTGATCGTTGTTGGTGATGTTGTTGTTTGGTGATGTTGGTGGTGTGTTGTTGTTGTTGTTGTTGTTGTTGTTGATGTTGTTGGTGTGTTTGGTGTTGTTGTTGTTGATGTTGTTGGTGTGTGTTGTTGTTGGTTGTTGTTTGGTTGATGTTGTTGTTGTTGATGTTGTTTGGTGATGATTGGGGTGATGTTGTTGGTTGTCGTGTGGTGTGATTGTGTCTGATGGCCTAATGTTGGTCTCCGTTGGTTGTGGTGGTGATGTTGAGTTGTGTTGTTGTTGTATTTGGTTGATGTTGTTAGTGTAGTATCGGTGCATTGCTCTCCGCTGATGTTAGATTGTGCTGGCTTGTCGATCGTTTCGGTGCGTGTGCTGTTTGTTGTGTTATGCGCGTCATGTCCCTCGATGTTTCTTGTTGGATTGTGTGGTTGATGTGATGTTGATTGTTGTAATGTTGTTCGACAAATGTTGTTGATGCATGTTGTTAGGTGAATGTTGTTTGTTGTGTGTGTTAGTGTTGTTGTTGGTGTGTTGTATGTTGTGTGATGATTGTTGTTGTTGATGTGTTTGTTGTTGTTGGTTGGTGGTTGAATGGTTGTTGTTTTGGTTGTTGTTGATTTGTTTGCTGTGTCGGTGATTGCTTGATTCGCGGTGATTGTTGTTGTTGTTGTGTGGTGATGTCTTTCGTGATTGTTTTGTTGGTGGATGTGTGTTGTTGGTGAATGTGTTGGTGATGTTGTTGTTGTTGCGTTGTTGTTGTTGGTGATGTTGTGTTGTGTTTGGTTTGTTGGTGTTGGTGATGCTTGTTTTGTTGTGTGGTTGGTTGTGTTGTTGTGGTGATGTTGTTGGTGATGTTGTTGTTGCGTGATGTTTGGTGGTGAGTGTTGTTGTTGTGTTGTTTGATGTTGTGTTGCTTTGGGGTGTTGTTGTGTTGTTGGTATGTGTTGTTGCGTATGTTGTTCTGATGTTTGGTAATGTTGGTGATGCTGGTTGTGCCGGGTGATGTTGGTGATTGTGTTCGTAATGTTGTTGTTGATCTCGTGTGGTCAGCATTCGTGATGTGCCCTTGTATTGTAGTTGCCTTGGTCGTGTGATGTTGTGGTGATGAATTGTCGTTTTTGTGTAATGTTGTCCTGTTGTTGGTGGTGATGTTGCGTGTTGTTGTTGTTGTTGCTTGATGTTTGTGTTGTTGTCTGTGTTGTTGTGATTGCTTGGCTGATGTTGATTGTTGGTGATGTTGTTGTTTGGTGGTGATGTTGTTGTGTTGTTGGTGTTGGATGTTGTTGTGCTTGTGTTAGCGTGTGATGTTGATCTGTTGTTGATTGTGACTTGGCCGGGTGTGGTGATGTTGTTTGGGTGATGGTTGTTGTTCGTGATGTTTGTTTTGGTGTGTTGTGTGGTTGTGTTGTTGTGTTGTTGTGTGTTGGTGATGTTGTGTTTGATTTGTTGGTGTTGTTGTTGTTGGTGATGTTTGTTGTTGTTATTGTCTGGTGATGTTGTTGTTGCTTTGTGTTGTGTGGTGAGTGTTGTTGGTGATGTTGTGTTGTTGTTGGTGATGTTGTTGCTTGTCTGCGTGATGTTGTTTGTTGTTTGTGCAGGCGTGATCAGTTTCGAGTGAGGTGGAAAACTCTGGCGGAGTACGTGGAACGCCGCCTTCATCGAGTCTTCAGCAAAAAACCAGGTGAGGTCAAAAACATGTCTGAACAACACATCCCAGGTGTGGACTGTCTGAGGCTGCAGCGGCGCCCCCTGCAGGCAGACAGAGTCCCTGCAGTTGAGCTTCGTTGCTCTGAGTTCTGTCGACGCCTCACTGACCGTCTCCTCCCCCTTCCTTCAGACGGCGGTGGAAGTGTTCAGGAGGATGATCCTGGAGGTGGAGAAGATGGAGGCGGGTCAGCCGCAGAGTCGGACACCCTGCTCCATGATGTAGCTTCCAACACCCCCCCCCCCCCCCCCCCCCCCCCCCCCCCCCCTCCCCACCCCCCCCCCCCCCCCCCCCCCCAACACCCCCAAACACCCCCATCACCGTCACTGCAGC
>NW_019175114.1:1072762-1086918 GCF_002260705.1 Seriola dumerili
AGCCCAACCAACCGCCCAACACCTCGGCACCACCTCTGCCCCATCACCGTCCACTGCAGCGACTGAACAGCTTCAGATATTTTACACCAAACTGTTTCAAAAATGTTCTGATTTTAATTGTTGATTGCCACATTGGAAATCTACAACACATCTGTCCATGAGCCCAAAGAAACACTGTTAAAGCCTCATGGGAGACGTAGTTCTTAAATACCAACAAAATATCCCTGTTTTATCTTTTGTTACACAAGAGTGGACTGAAAACCTCCGGAGCATGTTTTATCTAAGGGAATCCTCCCCACACAGAAATCTTCTGCTAAACTCAGAGCTGATGTTTCAGCCTGGGACTGTGAACTGTACATTTTCTAAACATCAACAGGGAGCTGGAGGGAAATTTAGGTTTCTGTTTGAATTCTTACAACTTCTTTGCCTCTCATGATAAAAAACCCTGAGGGCAGAAGAGAGCGGCTTTTGAAACGTTGATGTTAATTGAAATAAATACATTCTTGTGAATTACTGCTGCAGCAGAAATTTACTATAAGGCACTAAGCAATTCAAAAAGGCCATCAAGTCTTTTTCACGATGTTGTTTAGTGGCTAATTTGCACGACAACGCCTCAACTTAACAGATTTCCAAATGGGGTTTGGTTTTGACGTTTGCTGCAATGTCAATGTGGGGCTGGAATAAAACATCTGACGGCCACATTAGCTGAATCAGAGACCAGAAATTATTAAGATGGAGCAGAAAACAAGCATTAACACAAAAAATCTATTTCTATTGCAAAAAGCTGAATTGAAATATTTAAGATAATATATAACAAATTATTTGATCTCACTAGCACGAGTTTCACCGATCCAAACGAAGACTACACCATGCAATCTCCATGCAAATTGCACTCAACAATATCAACACTTAAAAAAGTGGTATTTTAAAAGCATGTAATTTATTAAATTATACACTTCGACCATTGTATTAACTCTCTCTTCTCCTCCTCTCCCCCCTCGCTCCCCGCTGCCGCCCGACTGACAGCTCAGATATTTACACCAAACTGTTCAAAAATGTTCTGATTTAATGTTGATATGCACATTGGAAATCTACAACACATCTGTCCATGAGCCCAAAGAAACACTGTTAAAGCCTCATGGGAGACGTAGTTCTTAAATACCAACAAAATAATCCCTGTTTTATCTTTGTTACACAAGATGGACTGAAAACCTCCGGAGCATGTTTTATCAAAGGGAATCCTCCACACAGAAATCTTCTGTAAACTCAGAGCTGATGTTTCAGCCTGGACTGTGAACTGTACATTTTCTAAACATCAACAGGGAGCTGGAGGGAAATTTAGGTTTCTGTTGAATTCTTACAACTTCTTGCTCCATGAAAAAACCCTGGAGGGCAGAAGAGAGCGGCTTTGAAAGTTGATTTAATTGAAATAAATACATTTCTTGTGAATTACTGTTGAGCAGAATTTACTATAAGGCACTAAGAATTTCAAAAAGGCATCAAGTCTTTTTTCACGATGTTGGTTTAGTGGCTAATTTGCACGACAACGCTCACTTAACAGATTTCCAAATGGGGTTTGGTTTGACGTTTGCTGCATGTCAATGTGGGGCTGGAATAAAACATCTGACCGGCACATTAGCTGAATCAGAGACCAGAAATTATTAAGATGGAGCAGAAAACAATGCATGAACCAAAAAATCTATTTATTGCAAAAGCTGAATGAAATATTAAGATAATATATAAGATTATTCTGATTCTTAGGACGAGTTTAGGTCGGGATTGGATGTTGTAATTGCATCATTACCTTAAAAAATGGATTTTAAAAAGGATGAATTTATTTTTAATTAAATTGACCATGTTTATTATATCAGTTAATGATGTTTATTATATCAGTTAATGAGGCTACAATAGATGAATATAAGGTTTAACTCTTTACTGAAGATGACATCACTGTCTGCTGCTCCCCCTCAACTGATCACTCTTCTATATTAAATAAGAAAACACTTTTTATATGAATAATGAAGAAATATTTGTGTTTTTATGATTGTTCTCATTAAAGCTGTGTTCTATTGTTTGGCTAAACATCTGCTCTGTGTATTTTATTGAAACTGATAAAGAGAGAAACATTTTGTCTCATGAATATTTCAGTTTACTGTCGTAACTTGATTAATTATTCATATTTATCATAGAATAATCAATGAATTGACAAATCGTTGCAGCTCCACTGGTGCCACAGTGTGGGTGGTGTTGTGACCTGAGACCAGCAGAGGGCAGCAGCAGGACCTTTTAATCCACTGGTTCCCAACCTGGGGGTCGGCCCCCTCCGGAGGGTCACCAGGTAAATCTGAGGGGTCGTCACATGATTCATGGCAAGAAGAAGAAACACTTCCATAGAATTTCCATATATGAAGTATACATTTTATTTTAAATGTACATATATGTCAAAAATTATATATGAAAACTTTTAGAAATTGTAACTATTTCATATATTTATATATATATATAGCCTCTACAAATATATAAATTCATGAATGTCTGCTTATATAATATAATATAATATAATATATCTAATATATGTAGATATTATATACATCCCAAAGTCTGAGACACTTTCCCAGAATGTGAAGTTACACATGTTTAAAATCAAAGAGAAATTTATAAGAAAAACTTAGAAACATTTTTATATATATAATATATATTATATTAAAGTTTCATGTAGCCCGTAAGAAACGTTATATAAATGTTGTATATGTGAAGACTGACAGTCAGAGCTCTGTATGTGTCCTTTCACTGTCCCTGTCTGTCTCTATAGAAGCGTGGCATGTGCAATATCATTGACCCTGCAAAGCTCAGGCCAAGCACTTTCTATTGAGACCACACACACACACACCCTCTCACACACACACGTACACAAACACACACTCACACACACACACCCTCTCACACACACACTCACACACACTCACACACACACTCACACAAACTCTCACACACACTCACACACACACTCACACAAACTCTCACACACACTCACACACACTCACACACACACTCACACACACACACACTCACACACACTCTCACACACAGACACACACACACACTCACACACACACTCACGCACACACGCACACAGCAGAATCAGCAGACACATCAGGATGAAGGGAAAGCGCCGAGGCAGCAGAAACCTTTAAAGCCTCGTCTTTTGTCCGTCTGGCCTGGACCTCGCCCCTCGCTCGCCCCTCGCTCGCCCCCCTGCCGTATATATTGGGGTGTCCAACTTTTTCTCTGTTACACTGTGTGTGTGGTTGTGGGCCAGGTTGGACGACATCCAGTGGGCAAAAATGTCGCAGTACTCTGGAAAGGTGAGTGAGACGGAGAGATGTGGAGGTTCAGCTGCTGGGTGGACGGTCTGGAGACTGAGGGGTCACAGTCTGGATCAACAGGGGCCTCTGCTACATCTGACACTGGACTGAGCCGCTGGGAAACATTTTATTCAGCTCTGAAAGTTTTCTTTTCATGGGTCTGGGGTGGAAGTCAGGTCAGGCAGTCAGTTTGAATCGGTTTAAGTTGCTCGACTTTTGAAGAGTTTGGTGTGATGAGCGAAGCAGCTGCAGCTCTGAAGGAAAGTTTATCTATTTCAAAGTTGTAAAGTTGAGGATGACTGAATGAAAACAATGAAAGTGAATGTTATTCTCTCCGACAGAAACCAGATTAAAATCCTGTTCTGACCTTTAAATCTAGTTGGCTGATAAAAGGAAAACCTGCAGGTTTATCTCAGAGGGTTTGTGGTTGTGGTGAACGACGAGTAAATCTGGGTGTTTGGTGGCGTGACGAACTTCTCTCTGAATAACCTCGTATTCACCACTTTGTAACTTAGCGTCTTGTGTTTGACCTGCTCTGGTTGAACCTCTCACCCTGCTGTAGCGATGTAGAACTGTACTGCAGGGCGTGGCAGTACGCTGTGACATCACTGCTGGGCGTGGTCACAAAAACATGTTCTTGTTAACTTGCTCTTTAAAAACAGGGATGTTTTTTTAATCAGTGATGAAAATGAAATGAATAAGACGGACGTCACTGAAGCAGCCGGCTGAAGACAGGACGCTGTCACAAGACGCAAGACGTCGACTGGATCCTGTCTGTTTCTGGCCTGATGCACATATTAACATTTGTACTGAAAGACTAAACTATATGAAATATATACATATATAGGCACGGATGTATTTGAACAGATTTCAGTCTAAACTGAATCTCTACAGTGTCAGGAGCAGCTCTATAAAACCTCCCTGTACATGTGACAGGATTTGTACCTGTAGAAGCAGATACAGGTGAGTGATGGTGTGTGTCTTTATTTTCCCTCCAGATTACCTTCTATGAGGGGAAGTGCTTCACCGGCAGGAAGCTGGAGGTCAGAGGAGACTGTGATAACTTCCAGGACCGCGGCTTCATGAACAGGTGACAGAAAAACAAACAAGCATGATTTTACTTATTTCATGTTTTCCTGGCGACACTCGTCCTCCACATCTTCTGAACAACAGAAATATTCTGGGGGATGTATTTCATGAGATTTCATGAGATCTACCGTTTAGAGCTGTGAGGATTTTCACCTTTGACCCCTGAACACTGAGTCCAGAGGAGCTCCACAGATAATGAGCTGCAGAAGTTCATGGATAATTCATCAGTACCATATTCCCTTTATTCCCTTAATGCAGAATCCGCCCGGCTGCAGTCACATGGACTTCTCTTCTTAAAGCAAAATAAACTTTTACTTCCTTATTCTGTCACACTGGACAAAACATTATCATGCTTCACACAAGTGAAGCTGAATTCTGCAAATATGTGATTTGGTTTAAAATAAAAGTACTTGACTTGTTTTGCTGAGGAACTAAACCTAAATCTTCAGAGAAACTGGTTCCTTATAGTCCACAACATCACTGACGTTGTGTGACAACCTCACATCTGGACAGCAGAAATCATCTGTACCAGATACCACCTCACAGTTAATCCCCCTGTTGCCTCTGAGCCGGCACTCAAATCAGAAAAAACACTCTGCTCAAACACCTTCCATTTATAACAGAACTAACAACACTTCCTGGGGATTTTTCACATTAAAAGCCTACCTATAAAGGAAAGAACACAGGACTGTTAATGTGAAAAACGTGAGAGTTTCTGGAGCCTAATCGTTGGTGTGTTTTCAGGGTGAACTCTATCCGTGTGGAGAGCGGCGCCTGGATCTGCTACGACCACCCCGACTTTAAGGGCCAGCAGTACATCCTGGAGCACGGAGAGTACCCCGAATTCCAGAGGTGGAACTCCCACAACGACCACATGGGATCCTGCAAGCCCATCCGCATGGTAAACACCTCCGACGGGGTTTATGTCCTTTACTGCTCCACCTGTCAGGTCACAACTTTCACTTTGATAAACACTTTCATGCTCCCCGGAGGACGAACCCTTCAGATTCACTGCTCCGCCATGTGATGATGGATTTCCCTCCACCAGTTCATGAGCGGAAACACCAGATATCAAAAGAAAAAAATGAAAAATATTACAGAAAAAACGTTTAAAGTAAATTGGATGAAGTTGTGTTGAAACGTGCGGCACATTCAGATGGAAACGTGACTTCTAAGAGTTGGAGTGGCGGTCATGTTCATCATGGAGGCAGAAAAACTGCTCTGACCTGTCCTCCTTCTCCCTCCCTCTCTCTCCCTCCCTCTCTCTCCATCAGCACGGTGAGCACTACCGCATCGAGCTGTTCGAGGCCTGTAACTTCTCCGGTCAGTGCGTGGAGATCTGCGATGACTGTCCCTTCCTGCAGAGCCGCGGATTCTCCAAGAACTGCATCAACTCCGTCAAAGTCTACGGAGACGGAGCGTGAGTTTCACACATTTTACAACCACAGGTCCAGATCCATGGACCTGCACAGAACAGGCCAGAAATCAAACACATGAAAACCCTTCAACAACTCAGGCAACTGCATGGATGGATGGATGGATGAATGGATGGATGGATGGATGAATGATGGATGGATGGATGGATGGATGGATGGATGGATGGATGGATGGTGAATGGATGGATGGATGGATGGATGGATGGATGAATGGATGGATGAATGGATGATGGATGGATGGAAGGATGATGAATGGATGGATGGATGGATGGATGATGAATGGATGGATGATGGATGGATGGATGGATGGATGGATGGATGAATGGATGGATGGATGATGGATGGATGATGGATGGATGGATGGATGGAACGATGGATGATGGATGGATGGATGGATGGATGAATGGATGGATGGATGGATGATGGATGGATGGATGGATGATGGATGGATGGATGAATGGATGGATGGATGATGATGGATGAATGGATGGATGGATGGATGATGGATGGATGAATGGATGGATGGATGGATGATGGATGGATGGATGGATGATGGATGGATGAATGGATGGATGGATGATGATGGATGAATGGATGGATGGATGAATGGATGGATGGATGATGGATGGATGAATGGATGGATGGATGAATGGATGGATGGATGATGAATGGATGAATGGATGGATGATGGATGGATGATGGATGGGTGGGTGGATGGATGGATGGATGATGGATGGATGGATGAATGGATGGATGGATGGATGGATGAATGGATAAATGGATGGATGGATGTCAGTAGCTCATTGGTAATAATAATAATAACAGTAAATAATAAATAAATAATAATAATTAAATTAGTCCACTTCCTAAATATGTTTTAAATGTGTAACTTTGATTGTAGGAAAATGGGTTTGGCGTTTTTATATTTTCTGACATTTTATAGACCAAAGAAATAATCAGTTAATGAAGAAAATCAAGTGGATTAATCAATAATAACATTGACAGGATTTAACAGATTTATGAAAATCTACTTTCTCCGTCTTCAGCTGGGTGATGTACGAGGAGCCAAACTTCCGCGGTCGCATGTACATCGTGGAGCGTGGAGACTACAGCAGCCACAACGAGTGGCAGGCCCAGAACCCCAACATCCAGTCCATCCGTAGAGTCGTCAACTACTTCTAACCCCCCCCCCCCGACCTCTGACCCCCACCTGACCCCTCACCCCCACAAACTCTCCTGTGACTTCTACCACTGCTGTCATCATGTACAATAAATAAACCCAAACTAAAATAAGAAAACAGGTTTTTTATCAAACACTTTCTGTGTGTGTGTTGTTTTGTGTGGCCACAGCACGCTGGGTATTTAGACTGATGGTTCCCAACCCGAGGATCGGGACCCAGCAAGGTGTCAGACGATAAATAATTTAATAAGCAATATAGGAAGCCAGAAAAACCATTTGCGTGCGACAGACTTCCTTTATAGTCTTTGCTTTTTTACTTGCAATTCTCTTAGTTTAAACTTTGGAGGAAACAAACATAACTTCTGAAATAAGACACATAGCAAAATATGAATACATATAAATAAAATAAATACAATAAAAGGAATTAAATGCAGCATAAAAACAGACAGTTACTTTTTTTAAAAAAAGGTCAAAAGTACTAGTTTTGTTTTGTTTTATTAAAGCCTTTAAGAATCAATAATATTTAAAAAAAAAAAAAAAAAAAACCTGGATGCCGGTCAGTTGACATGATGACCTTTGACCTGACGTCATCGATGACGATCTACTAACAACATCTGATCAGCCCAGGACAAAGTCATGTCAGTTTAATAGGCTAATACTCTGTTTCAGCAGCTGTTGAGAAATGAAACAAGTTTTATTTACTTTTTAAAGTTTAATCCGTGTTTTCACGTATAAGTAAGTCAATCCAAAAATAACTGTGGTCCATCTAAACATCTCGTTAGCAAACGATGTCGACAGTTGACAGATCTCGCGAGAGTATGGCACTGAGTCAGAGGCAGGTCTCCAAGAAGGTCTGTCTCTGCTGTGAGGCTGTGACCCGGAACCGCAGACTGACGCTCGGCGGGAGACTTGGATTTTATTTCACTCCCAGAAGCGGGAACTTGTAGCGTTTTATGAAAGCCTAGTCGTGTCTCTTATCAACAACAGTCTTTAACAACTAATTATAGTTCAGTCAGCTGACGTTACATGATGACCTAACGGACTTGTAGCTATGACCTCGGTCTCCAGCAGACAGACACTTGGCGGGAGAAATGTGATGGTGAAGCTGACAGCAGCAGGTATCAAACACAGATCATCTTTACCAACTGTCATTGTTCACTGAGCTGAACTCAGTGAAAATATCCTGCTGTCACTTTAAAACAGTGTTTTTCCAATCAACATGGCCTCATGGGAACTTTGTGGAGACCACATGGATCAGATCTCACTGACAGACTGTGGACATTATGGAAGACTGACTGTGACCACATCTTCTCTCTTCATCTGAAAGAGGATTGAAACTCTGCAGGTGTGAGAGAGACTGATGAGAATGATTGTTTCCTGTCAAACACAGTGAGATCAGATGAACTGAACCAGTGATGAAGAGAGAATATGGATCAACACAGGACGTGTCAAACTGTTTGATCATCACATGCTTGAAGTCAATATGAAGTGTCCTCTTACATAATGACTCTGTGTAATGAACGTGTCATGACAGGTTTGCTGGTTGTGGACTCTCAGAGACTCACTGTGAAGTCGTGGCCTCAGCTCTGAAGTCCAACCCCTCCCACCTGAGACACCTTCCTGCGGTTCATGTTGTCCATCAGTGAAGATGAAGTCAGGACTGATGAGGCTGTGGACTGTGTGAGGGATATGAATTCTCCTGCAGCTTCTGGAGAGGAGACAGTACTCTGTGTTGTAATTACTACTGAAAGGAGGCAGGTGAGACCTGTCATGGTTTGCTATGGCAGACACCTTTTGTTAGTTTTGTTTGGACTTTCTCACTTCCTGTTTTATTTTGTAATTGGTTTCCTTGTGTGTCTCAGTGTTTTTGCTTCTTGTCTTGGTCCTGTTTCTGTGTGGTGATTGTCTGCCCCGCCCTAATGTGTTTCACCTGTGTTCAATCACCCTTGCCTCCCTTGTCTATATAGTCTTTGTGCTTCCCTTTGTCTGTTGATCTCTGGGTTTGTCCTCAGTCTGTTCATGTCTCCTGTTGTCATCCCCTGTGCTTCTCATGTTTTGGCCTGCTGTTTCTTGTATAACCCTTGTGCTTCGATTTCCTTTTCAGTTGGTTTGCCAGTTTTTGCCTGTTTTGGATTTTGAGTTTTTGTAAGTAGTTACTTTTGGTTATTGAAATCGTTTCTTTCCACCAGTGTTGTGTGAAAGCTTTAAGTTAAATAAACCTTTTGCACCGTCTCCCATTTGTTGGCTGCACTTGGGTCTTACTTACCCCTCAAACCCTGACAACCCCTCATAACCGTGACAAGACCAGTCAGTGTTTGTGATTTAGAGCAGGTACACAATGTGTTTAGTTTTAAAAAGCTTTAAGAATCATCTAAATTCTTTATCTGCAGAAATGAAACATGGAGTGTGTGAGGAGATCATAGAGTTAAAGTTTTAAAAGCTCTGTGATGAATAAAAATCACTTTCTAAAAGCTAATGCACTTAACTAAGATGACACTGGTCTTGGCCAGATTCTTTAAAACTGTTTAAAATCTTTCAAATAAAATTGTGATAATAATTAAAAGTTAGTAAAATATTGGGAGGCACGTCTGCTGTTCTAGTTTGGGAAAACTTCTAAAAATCTTCAACAGTTTTTGTATTTAATATTTCATTTTGTCTTGATGCTTTGAAACATGTGACCATCAGTCTGTGCTGAAACCTGCAGGTTATCAGTTAATGTTTGTGTTGTAGCTCCATCTTGTGGATCGATGCAGTATTGCAGCTGCCTTTCTTTAATCAGACAGACTGCACGTGAAGAGGAATCCAATTAGTTTAAGTGTGTTTGTTTTTCATCTATGTACAGAACGCTGATATTACATCACAGTGGAAGTTTTAAGTTTGTGTAATAAATAGTCATTATTTTACATGTCCTCTCTGGATTTCCTTTGACTGAACTCAACATTCACATTTCAGCTGCTGGATCTCCCAGGACTGAGATTGTCTCCGCTGCGTCTGCAGTCTCAGCACATCTCGCTTTTTTACGGAGCAACAGACGCATCCAGATGCTCAAAGAGTCTTTAAGGATTCCGGAGTTTCTTTCATTCCAGCAGCAGGTTTGTTAAATTACGTTTGGGGTTTTTTCAAAGTTATTCAGGTTTATATTTTTCATAAAGTCAGATACACACACACACACACACACACACACACACACGTACACAGACTCGTGATTTCCTGTAAGAATCGGCGGGTAAAAGTGAAACTGAAAGTTCAGACTCCATTTTGAATCGACGGAGCAGAAGGAGGGAAGCTGAAGTCTGAGGCAGGGGAGCGTTAAAACAACATTACTCTTATTTTACTGTCAAAGTGTCAGAGTCAGTTTTCTCTCTGTGGCGGGAAGAAGAGTCAGAATGAACTTTTGTCCAAACAAAGACACTGAGGAAAGCAGGAAATAACATGAGGTGGTACTTCCGGTTCTCTCCGTCAGAATCAACCGTTTGATTCGTCTGTGACACGACGTTGAATATTCACAATGGACCTACAACTAACCCAAGAACACTGACCAGGTTTTTATACTATTTACTTTATTATACAGTACTGTGTGTGTGTGTGTGTGTGTGTGTGTGTGTGTGTGTGAGAGAGAGTGTGTGAGTGTGTGTGTGTGTGTGTGTGTGTGTGTGATCTCACAGTCAGTGTTACTGGTTTCCCTCTCAGACTGACTGAAGTCCAGAAGATGAGTGATGTGGAGGAAGACGAGGACGGAGCAGAGTCTCCAGTCCCCAGCTGTCTGTCTGTGAAGAGTGACTGGTCCAGAGAACCTCTAAACTTCAGTAATGAACCTGGACCTTCACACACACAGTAAGACACAGTTTCTACTGTAAACTGACCTGATGGAAGATAAATGATTTTCTAATAGATTTATATCAATGATGCAGTTACTGCAGAAACCACCTGAAACTACAAACTGAAATGGATCTTGTGGGTTTTATAACAAGAATCTATTGATTGTGTTTCTCTAATAAAACAACTGAGAAGCTCAAGAATGAACACTAAGAAAATATTCATGTATCATGATGAAGTGTCTAAAAAATCTGAAAGCTCTGAATCATTAGTAAGTGGACCTTTGAGCCTGGATCTTGTTCCTCACATAGTAAAGTAATGTGGACAAAGAAGGGCAGAAGATGTTCAGGTGTAGATTCAGACCACTTCTCCACTGATGCTGTTATTTGATCCTTGACAGTAGAGAGTGACAGAAAACGTTAAGGGAACAATGTACAGGAAAGACAGCTGTCCAGATGTGCACCTCAGACACATCTGTTACACGCTGTGTGTCTGAGACTCTTCAGACCACTTCTAATCTCAGTGCAAACCTCACTGACCCAAGCTAAGCTGCACAAACTGATGTAAAACATCAAGGACGTGATCAGCTCAGTCTTAACAGAAGGCTTTTACTGTGAAGGAGCTGCAGGAAGTCTTTCATTTGTATTGATAGCAAGCTACAGCCCATCACTAAGTGTTTAATCAGACAGCCAGATGGGGAAAACAAGTTCTTGAAGTTCTTTTTTGGGCATGTTGGGCCTTTATTTTGACAGCCACAGTGAGAGAGAGGAGGTGACGCAGGAAAGGGCCACAGCTCAGACTGGAGCCTGGGCCACTGCAGTTAGGACTCAGTGTTAACGGTTCGCTCTGGAGCAGCGGAGCCACCGAGGCGCCCCGAAGAGGAAACAGTTGATTAGTGTTGAAATGAATCATTTTAATTCAGACTGAATGCTGAATTCAAACAGAAAAGAAGCTGCACTTTGACTTTTCTCTGTGACCATCAGAGCTTCATGAAACAAAGTAAAGTTTCTGTCACGACTTCATCTACTTCCAAGGTGCACAGAGAGAGGAAGAAGTCCAGAGAGGTCAAACCTCCAGCAACAGCTGCAGGAAACAGAAGCATTCAGCTCGAGGCCTTCATCAGATCGATGACCCTGATGAAGCCCTCGAGCCGAAATGCATCAGTCTCATGAAGTTCCTCTATTTACTGCAGCTGCTGCTGGAGCTTTGACGCCATCAGAGCTTCTGGACAGTGTTGGACACATCTGGATATTTTTCAACAATAATCAACAAAGTATTGTAGTGATAAAGAAATGTCTTCACAGACTGAAGAGGAGGAGCCATGTCTCTGTGTCCAGCTGTGCTCTGTGTCAGGACGTCCTGAAGGATCCAGTCTCTACCAGCTGTGGACACTGGTTCTGCAGACAGTGCATCACCTCATACTGGGACCAGTCTGGTTCTTCAGGAGACTCCTCCTGTCCCCAGTGTGGAAAAAGACCCAGAACAAGACCTGGACTGCAGACAGCCAGTCAGACCAGCACTGAACAAAGTGAGACTGAACATCTGTATGATGATGTCATCATTTCTGAAACTAGGACCTGTTGTTTTATACAGAGTCATTTGTTACATCACACAGCATCGACCTTTAAGATGATTATAAATACCACAACATTAAAATCTTTTCTCTGTTTGTCTTTAGTTTTTCTGCAGCTGATGAAAATAATCATCAGATTCTCAGATTCTCTTTCTTCAGTCTGACGTTGTCTCTTCTCTTTCAGCAGATAGTGGTCTGCAGGAGGTTTTACATCAACATAAGATCAGTCTGAGGAGCAGATGTGAACATGTGACTGAAGGAACTGATGGAACAGGAAGTGGAACCCTCCTCAACAGGATCTACACTGAGCTCCACATCACAGAGGGACAGAGTGAAGAGGTTAATACCCAACATGAGGTGAGGCAGCTGGAGACAACTTCCAAGATGGAGACCCTCCATGACGCTCCAATCAGGTGCCACGACATCTTTAAAGTCTCACCTGACCAGCAGAGACCCATCAGAGTGGTTCTGACCAACGGCGTCGCTGGCGTTGGAAAAACCTTCTCAGTGCAGAAGTTCTCTCTGGACTGGGCAGAGGGCTTGGAGAACCAAGATGTCAGTCTGCTGGTTCTGCTTTCGTTCAGGGAGCTGAACCTGATCAGAGATCAGCAGTACAGTCTTCTCAGGCTGCTCCATGTTTTCCATCCAACATTACAGAAGGTCACAGCAGAGCAGCTCGCTGTCTGTAAAGTTCTGTTCATCTTTGACGGCCTGGATGAAAGCAGACTGTCACTGGATTTCAACAACAGGGAGGTTGTGTCTGATGTCACACAGGAGTCATCAGTCAACGTGCTGCTGACAAACCTCATCAGGGGGAATCTGCTTCCCTCGGCTCTCGTCTGGATAACTTCCAGACCTGCGGCGGCCAATCAGATCCCTCCTACATGTGTGGACAGGGTAACAGAAGTACGAGGCTTCACTGACGCCCAGAAGGAGGAGTACTTCAGGAGGAGATCCAGTGATGAAGAGCTGTCCAGCAGAATCATCTCACACATCAAGACGTCCAGGAGCCTCCACATCATGTGTCAAGTCCCAGTCTTCTGCTGGATCACTGCTACAGTTCTGGAGCACATGTTGACCACAGACCAGAGAGGAGAGCTGCCCCAGACCCTGACTGACCTGTTCTCACACTTCCTGCTGGTTCAGACACAGAGGAAGAAGAACAAGTACCATGAGGGACGTGAGACGAGTCCACAGGAGCTGACGGAGGCTGACGGGGAAGTTCTTCTGAAGCTGGGGAGGCTGGCGTTTGAACATCTGGAGAAAGGAAACATCATGTTCTACCAAGAAGACCTGGAGCAGTGTGGTCTTGATGTCACAGAGGCCTCGGTGTACTCAGGACTTTGTACTGAGATCTTCAGAAGAGAGAGTGTGATCTTCCAGAAAACAGTCTACTGCTTTGTTCATCTGAGCGTTCAGGAGTTTCTGGCTGCAGTCTACATGTTCCACTGTTACACCAACAGGAAGACTGAGGTCCTGAAGGACTTCCTGGGGAAAAAACATGTTGATTTAACCCTGGATGAGTTCCTGTGGGCAGCCATGGAGAAATCCCTCCAAAGTAAAAACGGTCACCTGGACCTGTTTGTTCGCTTCCTTCATGGCCTCTCTCTGGAGTCCAACCAGAGACTCTTAGGAGGTCTGCTGGGTCAGACAGAGAACAGTCCAGAAACCATCCAGAGAGCCATCACCAACCTGAA
>NW_019175114.1:1087022-1094028 GCF_002260705.1 Seriola dumerili
GGTCACCTGGACCTGTTTGTTCGCTTCCTTCATGGCCTCTCTCTGGAGTCCAACCAGAGACTCTTAGGAGGTCTGCTGGGTCAGACAGAGAACAGTCCAGAAACCATCCAGAGAGCCATCACCAACCTGAAAAGGAAGAGGCCAAAAACCTCTCCTGACAGAAACATCAACATCTTCCACTGTCTGATGGAGATGAAGGATCACTCAGTTCATCAGGAGATTCAAACGTTTCTGAAGTCAAAGAACAGATCAAAGAAGAAACTCTCTGTGATCCACTGCTCAGCTCTGGCCTACATGCTGCAGATGTCAGAGGAGGTTCTGGATGAGTTGGACCTGAAGGAGTACAACGCATCAGAGGAGGGACGACTGAGACTGATCCCAGCTGTGAGGAACTGCAGGAAGGCTCGGTGAGTCCACATGTGATTATCATGAATCATTATGGAGATTAGTTGTGAAGTTTTTCAGATAAAAACTATAAAATTCTTCTTCTTAAAATAGAGTTTCACTGTGTCCATTGTATTTTGTCACAGATGTTCTTGAGCTGTTTCAAATGCTGAATATAGATTTTTCAGTTGTGTTTATAGTTGTCAAGTTAATGAACAGTTATTCTGTTTATGTCTAATGATTGATTCATCTTCCTCTGGGTGATGGAGACGAAGGAAAACCTGATCAAACAAGTGAAGAACTGGTGGAGGTTTTATCACAGCAGCTTTTTATCTAAGTTTAAATGATGTATTTATTTTAATGTTTTATCTAAACCTCTTTTTAATTTGACATTTATTGATGGATTCATATTCATCTGTAAATTATTTGAAATTAAATATCAGTTAATAAAATACATAGTAATTTCGTCTGTTTCTCAACGTCGTCGTCGTCATCTTCCGCTCATCCGGATCCGGGTCGCGGGGGCAGCAGCCTCAGCAAAGAGGTTCAGACAGCCCTCTCCCCAGCCACTTCCACCAGCTCTTCCGGGAGAATCCCGAGGCGTTCCAAGGCCAGCCGAGAGATCCCTCCAGCGTGTCCTTGGTCGACCTCGAGGTCTCCTCCCCGGTGGGACATGCCCGAAACAACTCCCCAGGGAGGCGTCCGGGAGGCATCCTTACCAGATGCCAGAACCACCTCAACTGGCTCCTCTCGACATGGAGGAGCAGCGGCTCTACTCCGAGCCCCTCCCGGATGACCGAGCTCCTCACCCTATCTCTAAGGCTGAGCCCGGCCACCCTGCGGAGGAAACTCATTTCGGCCGCTTGTATTAAGCCTTCCGGCTTAGCTCCCACTTCCCCACAATGGACCGATTCAGCGCCTGTATCACTGCTGACGCCGCCCCAATCCGCCTGTCGATCTCCCGCTCCTTCCTACGCTCACTCGTGAACAGGATCCCGAGATACTTAAACTCCTCCACCTGAGGCAGGGCCTTCCTCCTGACCTGGAGCGGGCAATCCACCCGTTTCCGGCTGAGAACCATGGCCTCAGACTTGGAGGTGCTGATCTGCATCCCAGCCGCTTCACACTCGGCTGCGAACCGCCCAAGCGAGAGCTGAAGGTCGGTGCTTGATGAAGCTAAGAGGACCACATCATCCGCAAAAAGCAGAGATGAGATCCTCCCGCCACCGAACCCAAACCCGTCCACCACCCGGCTGCGCTTAGAAATTCTGTCCATAAAAGTTATGAACAGAACCGGTGACAAAGGGCAGCCCTGGCGGAGGCCAACCCTCACCGGGAACAGGTCCAACTTACCGCCGGCTACGCGAACCAGACTCACACTCCTTTGGTACAGGGATTTAATGGCCACTAACAAGGGGCCATCCACCCCATACTCCCGGAGTGCCCCCCACAGGGAGCCCCTGGGACCACGGTCGTAAACCTTCTCCAAATCCACAAAACACATGTGGACTGGATTGGCAAACTCCCATGCCCCCTCCAGCAACCTAGCGAGGGTAAAGAGCTGGTCCACAGTTCCACGCCCAGGACGAAAACCACATTGCTCCTCCTCGATCTGAGGTTTGACTACCGGCTGAACCCTCTTTTCCAGTACCCTGGCATAGACCTTACCAGAGAGGCTGAGAAGTGTAATTCCCCGGTAGTTGAAACACACCCTCTGGTCACCCTTCTTAAAGATGGGGACCACCACCCTGGTTTGCCACTCCAAAGGCACTGCCCCCGATGTCCACGCAATGTTGCAGAGGCGTGTCAACCAAGACAGTCCTACAACATCCAGAGCCTTGAGATACCCAGGGCGGATCTCATCAACCCCCGGGGCTCTGCCACCGCGCAGTTGTTTCACTACCTCGGCGACTTCTGCCCCGGAGATTAGATCATCCATCCCCAGGTCTCTTGGCTCTGTTTCCTCCACGGAATACGTGTTGGTGGGATTGAGGAGCTCCTCAAAGTATTCCTTCCACCGTCCGACTATATCCTCAGTTGACGTCAGCAGCTCCCCGCCCCCACTGTAAACAGTGTGAGCGAGTTGCCGCCTTCCCCCCCTGAGGCGCCGGACGGTTTGCCAGAACCTTTTTGGAGCCGATCGATAGTCTTCCTCCATTGTCTCACCGAACTCCTCCCACGTCCGAGTTTTTGCCTCAGCAACTGCCGCGGCTGCACTCCGCTTGGCCCGCCGGTACCAGTCAGCTGATTCCTGAGACCCACAGGCCAACCACGCCCTGTAGGCCTCCTTCTTCAGCCTGACGGCTTCCCCCACCCCTGGTGTCCACCAGCGGGTACGGGGGTTACCGCCACGACTGGCCCCAGCTACCTTGCAGCCGCAGCTTGCAACAGCCGCCTCAACAACAGCAGAGCGGAACAAGGCCCATTCGGACTCAATGTCCCCCACCGCCCTCGGGACACGATCGAAATTCTGCCGTAGGTCTGCGTTGAAAATCATCTTGACGGGTTCTTCCGCCAGGCTTTCCCAGCAGATCCTCACAACTCGTTTGGGCCTGCCAGGTCTGTGCGGCGTCTTCCCCCGCCATCTGATCCAACTCATCACCAGGTGGTGGTCGGTTGACAACTCTGCTCCTCTCTTCACCCGAGTGTCCAAAACATGCGGCCGCAGGTCTGATGATACGACTACAAAGTCGATCATAGACCGGCGACCTAGGGTGTCCTGGTGCCATGTGCACCATGGATGTCCTTATGCTTGAACATGGTGTTAGTTATGGCGAAACTGTTACTAGCACAGAAGTCCAATACCTGAACGCCGCTCGGGTTCAGATCGGGCAGGCCGTTCCTCCCCACCACACCCCTCCAGTTCACGCTGTCATTGCCCACGTGAGCGTTGAAGTCTCCCAGTAGGACAATGGAGTCCCCTTCCGGGGCACTTTCCAGCACCCGTCCCAAGGACTCCAAAAAGGGCGGGTAGTCTGAACTGCTGTTCGGTGCATAGACACCGACAACTGTCAGAACCCGATCCCCGACCCGAAGGTGCAGGGACGCAACCCTTTCGTCCACTGGGGTAAACTCCAACATACAGGCAGAGAGCCTGGGGGACACCAAAAAGCCCACCCTGGCCCTCCGCCTCTCACCCGGAGCAACTCCAGCAAAGAGGAGAGACCAGCCCCTCTCAAGGACTTGGGTTCCAGAGCCGACGCTTTGTGTTTAGGTGAGGCCGACTATATCTAGCTGGTATCGCTCAACGTCTTCCACAAGCTCCCGCTCTACAATGCACCGGATCCCTCTGACTCTTCCTGCAGGTGGTAGGCCCACTGGGAGACGAACCCATGTAACCGGTTCGGGCTGGGCCCGGCCGGGCCCCATGGGCCAAGGCCCGGCCACCAAGCGCTCGCCCACGGGCCACAACCCCAGGCCTGGCTCCAGGGCGGGGCCCTGGTAAACCCTCCGGGCCGGGTACTTGGGTTCTTGTTTGTTCTGTTCATTGGGGTCTTCTGATCCGTTCTTCGTCTGGCCCTTCACCTGGGACCAATCTGCCTTTGGAGACCCTACCAGGGGCAAAATGCCCCCGACAACATAGCTCCTAGGACCGTTAGGGCTCTTAAACTCCTCCACCACGGTAAGGTGACAGTTCAAGGAGGAGTCGTCTGTTTCTGGATTCATGAATTCATTGGTAAAATCTTGATGAGTTCCTGTTATTGTTTCTATAATGGAACAGTTAAAAAGCATTTCCATGAGTCTGGAGATGGAGATCCTAAAGACTGATAACATCTTTCTGGTGACATTAATTCAACTTTATCACTTTGTGTTTTTGTGCTGAAAAAGAGTGTTGACAAGAAAACTTCACTCAGTCATCTGAGAAGCACGTCTTCATATGAAATGATAGAAATATTAAACAGGTGCGATCAGCTGATGTGTTCATCTGTACCGTGCTGATGATGGTGAAGCTGACAGCAGCAGGTATCAAACACAGATCATCTTTACCAACTGTCATTGTTCACTGAGCTGAACTCAGTGAAAATATCCTGCTGTCACTTTAAAACAGTGTTTTTCCAATCAACATGGCCTCATGGGAACTTTGTGGAGACCACATGGATCAGATCTCACTGACAGACTGTGGACATTATGGAAGACTGACTGTGACCACATCTTCTCTCTTCATCTGAAAGAGGATTGAAACTCTGCAGGTGTGAGAGAGACTGATGAATGATTGTTTCCTGTCAAACACAGTGAGATCAGATGAACTGAACCAGTGATGAAGAGAGAATATGGATCAACACAGGACGTGTCAAACTGTTTGATCATCACATGCTTGAAGTCAATATGAAGTGTCCTCTTACATAATGACTCTGTGTAATGAACGTGTCATGACAGGTTTGCTGGTTGTGGACTCTCAGAGACTCACTGTGAAGTCGTGGCCTCAGCTCTGAAGTCCAACCCCTCCCACCTGAGACACCTGGACCTGAGTGACACCAGGCTGCAGGATTCACAATGTTTAAATGCGCTGGCCATTATGAGCCTTTCTGCAAATGTAAGGTCACGGTTGTTGGTTTTTTTTTCCTGCGTGGAGTGAACAGTTGTTTAAACTGTCTGCATATGCCGATGATGTTTATTGTTTTATAAAAAACGCCAACATGACATTAATGTTCTGGAGGAACACTGTGAGTGATTTTAATAGACTCTCCTCTGCTAAAATGAACTGGGGAAAAAGTGCAAGCAATTATCAAGTTGGAGAGGGACGGACTAACAGGCTGATTTTATCTGGAGGCCTCTCGTGTGGAAAGAGAGGGAGGATTTAAATACCTCGGGGGTTTACCTCGGAGATGAAGCCCTCTCTCTAAAACATGGGAGAATCTTCTCTGGAGAGAGTTGAAGGTCGACCTTAAAAAATGGCAGTGGATTTTACCCAAACTGTCTTTTAAAGGTCGGATCCTGTTATTAACAACCTTGGTGTCCTCTATGTTGTGGCACCGGCTGGTGCTCACGGACCCTCCTGTAAACCTGCTGTCCAGAAGTGCAGGCTGTCATGGTGGATTTCTTTTGGACCTGGGACCGTCTGCACTGGGTCCCACAGAGTGTCCCTCTTTCTGCCCAAGGAGGAAGGGGACAATTGGTCCTGGTCCACCTGGCGAGCAGGGCGGCTTGCGTTTCAGGCTCCGTTTCATCCGGAGATTCCTGACTGGACCTGCTGACTGCTTTGGAGACCTGTAGCTCGAGCCATACTGGAGGGTGTGCGTGGGCTGAGTCCGGGCTGAGTCCGCTGTTTTTAATGGATCTTCAATGGATGTAAGTTGGACAACCTTCCATGTTTTTAAGTAAAGACTTTTTCAGAGTCTGGGGATGTTCCGTAAAGGAGAGACCAAAGAGCCGGTGTCTCTTTCGTTCTGGCTTCCTTAAAGAGCCGACTGTCTCTGGTGTGAAGCTGGGCCCTGAGCCTGCTTCAAAACTGTGTGAGGCCCGGATCCTCACGCTGGGCCGTGTGGTGGAAGGTGTGTGGCCCACGCCTGGACCAAACGCCCGCAGGTCTGCCTCACGTGTTGGGGATCAGGTCAGTCAGAGTGATCAGTCTCTCCTCCTGAGAGGATGGAAACAGCAGCTGACTCCCTCTGAACTGTTACTGACGGCTGGCTTGAATTGGTAAAGGACTGATTCAGCCTGATGTTACCGATCCTCTTGCCAGATGTGAACATGTTCCTGTTTTTACTTGTGATCGGTTGTTGTTGAAGCTGAATGTTGCTGATTTTAAACTGAGCAGCATGGTGAGTAAACAATGTACTACCTACTAGTTAAAAAGTTTTAAAACCAGATACAAGCTGAAAGGTGGAGTGGACACTCCCTGGAGGACTCACCTGGCCTTGACAGAGGCTCAGAAGACCTGAGTGAGCTCTGTAGCAAACACCATTAACAGAGGGTGGGTGATTTAACAGTGGAGGGATCTGCACGGTGCTGTTGCTGTCAACGCTTTTGTTTCTGTGATTAATCCAGATGTTGCTGACACCTGTCCCTTCTGTGCACAAGAACTTGTTATTCATTGTTATCTGGGTTGTGGTCGACTCTTGTCTCTTGTTCTTCAGTTTTTGACGATCGTCCAGATTTGTTTGTTGTATGGGGGTTTTTTAAACAAATGTTCATACCTGTGGCTTCGAGGTACAACCAGGAGAGGTGAAATCATTAAAGGTGCAATTATTGAACTTTTTGTTGGTCCCAAAGCAAATGGCGATTTTACCTGAGCAGGAAAATATAAGGCTGGAAGACTCGGCAGATGTTGTGGGCAACAGTTTATTTATAAGTTGATGTTAAAGGCGAGACTGAAAACTGATTTTCAGCTTCTTTAAGTTGGTAAATAATAGCTAGATGAGTTGAAAAACATGGCACTCAAACAGAGCTGTGTTCTGTGGAGAACGATCAGCTGGTTTCTTGTCACCATGCTGAAATGAGCTTTAATTTAGTTAATTTATTTTATTTTATTTTAATTTATTTTGAGTTTTGTTTTTATTTATTCCTTTGAAATTTGTGTTTATTCGAGCAACAAATTAAAAAGGTTTGAAAATCAAAAAAAAAAAAATAAAAAAGAAAAATAAAAAAATCTCTCTCGCCTCCCTCTCCTCAATTCCCCCTC
>NW_019175114.1:1094053-1116857 GCF_002260705.1 Seriola dumerili
CCGGTTAATTCATTAACGGGGCAAATCGGAGGCATGCCTCTCTTCAGCCAATCGCTACCTCATATCTATGTGGAGAACATATTAATTTTAAGTGGGTGCGCAAAAAGGAATGAATACTCTCGGCATCAAACCTCTCAGAAAATAGGCAAAACTGGTAGCATTAATAACTTTAACCCTTTGCTTCCTGCAAAAAATAAAATCGAACCTTGATAAACGTGGGGGAAAATCTGACAAATCTCACGGTCTGTGGGGGAAAATTGAACTGTTGTAAAGCAGCGATAGTTGCCCGCAGCAGTTCGGCTATGTTGACATGAATGTATGGCCAATCGCGGATACCGTCCTCCACTTTCAGACAAGAATGATTGAATACGAAGGGCACTTTTGCTTTTCTTTTAGAAGTTACTTTTTTGGGCTTTGTCTGTGCCATTTATTCTGTAACAGATGAATAGTAGAAGATTACAGGAACATGGAGGAGGCAGAGAGAGAGGGAATGCACATCGCAGGAAGGGCCGTACCATGAGAGCCGTGGAGTCCGACCCGGGGGCTCAGCTGTCAACGCGAGGACTGTATGCCTCTCACATATATGGGGCGCCTACGCGCCTGCGGTAAACGTCAAACATCAACTTTAACATCAAGATTAATCTGAGCACAGAAATAAAACATGGAGTCTGACCTAAGAGTCTCCAGTCGACGCAGTCTGGATCTTCAGACGACATATACGCCACAGCTGCTTTCAATCCATGGACCATCCTGCAGCCTGGTTTGTTGCTCATGGTCCCACGATTCTCTCAGGTTGCGGAGGGGTTTGGCAACTTCAGAAGTGAGGCAGAGAAAACAAGCTGATCTCTGACAAACTAGAGTTCTTCCATGCTCAATATAGAAAAGAAAGATGTAAATCTAAGTCATTGCATAACTTGATGCAGATGCTGTCCAGAAGAAAAGTGAGAAGTTGTTTGTCAGGCATGTTTTCAGTCGTTTCTTTAGTGTGAATTCTTCAATTTGAGCCACAAGTGAGGTCAGCAGTTCACCACCACCTCAGTCTGGAACAAATACATATTTCATGTTTCCCTACAGGTGACTTTCCCTTTCATTCGACTCTGAAACGAATGTTCCATACAGTTTATTTGTGTGTTGTCAGTTCCTAATCTCACTGTCATGCTCAGTTTTAAACTGAGGTCAGTCTCTGCACAGGCGGCTGTCGCACCTTACTCTGCTCAGCTGCAGGGAAACGCTCTGTCCTGGTACAATCCATGGGACAATAAAAGGGTTTCAGAGGGAAGCGGGTCACGTCACGCTGTGTCTGAAAAGCCCATTAGGTGCTGGCTCTCAAACAATCCGCTCATCCAAACCGACTTTTCACAGAGGAACACAGCACTACTCATGGTCCTCAAGCTTCACACTCACCAAGTCTGGCTCCATCAGCTGAGCTAGTTGTTGAGAAGATCAGCAGGGACAGAGATTTCTCCAATTTATTAGTCAGGACATTAGAATTAGCTGTAGATCCTCACATACAGAGAACTGACCTCAGAGTCTCCAGGCCCCAGTCTGGACTCTCCAACAAGCTCACGCAGCTGCTTCACATCTGCGATCTGCAGGATTGTTGTCACTCAGGTCCAGTTTCTCTCACGGTCGAGGAGGGTTGCGACATTCAAGCAGCTGAGGCCAGAGAAAGAAACAAGCTTGACTCTGATCAAACAGCAGCTCTCAACCTGAACAAAGAGGATAAAGATGAGATAAAAGTCATTTATAATTCAATCAGAATTATGCCTAAATCAATGATCTTCCTCTGGGCTAAGAGTGTGTACAGCCTATGCCACACATCATTCAACATCAGCACAAAATTTCCCAGCGTTGCCGTCCACCGCCATTAAAATGAGCCGTTGTGTTAATATTATAATATACTCTGTCATTCTTACAACTATAAGTAATCCGTATGACACAGTAGTGACATACAAGGTAATTTTTTCAACAGCGTCTGCCTATATGGGTTTGTATGTAGCCTTCAAGTGTTGTTATGCTGAGTTCTCACGACGGTAATCAACCCAGCAATCCAGACAAGTGTTCTTGTTCCTCCAGAAGCTGCAGGACGCTTCTGGATGGTCTGCATGTCACACTGTTCTGCTGCACACAGAGGGAAATAACATTCATGAGTGAAGTGAGAAAACAAGGCTTCCACAGAGCAGTCTTCCTGACGTCTATACACAACAGAAACAACGCGCAGAGAAAATCATGTTCCAACGCAAGAATTACATCACAGAAGAAGAGCTCAGAAAGACTGAAGTGTGAACAATGTTTCACTGTCACAGGAACACGATCCTTAAGTGGAGGAGCGACCGCTGAACTCACTACCAGCTCCCCACTCGATCTCAGTCAGCTGCGGAGGTGTGAAGGAATTAGCGCTCAGAGCCAAGCAAATATATCCACCATCAAAAAAACATGGAATTACATGGGGCGTACTCTTAGACTGAAAGACCACTCGAGGCAGATGGTAGTTAGTGTTTCAGTACGCAATGGTAAAGATGGAAGATCTAACACACAGTGACATGACCTCAGAGGTCTCCCACGTCTGACAGTCTGGCACTCTCCAGAAAACCACACAGCTGCTTCAGCACCTGGATCCTGCCCCAGAGACGTTTTCCTTACAGGTACGCAGTTCTTCAGGTGGGAGGGGCTTGCGCGATCCCTTCAGAGCTGGGCCGAGACGGCGAATGCATACCCACAGCATGCGGTTACGATACTTGACAACCTGCAGCGGACATCAACCTGAATTAAAGAATAAAAGACTGTACGAGGTTTTAGAGACAAAGGTGAAGGCCCCCCCCCCCTCGCACATCTCCCATGCCCACCCCCCCCCACCACACCCCGACACACCCACGCCAAATCAGCCATCGCCCGGAAACAGAACGGCGCACAACATATTCTGCATTACACTTCGATCGCCATGCCACATATGACCAACAGGTGTTACGTAATGGTCCCGGTTCACACGACACCAGCTGGAAGGTAGGACTTTTCAGTCGATGAATATAAATACCCTCCTGTTGTCATCGTGCTCCACAGGGTCAATAGATCAACAACGAACATCGATTAACCATCCAGATGTAATTCAACTACGACGCACACTCACGAAAATAAAACATGGCGAGTTGGACCCTTTCAGATCTCCAGTCGACAGTCTGGGTCTACGCAAGAACATACCACAGCGTGCTTACATGCTGGATCCTTCAGCTTGTTGTCACTCAGGTCCAAGTTCTCTTCAGGGGAGCGCTGGCTTCAGAGCTGAGGCCAGAGAAGAACCAGGTGTTCTTCTGACAAACTGCAGACCACTCAACCTGAATAAAGAATAAAAGATGGAGACTAAATCATGTGATCACATCAATCCAGATATTCCTAATCAAATAGATCTTCTACTCATAAAGAAGCAGAGTGACTCTTTGTCCTTTCTGTTGTGTGGCAACATCATCATCCCTGCTCACATCTACTTCCATCCCATCACATCTCGCTTCCAGAACAACATTACACACTCATGCAACGACACATTTCATCAACGCTGCTCGTGCTGACCTCAGTAACATCTGTCAATATTACCAATCAATATTGACGATCGGACGTGTTTGGACTAAAGATCAGTTCAATTATCTAACGTATCACATGACCTTCAATTCTTCCTGTGTCTGGTGTCTCACGCTCAGGCTTCGTTCATCTAAACAACGTTAAAGGAGATTTGTGGTTTTGTGTCTTGAACAGTCAACATTGTGCATGACGAGGTTGTGACAGCGATCCTCTCCTGCTCCACACTGACTGTAATCTCTTGCCTAACCAGGCTTACTGTCACACACTGACCTTGATGAGTTCATGTGAACTAATGAAGCTCAAGCAGTCTTGAGTCACCAACCACGATATCAGGTCCTGGTCCACACGAGAGTGCCCTTTTTAGTACATAAAGATTCCATAACCTGTGAGTTCCTGGTCGCCTCCATGACCTGGACATCACTATTATTAGCAGCCAGATTACACTAATATTCAACCATACATGAATCACTTCTCCCCCCCGCCCCCCCAGCATTCATTCAGTCCTCACTTCAGTCTTCACTGATGCGAACAAATGAACCGACCAGAGCTGTAAAACCGTCAAACATATTCCCGTCAATGACTCGACTTCTGCGCCTCTAAAATAAACCCTGCTCCTTGTCTTATATGGTCTGAATTCTGAACTTGAGTCAATGAGATGAATCTATCTACAAACCCACAACAGCTCCAGTCAGTGAAACTTGACCTCAAGAGAGTCTCCAGTCCACAAGTTATGGGACTTCCAGTCCAGCAGACCAGGATCCTCACTCACTGCATCTAACATGCCTGACAAAGAGCAGCCCTGTCTGACTCCCCTCTGGACTCTGAATGGAGCTCAAACCACCATTAATCTTAAGTACACTTTCAATGTCATTGTACAAGACCTGGATCTTGGCTATGAGACCAGAGCTGAACCCAAAAGCCTGCAATGTCCGCCACAAGTACTGGTGCTCAACTCGGTCAAAAGCCTTTTCTTGATCTAGAGAAATCAGACCAAGCTCACAGCCCAAAGAACCAGAGAGGTTCAAAATGTCCCCAATCAGAGTAATGTTGTCAGATATCAACCTGCCGGGTACACAGTATGTCTGGTCTACGTGAATGACCTGCTCCATCACTTTTCTCAGGCGAACTGCCAATACTTTGGACAACAGTTTATAGTCCGTGCAAAGTAAAGAAACAGGACGCCAGTTCTTAATGTCCTGCAGGTCTCCTTTCTTTGGGAGGAGGGTGAGCACAGCTCTCCTGCAGCTCAGAGGCAACCTCCCTGTTCTCAGACTGTCCTGGAGAACCAACAACAGGTCCTCGCCAATGACAGACCAGAAAGTCTTATAAAAGTCTGAAGGAAGACCGTCAATCCCGGGAGCCTTCCCGCTCTGCAGGCTCTGCAGGGCCTCCTGCAGCTCCTGAGCAGAGAGCTGCGCCTCCAGCTCTGCATTATCCCCCTCAGAGACCTTAGGAAGGCCCGCATAGAAGGACAGCGCCACCTCTGGTTCTTCTTGGAACTCCGCCTTGTAAAGCTCCTGGTAAAATCCAACAGCACACTGACGAATCTGAGCTAGCTAAATAGTTGAAGATAGTGAAAGATAGAGACAGTGAAAGATATATATAGTGTAAGATAGATATAGTGTAAGATAGATAGTGGAAGACGGAGATAGCGGAGGATGGAGACAGTGGAAGATGGAGACTGAGGAGCCACAGGACAGGAGAAGACAAAAGGGAGGCCACTATTGTATCGCTGGATGTAAAAAAGAGTTTTACAGAGTTAAAGCCAAGGACAAAACTGTCCATTTTCATAAACTGCCGCTGAAACGAAGAGCAGTCCTGCTGCGCTGGTTGGCGGCACTGAAGAGAGAGAGCCCACCGATGGGCACTGACTCCAGGGTTTGCAGTGAACATTTTTTGGATGAAGATTACCTAGAGGACAAGATCTTTGAGTCGGGCAAACTAGTTGTTCGCCGGCCCAACAGCCTAAAGCCTGAAGTTGCTCCGTCTGTTTTCAATTTCACCGCCTATAATATGTACTCTACTGACCGGCCTACATACTCTGACAACAGCAGTGCAGAGGCATCAGTCCTCCGTAGGGAAAGGGCGCTAAACCGCGCTAGCCAGGCAGGGAAGAGACAGGTAGCAACCCACATAAGTCGGCAGGTACTGGTATCTGTTTGAGATGAACATCATCATTGACTGCAATAAAGTTCCACAAAGTCTCTGTGAGAGTCTCTCTAGCTCTCACTGAACACTTCTTTCACTCCAAACAGCAGCACTCATGAACACCTGATGTCCCCTCACCCTGACACACAGTCCGACGCACGTCACCTAGCCTAAAGATTTCCATAGCATCTCTGCAGCATCAACTGATGAGAGTTGGGCTGTACAATATAGCAGCCCAAATGACTGTCAGAAATTAAAACCACAACCATTAAAAATACTCGGGCCTGAAAGTATTCACCTAAAACTCACGTCATTCCACACCATACATGGTACATGCCTCAGCAAGAGGTCACAGCTGATACAAACTTCCTAAGAAATATTTCTTACGTAACTCCGTTTCCAATAGTCGGTAACTTCAGACACTCCAGACATTATACTCCAAACGTTATAATCCACAGACGTTATCCAAAGTTCCGTTATCTTCCTCACCATTATCTTGTTTCTTCTTGCAATGCGTGCAATAAAGTTTTTTTGCTAGCTTTTCCTTCACATGGCCCGACTGCCGAAAAGCCGTCACACATGTGTAGTGGCAAATTTAAAAAAAAATATCGTACCCACCACGAACCAACATAAACGCACAATAATTAACTTTTGGAGCAATTCTTACTTTTTTCAACCTAAAGTGTCTGACCGTCCACCCAGGAAACCGCTGGAGACCTGACTTGTTTTGTTTTTTTTTAACCACAACGGAATTGGCTCACAACAAAATAAGTATTTTTGACCGATGTCCGCTCTGCCTGCTCGCTACTGCACTGGTTTTATTCATGACCAACCATAACAATAATAAATCAGCAATATGAACCAATAGTAGCGACAGTAGGCAGAATAATATATTTATGCATAAGGAAATGTTTCGCCTTTTACTGAAATTTACGTATTTTAGATACTATTCAAATTGCACTGGAGCCCTCTTTTGGTCCTGGACTGCAATAACGCCACTTCATGACAGATGACTATAAAAACTAGTTCTAGTAACTATGTACCTATGGATGGGTTAGGGTTAGACAGAGAGATAGATAACGTTATTAATCCCGAGAGGAAATTAAAAATTAAAAGCAGCCACTTGACATAAATCACTACTAGATATAACCATAATATACTATTTACTGATTATACACTGTTCAATGGTGTTAATATACTATAATATACTATAATACACTGTATATTAGTGCAAGGCAGGTGGAAAAATAGGCACTAGAGAGAAAAGATGTCAGGTCAGTGACAAAAACACAGTAGTGACATTTGTTTCTGGCTTCTACAAGAAATGTGATATTAACATCATAATTTTGTTCAACATCTCCAACACCAAATAAAAGTAATTTTAGTCATTCAACCAGCACTACAGCCACAACTGGTATGAACATTGAACCAAAAACTATTACCCCCAACCACCACTGCAACAAAATACAGGAAACATTGGGTAGTTTTCTATGCATGGTTATTGTAAGAATAACACAACAAAAAGTGTTTAGGTATATGATACTTTAATTCAGTAGTCAGGATGTAAGTACAAAGTCTTTCATGCTGTCAACATCATTGTGTACCTAAAAACAAATTTGTGTTTACAGGTTAGGCAGACATGCATGCAACTAGTGGCCAGCAGTAAACTCCCAGAGGCTGACATCAGTGAGGAGATAGAGCAGGAGACAGGCAGAGTCCACACCCTGACAGTCAGTGTCAGCACCCAGACTGATGCTTTTGAAAAGGATACAGAAGAGGGAGGCAATAAACAATACATTTGCACAGGCACTTTGACAGATGACATACTTACTTACCGAGTAATAAACGATGACCATTCATACAGTACATCTGTGGAAGGCATGTCCCCAGCTAGGGCACCATCATCTCAGCAAGATCTCGACCTTAGCAGTGAGGGATGTGAAGAGTCTGAGGAAGAAAGCTTAATGGAAGAGGGTCAAGATAATGCCAGTGATGATGAGTTTGAGTTGAGTAGTGAGGGAAGCATCAGTGATGAGGCTCAAAGTGTCAGTGATGTTGAGGATGAGGAACTAAATGTTTCACAAGAGCGAAAAAGTATTGTGTCGAGAAGAGAATTGTTGAAGCTCTTTCGTGTGTGCCATCAGGAAGATTGTGGCAAATGTTTAGTGAGGCCACCAACAGTGATCAAAAGTGGATTTGGATTTAGGATTAAGACAGAATGCATTGATGGCCATGATTATATGTGGCATTCCCAGCCTTTAGTTAGAGGAAAAATGGAATGCAATGTTTCTGTCCCTGCTGCTGTATTTGTCACTGGAAACAAGTGCAGTCCATTCATGGAGGTGTGTGACACCATTGGTCTGGAAACCATCTCAAAAAGACAGTGGTGCAACAGAAGGCCTATGTCATCCCAGAGGTCAGCAGTGCCAGGACAGTACACAATGAGGCTGTACTGAGTGCCTTATGCGATGAGCCGCTAATCGTGTCAGGAGACTCCAGATATGATAGCCCGGGTCACAATGCTTCATATGGAACCTACTCACTCATGTTTTGCATCACACTGGCTCGTTCACCAGTAGCGGTATGTAACCTAGACTGCTATATGTGAACCTGTGAACCCCTGAACTAATGTTAGGTACCGTCATTGTTTTTGGTAACAGCTGTTAGCGTCAACTAGCTAACTAGGGTTTAGCTAGTAATTAGTACTGGGGCAGCGACATTAAACAAAAAACTTGTTGGTCAGAAAACAACTATGTAAACAAACTGCACATGGAAAAAATAGTTTGCACCATGTAGCGTGTATTTGTTTTATTTAACTTTATTGCATATTCACCGGCGGTTACAGCTAGCTCGACTTACCTGCTATTGACAGGGCGCTCCAGTGATTCCGCTCGGACATCTTTCAGTGACAGCATTGTCACCTCCAACACGTCCACCTCCCGGCATAGTATGCTGAATGTACACTCCACGGTGATGCAGGAATGACCACGCAAAACGTGCTCCAGACCAGCCTCCTGACAGCATGGACTCTGACACGGTGGGCATCGGCGGACAACCGCCACACCGACACCAGGTAGTGTTGCCGACCCGCTCTTCACCCCAAACGACCGGCTCCTAGACTTCTTCCACCGGCAACGCTATCACTGCTCGGTTCCCCCGCCGTATGGGCTCAAACGCAAACGCAATCGGACTAATCACGGCCTCAACAGTCCTTTCAACTTTGGCGCCCTCCATTTCCAGTTTAACTCGGTTCAGAAATGCTTCACTGTCTTCACTGGCCAACGCACCCAACCAACCCCGTTACGTAGGCAATGACGTCACACCAAAATG
Organism: Seriola dumerili; assembly: GCF_002260705.1. Classification (NCBI taxonomy): domain Eukaryota; kingdom Metazoa; phylum Chordata; class Actinopteri; order Carangiformes; family Carangidae; genus Seriola; species Seriola dumerili. The sequence continues at coordinate 1,103,105 of NW_019175114.1, forward strand.
GCTGCTCGCTAGTTAGCTAGCAATTAGAAATTACGAAAATAAATTAGTCATATTTGTGGTTTTCACAATTTTTAATATCAGATTTTAGGCAAGGTGGTTTTTCTAATAAATTTCCTCACTACCAGTGCCAAAAACATGCATGTTTCATTTCCGCTTTAAAGTGCCAGTACGCACTTTTACATTTCACATCTTTTATAAAAATGGAAAACTGTACAATGGAATGATCAGATATACCGACTGGACTGATAGAGCAACTTTTAAAAACATTAATGTGATGTTCAAAACAATAAAGGCGATCAAGTCTGGCCAGAGATAAAGAGTTATCTTTGGAGTGAAGCCAGGTGTATTGCCTCTGACTTTTATGAAAATGTCTCCAAACGTCACACAGTTCAAAAGTTTCCAGCAGCTTAATGAGCCGACTGTTAGAAGCAGCGTGTGGTTCCTGTCCAGTGAAGGGTTTTCTGTGCAGTTGAAGTCACCAGCCAGAAACAGATGCTCTTCACTACTACAGTCACTAACAACATCTTTTAACGTGTCCAAAAACAACAGTCTTTCTGAACCCACACTGGGAACATACACATTTATAAAAACCATTTTGACTTTCTCAAAGTCAGCATATACTTTCAGCAGCCGACCTGGAATGATTTCATGAACAGTGCAGGAAGAAGGTAGGAAATCTCTAGAGAAGAGAATACCAACTCCCCCACTGTTACTGCTCTTATGACTGAAGACACCCCCCCACTCCATTCCCTCTTCCAGTCACATTCATTATCAGCAGTGCTGTGAGTTTCCTGCAGGAACATTACATTGATCTTCTTGATTTTAATCAGACTGATCAGAGAGGCTCTTTTAACATCTTCTCCAGCTCCATTAATGTTTAAAGAACCAAGTTTAAAGTCACATGTTTAATATAAAGCAACATCGTGACAAAAACAAAAGAACTAAATAAAAGAAAAGAACATTAAACTTATTCATTATTAGCAATTTGAGCTGGAACCTTCAGCAACAGTTTCTTCAGTCTAAAGATCTCTGGATCAGTGAAAGACGGCTGCCCGACTCTCCCTGCGTTCTTCAAGAACAACCTGACAGAGTCATGGAAGAGCTGCAGGTCAGGAAAATACTCCTCAACCTTCACCCTCAGCCCCTTCGTTTCTTTGAGGAAGGTTCTGACTCTTGTGGCATCCTGTTCGTGACGCCTGAGTCTGTTGTTTCTTCCATAGCGATGATGTGATGATGATGAAGGAATCTCTGCAGACACCGGCTCAGTTGTATATAAAAAAGTTTATTAGAGAAAGGCACAGCATCTTTTCACAAGCATCAAAACAGCCTGTGAGAGGACCCAAAGCCAAAAAGGATCTTCTCTCGTTTTTCCCCAAAACCATACAATTTATAGGCTGAATGACCTCTAGTTACATATTCATGACATAGCTAATTCCTGATAACCTATAGAGGCACAGAGCCAACATTTATGTCCAAACATGGTCATTCTATATGAAGTTAAAAGATACCATAAATTCTGTTATGAAAAACAAAAGTCAGCTTTTAGGAATGTCTGAAAAACAGAAAAGGAAGGGGTGCTCACCCTCTTCTGGCACCTGACCTTTCTCTAGGGTATCCTCCTCTCTGTGTGTCTCTGTATGTGTCTGTGTGTGTCTCTGTGTCTCTCTGTGTGTGTCTCTCTGTGTGATTCTCTGTGTGTCTCTGTGTCTCCCTGTGTGTCTCTGTGAGGTTTGGACCGTCAGCTCTAACAGGAGTCTCTGCTGCAGACGCAGCAGCCTGACGGACACTCGCTCTCTCGGGACATGAGCGGATCAAATGTTCCTCTGCTCCACATCCAAAACATTTTAACATGTCAGAAGTGACGTGAACAGTGTAATCAAAATCATCAATACGGTACCTAAAAACTAAATTCAGTTTCTCGTTATTATTTTTGAGGATCATGAACACCTGTCTTCTGAAGGACATGACGTGTTTGAGGTGCGGAGGTTTGCAGCTGAGAGCGATCAGTCTGATCGGCGACACTAACTGTCCGTGTCGGCTCAGCTCCTTCTCCAGCATCTCATTCCTAAGAAACGGAGGCACATTGGAGATAATGACTCTTTTAGCGGGACTGACCAGAGACAACACCGGAGTCAGTGTTCCCTTTATCACCACTCCACTTTCCACCAGCTCCTTCACTTTGTTGATGCTGTCCAGAAAAATAACCACAGCACTGTTCATTCTGGAGGCAGATTTAACACTGCCGTACCCCACAACTGCCCCCACAGCCAGGCTGCACTCCTCCACCGACACACTGACAGCCGGAGAAAGCTTCACGGGGTGCCGGCGAGTCAGCTTCTCCAACCCGGAGACGCCTCGCGCCGCCATGCTCGGCCGCGGCAGCAGCCGCCAAACAAAAACACAAATACTCCCACAAACACACAACTCACACAACTTTGATCACAGACAAAACAAGCACAAAGTCATCAACAATCACACAGTGGAAGAAAAATCCTTCTTACACACTTTCACAAACGCTCTCTGCAACACCACGCTCCTCTCACACCGCCATTCACTCAGAGAGAGAGAGACCTTCACCTTTGTCTCTAAACTCTCATCTTTTATTCTTTATTCAGGTTGAGTTGCTGCAGTTTGTCAGAGATCAGCTGTTCTGCTCTGACCTCAGCTCTGAAGTCCAACCCCTCCCACCTGAGACACCTGGAGCTGAGAGGAGACGACCTGCAGGATCCAGATGTGAAGCAGCTGTGTGGTTTTCTGGAGAGTCCAGACTGTGGACTGGAGACTCTGAGGTCAGACTCCATGTTTTATTTCTGTGCTCAGATTAATCTGATGTTAAAGTTGTGTTGACTCTAACCTGCAGACAGGTTCATATTCATGAGCTAAAATCCTCTTCAGCTTTTTAACATTTACACTGTTCAATGTCTGAAAGTTAATGAGGCTCTCTGGATTGGGGGGGGTGAGTGAAAGAGAGGGAGGGGGAGAAAGAGTGGGAGTGAGGGAGAGAGGGGGGGAGACATGGTGAGAGGGGGCAAGATGGGGGAAGAGGAAGGGGTGACCGGGACGGATGGGAGGGTCCGTCCTGGGTAAGGCCCGGCCGGAGCTCAGCAAGGCCAACATGGTGATGAAGACGGAGAACTGCAGTTTGACTCGGTTCATTTTGGATCTGATCTGTGAGGGAAAGCAAACGCAAACATCGGAAAAATTAAGGTCCAAATAAGNCACCCCCTGACATCATCATTGCATCATCATAATCACTTCAGCAATATCACGTCAACATAAACAGCAGTATTTCATCATGATTTGATATGTAGGTGGCAGAATGATTATAAATGACTCACATGAATATGATAAATATGATATGGTATAGGTAGGTAAAACACAAATTAGTGTATTGGCTTCAACAGGGGAGTTAGTGAGAGAGAGAGACCTTCACCTTTGTCTCTAAACTGTCATCTTTTATTCTTTATCCAGGTTGGTTCGCTGCAGGTTGTCAGAGATCAGCTGTTCTGCTCTGGCCTCAGCTCTGAAGTCCAACCCCTCCCACCTGAGAGAACTGGACCTGAGTCAGAACTACCTGAAGGATCCAGATGTGAAGCAGCTGTGGTATTTTCTGGAGAGTCCAGACTGTCGACTGGAGACTCTGAGGTCAGACTCCATGTTTTATTTCTGTGCTCAGATTAATCTGATGTTAAAGTTGTGTTGACTCTAACCTGCAGACAGGTTCATATTCATGAGCTAAAATCCTCTTCAGCTTTTTAACATTTACACTGTTCAATGGCTGAAAGGTAATGAAGCTCTCTGGGCTCGTGGGCGGGGGGGGGCCTTTACCTTTGTCTCTAAACTCTCATCTTTTCTTCTTTATTCAGGTTGTTTCGCTGCAGGTTGACAGAGATCAGCTGTTCTTCTCTGGCCTCAGCTCTGAAGTCCAACCCCTCCCACCTGAGAGAACTGGACCTGAGTGAAAACGACCTGCAGGATCCAGATGTGAAGCAGCTGCGTGATCTTGTGGAGAGTCCAGACTGTCGACTGGAGACTCTGAGGTCAGTAAAAGGGGCGGAGTCAGTCCTTGCTGCTTCCATCAGTATTGTACTAAACACAGTATCAGAGCAAAGAGCCAGTGTTTCCTGTAAACCTCCGACCTTCTCAGTAGCTGCTTCCCTCAGTGAAGCTGTGAGAGGAGAACGGTGACAGGCGTCAGGATTGGACAGAAAGACAGTGAGAGAGAACAGTCGGCCAATCAGACATCAGTAATCAGGAACATATCAGGAATACCAAGGCCCAACTCCAATCCAGCCCCTACGCTCTCCCCCACTCTCACTCCGTTGGTGCATTTCTGTGAAGGGTCCGCCATAAACTGGGTTAATCCATTAATCAGTCTTATTGATACAGAATCAGTTAATATCTGAGACTGATCTGGGATCATCACTGCGGGGTTCAATAAAAATAAAGGTGTTACATGGATAGTCAGTCCACTACAGGAAAACAGTAGCAGGCAGGTGAAAATCCAGAAACCAAGAAACAAAGCAGGGTAGCAGACCATGAGCAAAAGGCTGGTAAGCACAAGGAGACTAAACCAATCTGGCAGAGAACAGAAGGGAGTGGGTGCAGTACATAAACAGGTTGAACTGGTGGGAACAGCAGGGACAGGGACAGGTAAGAAGCACCAGATGGGGGTGAGTCCACAAATTACAACTTAAACATAACTCAAACAAAACCTTATTATCTTCCACTCACTCTGTAACTGTTGTGTTTGTTCCTCCAGGTTGGATGGCAGGGTGATTCACGTTTCCAAAGACAAAACAAGTGAGTTCTGCAACACTGTCTCCTTTTCATCAGCTCGTCCAAAATACAATCTGTCATTTATAAACTACATTTTGGTCCCAGCTCTGGAAAACATCTGTGCTCATTTCTTTAGGAACTACAGGCTGTTTGCTTTGATTATTTTATGTCATTTATTATCGGTTATATAGAGATAAATATCAATATTGGAAAAATTAATATTATGATTGATTTAATACAAACTGCCCAGCCCTGGTGTGCATCTGTGTTTTATGAAGGGTCTTACATTTTCGTTTAGTTTTTTATTTCCAACCATACACAACAGCATAGAACCAGATAATAGGAATAAAACTGAGAAGACAGAAGAGTTCAAGACATCAGGCCCATACAACAGATTACAACATATTATTGACTGATGAGCAGGAAAATGAATTTATTGTTGTTGTTGTTACTGTGTTGAGTTTGCATGTTCCTCCTCGTGCCTGAGTGGATTTCCTTCAGGAACGCTGGCTTCCTCCCACAGTCTAAAGGTTTCTCTCAGAGATGTTTTAAAATCCTGTGATGTGATTCAGATTTAGTTTCACGTGGTTTCGTCTCCACTTATTTCCTGATTGAGAAATCTGGATTAGGCCTTTAGCCCCGCCCACCACCTGCTGGCTCCAGGTGGACAGGTGAAAGAGCAGAGAGTATGAAGACGGTTAGAGGAGGAAACATCAGAGAAACTCAGCCACATGTTTGACCCAGACTCAGTTGAGGAGACTGTTGAGATCAGAACCATTAGCTAGTTAGCATCTTTTATGTGCTCAAACAATGAGTCACCTCTGCTGACAAACTGGTAACTACTGTAGAGTACTAAGCCCACAATTTTATAATTGAAAATCCCTGTTAATAGGGGGCACCACTCCTCATTGAGAAGAACTTCATTGATTAATATGATCAGTCTGGAGTTTACTTTTAAAAATCGCGTATCTGTCCTCCACCATGACCATAAAACGTTAAATGAAACAACATGTGGGGCGTCGTGTGGCGTAGTGGTCTAAGCAGGCGCCCCATGTATAGAGACTATAGTCCTCGCTGCAGTCGGCCCCGGTTCGAGTCCCGCATCGGACGGCCTTTACTGCATGTCATTCCCTCTCTCTGCCTCCCCATTTCCTGTCTCTCTCCTGTCCTGTCGAATAAAGGCATAAAAAGCCCACTTAAAAAAAAATGAAACAACATGTAAACATAATGGCACTAATAATGACATAAAGGAACAATACAAATGTGGATTTCATGTTACATCCTTCAAAACTTCAAATTAATCATAATACAAGTGGTTAACTGATCAAAACAACATAATGTTTCCTGAAACTAAGTAAATAAGTAACTAAAATGTGTTTTAGCTACTTAAAAAAATTCCCACAGAAAAAAAGCTAACATCAGTTTCAGTGTCTGCCTTATTTTGAATATTTTCTCTTTATCTTGACGTCAAACAGCCCTTTCATTTGGAACTTCATTTTCTCAACTGTTGAACTACCATATCCCTACGCCCAAGTGCACCTACACTTAGATCTGACTCAAACAGCTGATCTGTGGAGTAATATGGTGAGTGCTGTAGTTGTTTGTGTGTAGGAGTACGGTAGTTCAGCAGTTCATTTCATCAGCTACTGATGAGCGTTGTTCTTTTGCTCCACTTTGCATCTTGGTTGATTATTAGTCAGTGCATTCATCTTGTAGAAGTAGTTCATAGTTCCTGTATTTAGACCCCCGTCGCTGTGTGTTCTTTTTGAGTAGAGGACGGAGATCAACTGAACCAGGAAGACATGGCTTCTGATATTAAGCTGATTGGATTCACAGTGCTAATTTTTTCTTTCCTCTCCAGAGGTGTTGCCCCCCTAAACAAATGTTCATTAATAGTTCTGATAAAATGTTAAACTGTACGACTTTGAGCTGCTGCTTCAGATCTAATGAGGAGAGGACCAGTAAACGCTGAGTTCTGACATGTGCTGTGTGTCTTCTCCTCCCATCAGGGGACTCTGATGTGAAACTGGACCCAAACACAGCAGAGAGGAAGATGGAGGTGTCTGAGGAGGATACCAAGCTGGTCAAGGTGAGAGAACACAACCACTGTACAGGAGATGTGTGTGTATGTATATATACATCTCCTGTAGCTGGGTATGTCTTGACGTGGAGCGTGAGCTGGTGGCAGTACCAACTAGATATAATTTGGCTCACCTCTACACATAGCAGGGGCTCTGTAACCAAACTCCTGGAGAGGGGGTGGACTTGTTTTCCGGAGTTGCCAAGGGTGACAGGCGCCAGGCGGGTGTGGGGATATTCACAAGCCTCTGGTTAAGCACTGCTGTGTTGGAGTTCTCCCCGGGGATTGGGCAGCTGCTCATGGTTTGTGAAGTAACTGCGTTTCATGTTTTTTTTTCTCTGTCTCTCACTTTCACACACACACACACACAGTGTAGTTGATGGACATTAAGTAGTTGAGTGGTTGTTGCCTTGTTCATTTGGACTTCTGCTGTGTTATTCCCTTTCTCTCACACAGTTGTCAATGTGAATAAATTCATTTAGTCTGCAAGTAATTGTAGAACTCTGATTTTCTTTTATATCGTTCCTACTTTTTTACCAGTTTGGACGTGAAATTGGTCTTAAATTTTATTCATTATGGTCTCAAAAAGTCTTAAATTTAACTTGTTGAAACCTGCAGAAACCCTGTGTGTGAAAACTGTTTGTCAGATGTCTACCACTCTAATCGAGCTCTGAGTTTTGATGGCACCTCTTCCATCCCAGGTTTTCTGCTGCACTTGTAATATGTACATACTGTGGAACAAGCACACATACTGTGACTACAGTAACTGTACATGAACTTCTTCTTGTCCTACTTTTCATACCACTGAGCCAGTTTGTGACAGCTGAAACATCATCTCATGATGTCCTGAGTTGATAGTGAAGAGACGGACAGTATGGCAAAGCATGTTGGTCCCCAGTTGGGATTGAGCAGTGGACATGATGAGTGCTTCAGTTCAGTGTGGACTGTGTGAGAGTATTTGTTTGCTTCACTGAACACAAGTTGGTTATTTCTAGTAAAACAACTGATGTTTCTTTCTGAATCACAGACTCCATCAAGCTTCATGCCTGAACTGAGAACGGAATCTGCACAAGTCTCATACAGGTAATCACATGATAAAATCACTTAACGCTGTTTTAAGCAAATATCTCCTTTACATCAAATGAGCAAAAAATTATCGACCAATTTCCAAATGATCATGTCTAGTTTAAGTTTTAGAGAAACTGGTAAATGAGCAGGTGAGAACATTCTTAGACAAAAACTCCATTTCAAAATCTCATCAATCAGGATTTAGAGCTGGGCATGGTACCACAGCTACAGAATGATGATGATCTTGAATGATATTGCTCCTGCACTAGATAGCAGACAGGATTGTGTCACCAATTTTACTGATTTATCTAATGCTTTTGATACTGTCATCCACCATATTCTTTTAAAACACCTTCAGTTCATTGGTTTCTTTCATAGTCTTGCAAATTATCTAAGTGGCACATTTCAAGCTGTTGTGGTTGATGGCTTTAGGTCAGTTAACAAAGGTGTGCCACAGGGTTCCTTTTTAGGCCCACTTTTATTTACTATTTTTATAAATGATTTAGGTGAGAAAGTGATGAACAGCACAATCCAGATGATGATATTGTATACACAATAGCATCATCTGCTGCTCAAAATTTGATTTTGAACAAAACATTGATTGATCTTAAATTAATGCTAAACTCTGATAAACAAAATGTATGTTGTTCCCTAGAAAACTGTAACAGTACCACAGAGGTAAATATTTCCACATTCAATGGAACACAGATCGAATATCTTTTTATAAATACCTTGGGTTCTGGATAGATGAGCTGTGCTTCAAGAAACATATTAATGAAATGACTTTAAACTAAATCACTTAAGTCACTAGCAAAACTGTCATTATAAAAATAAGACACGTGTTCCCCAAAACCACAGAAAGCTAACTGTTCAGTCAACCTTTTTATCAGTCATGGATTATGATGATGATTATGATTTATATGCACTCTCCTGCTTCTACTCTTAAACCTTTAAATGCAGTTCATCATTCTGCCCTTCGATTCATAACTGGGGATAGCTTTAGGACTCATTGTGATCTGTGTCAGGAAGTGGGCTGGCAGTCGTTGGCAGAAAGAGGAGAACATCTACAAAGCACTTATTGGCAAACTTCCTGGGTACCTGACATGTCTTATCAACTATAGCTCAACTTGACACTGCACTAGGTCCCAATCAATGTGTTAGCACTGAGATTCAGACTGTGGCTGAAATTGTCTTTTAAATTTTACGCTCCACACAAGTGAACTAACATGCAAAAAGTATTCAAATGAGATGAGTTAATCCCTTTTAATGGTCTTCCACCTCTTGTATCTGACTCATGGCAGTGTGAATGTGTGTGCTTCAGCTGACTCATTACCTTTACATGCACATATAACATGTACATTATGTTTTGTTGCTGTTATTGTTTTCATACATTAGAGTGTTTATTGCTCATTAGTTCAAATTAATTTTTACATTTGTGGATTGTTGTTTCTCATATTGAATATTTTGTCTCAGGGTGTCCTTGAAAAAGAGAGCTTGCTCTCAATGGCCTTCCCTGTATAAATAAAGATTTGAATGAATGAAGCCACCATCGGGTCGAGCAACATGATTGGTCTGGTGAATTGATATCAGAGAATGTCGTCTGATCTCAGGGTGTTAAATGTAATGTGTTGGAGGACGTATATCTTCCTCTGCAAGACTGCCAACAGCTGCCAGATTATTTATCAGAGGTCATGGTTTGTTTCCCAGCTCTGATAAAGATGAAGCCATGTTTGGAAGGGTGGGCCTGTTGCTCACATCATTTGTTACGCTGATGGTTTCAGAAATGACATTCAGGGCTTGATCATGTGATACATCCCCTCTACCAGTGCTTTGGAGCAGCATCTCAGGATGTGGTCCAGGGTTCCACAGTGTCAACACAGTGGACTATGAATCATATGTTCCTGTGTCCCACACTTCCCAGGCAAGAAACGTGGTCAGATCGGGATATTATACAAAACTTATATATTAACATAAACTTATATACAATTCCTGCAGGCCTGTGGATGATTGCTTGGCCCTGAGAGAGAGCTGCATCATGTTCTTTCCAGATAGAGCAAATCTAGACCTTCTCTTTATAATATTATTTACAGATACCCAACAGTTCCCACCAAGAGCAGCACTCTGCGACAGTGGCAAGGAAAGACTTCCTTTCAAGAGGCAGGAACCTCGAGCAGAACCAGACTCAGGGTGGGCGGAGCCATCTGCCTCGACCAGTTGGGTTGGAGGTCAATCACCTCCGTCTGCAGCTCTGACTCTGAGACTTGACTTGATCAGCTGAGCCGAGGCCCCTCATCTATATTGGGGCTCAGCAGGGTTGTTTGCAGTTGGCTCATCCACCACTTATTCAATGCTAGTTTGTCATGACAGTAAATCAAGCAAAGAGTACCAGACCTCTCAGCCACGCCCTCTACATCCTCTAGATTCTTTATGATCTTGAGATGTTCCCAGATCTGATGGGATGTACATTCTCACCAATGTGTTCTGCCTAAGAGTCTTCTACCGCTCAGAGGTCTCAGAACCAACAGTAACCAGCTTCTGAGCCTGGGAGTGACCTGTGGACGTTAGGTCATTAGTCTGACAGTATGACCTCTCACTGCCACCTGTGAGGAAACACTGAGATATCCCACCCAATATTTAGTCCTAATGATCTTCCATTGAATCTCAGGAATAATCTAAGACTAAATAAGCTTTTAACCTGAGCACAAACAGCATTTCTGTCTCCCTCAATTCTCTAAAGGTGATGTGTATTCACTTCAACAGCCAATACAGTACAGATGAGACATACGAGACTTACTGTGTGGTGTGCTTTGGTATGTGTGCTACAGTTTTGACTCAGACTTGATTTCAAAACTAAATAGAAACTCCAGTTGTTTCTGTTTTCCTACAGTTCGTCTCCCTCGTCCTTTGGTCTTTCATGTCAGGGGTTTACTGGGCTGTGTCCTACAGGTTCAGGTGTCCTGGTCCAGGTGGGTTCCAGTGTACTTTGACTGGACTGGTTTTTGTTGTGGCTCAGGAGGCGGAGCTGCTCTACAGGACTGTCCAATGGGATGAGAGCCTCCTCCAGTCAGCTGGAAAGACGCCAGCAGGGCCGCTGTTCAATATCCAGTGTCCTGAGGAAGCAGTGTGTGAGCTCCACCTCCCACACTGTGAAACAAAGGACGGTAAAGACTTTGCTGTCTTGAATGTTAAAGAAATATTTGGTAAAATCTGAGATATTTGTATTAATGTGCAAAATTGCAAAACAGAAAATTGTAATGGAGTATATCCATAACACTAGATGTACACATCAAGACAGATCACATGTGGAACAGGACAGTGATGATAAATTCAGAGACACCAGGTAAAGGATAGAGGTGAACTTCAGAGTTCACATCAGTAGATTCATTTGATCTGAACTCAAATGGTAAGAAATGATTTGGGTTTGGATTCAACAGATTAACAGCTGTGTGTTTTCACAGCGTTGCGTTATGAAGGCCTGCTGTCTGTTGTCCACATCAGTGATGATGGACTGAGCATCTTGGAGCCACTGAAGGTCACGGACACTCATGTGGTGGTGAAGGTCCCTCACCTCTCTGCCTTTGGCCTGGTCTGGGATACAGTGAAACGGTTTCTGAACATCAAACTGCCAGTAAACGGACAAGTCCTGCTGTTTGTCCGACCTCCAGATCCATGGCCTCCGGTACTGGATGTATTTCTGCTGCAGAACAACATCCCTGTGTCAGAGGTAAAGCTATGTGTCATATGTGCTTAACATCAACCTAAACCTTGATCAAACCTTCCCGTGCTGAGGATTTCTGAACAGCCACACTGTAAACTTTTGGCTCTTTGGACTTAAGGTTTTTTCCGGGTTCTTTAACACATTTGTTTGTTTTTAAAAGTGCTGAAGAAATAAAAATGGACTTGACTCTTTGAGCATTAAAACCTTAATAAAAATGTCCTGGTGCTGAAGGTTGCCGCCCAACAAGGAGATGCTGAAAACATCAAGATCTCTGCTGACTGTAAACTGAGCATCGGTCAAACTTACAGTGTCCACTGTGAACCTGAGGACGTAGAAATACAGCCTGAGGTGAGTCTCACACACTTTAAAGGTTATTAACAAAATGATCATGAATGCAGTTTAGGTTGATTGTTGAAAATTGATTCACAATTAAGAAGTATTACATAAACCTTTACAGCGGGTTTGAAAATAATGTGTTTCTTCTGGTTTTCAGTGTGCAGAGTTTTACTCAAAGTATGGACCAAATTTCCATCCAACATTTGAGGTTTTCCTGACTTCAGACCCAAAGAAAGTGACTGTGATGGTCCAAGACAAGAAGAAGACAGAAGTCTGGAAACGTAGTTTTTATCTGCCAGGTAAAGGCTTCAGCCTCATCTGTAGCCATGTTTTCACCACATTCCACCATTAACTGAACAAAAACCTCTACTGGATTTTAAGTTAATGTTCTGTTAGTGCCGCATCCTGGAGGGGTTATATTTAAGAACTTGATTAACTGTTGATTCACTGTTTAAACCTTAACAAACCAGGGAGACATAAGACTTTTAGGTCGTTGAGCTGCTCCAGGTATGTGGAAGGGTTTCACTGATACAGCAGTACAGGTGTATTGTATGTACAGGTGAGTTCTGTCACTTCCTGAAGCTTGCACATTAAGTGGACTAGGTCAGACTTAAAGGCCTCGCTACACTGAGTGATCTTGGGCTGCCTGAGATCTAAGTTGACAGTTGTTAAATAAAATCTGTGGTGCTCATTTCAAAACTTGGTCCTGGATCACACTTAGAGACACCTCCACTGATGGCCAGTTTGGAGCTTTGTCAACCAAAGAAAACGTGCAGCAAGATTCAGACAGAGTCATAAATCTGGGACCAAGTTCACAGTGAGACGCTGAATAAAGCAAAGTGACCCAGAATACACAGAATCAGAAGCTGACAACCTACCACTGATCACACAGTCTGACACAAACTGAGAACAATATTAATATCTGTGTGACATGAAATAAACTGCCGCACAGTGTAAAGGCACCTTAAGAGACTGAATCAGATGTCTCCATTGACAGCTTTCATTGTTTTATTTAGAGGAAAAAGGGAATTGGGGAAATATCAGAAATGTCCTCCAGCTGGAGGGGTGTGTTTGATTGACAGCAGCAGGCTGTCAGAGTGTGAGCGTCATGCCATTAAATATAAAAGATACTTTTCTAATATGGTTTCTGAACAAAGGAAAAGTGATTTACAGACAAGAAACATGACACTTCATTTCTTCTATCATTAGATCTTTGTGAAAGTGCTGATTATTAAACAAAAGTTGGCTCCCTGGTTTTCTTCCAGGTCCAAGAAGGGAAACTGTACAGAGGAGCGTCCCAGCAGAGGACAGCGTCCCAGCAGAGGACAGCCTCCCAGCAGAGGACAGGCTGTTCTTAGTTCGGACACAGTTCATCAACAGAGTGTCTGACGCTCTTCTAAACCAGCTTCTGGATAAACTTCTGGAGCGTGGTGTTGTGACTGATGATGAAATGCAGTCAGCCAGAACAAAAACGAGAGCAGAAAAGGCACGAGACGTGATCGACACTGTGCGAAGAAAGGGAACTGAAGCCAGCTCGGTCCTGATCGCTGCTCTCTATGAGGTGGATCAATGCCTCTCCAGAGTGCTCGCATTAAGATGAAGCAAAATCCAGAAACTGTGGAGTCTGAGAAAGAATTTCCTTTCACTGCTACAACGATAACATGCAAATATATTTCCATTGAATCTACTGCATCCACCCTTCATTTCCTGCAGGATGTGAAATGCTGGATGGCAAAAAACCCTATATATATATATATATATATATATATATA
>NW_019175114.1:1116882-1118327 GCF_002260705.1 Seriola dumerili
TTTCACCAAATTCCTCACACCATCCCCCACTCACAAATAGAGCTCCGCCCGTGTGTGTGTTGTCCTCTCTGTTGTCCGCCCCCGCCCGCTGTCGTGCCGTGCTGCGTCTCGCTTCTGCCGGCGGTCGATTTTGTTCCACCGTGAGTATTATTGTATAATTGATGTATTGGTATGTTACGCAGATTTTAGGGTTTGTTTTTCCAGGGTATCGTGGTAAGACCCATTGGAATCTGAAAGTGGATCAGTAAAATTTACTTGTTGACTAGAAGTAAACTATTGATTGTCTTATCGCTTAGGAGTCAACGTTTTAGAGAGTGCCTCGCTATAATGTGATAGTTCTTCACTGTCAACAGACAATCATAGGAATTTCTCTAGTCAACAGTACAATTTTACTGATCACTTTCAAGATCAAGTTTAAATTTACACAGCACCTGAAAAACAAGTTTCATTCCTACAGTTATCATATTAATTTATTAAGTTATTTCAATTTACGGACATGCGTTCGGTTCTCCAATGGTGGGTGCGGAACAAAGGAACTACCTGGACTCTCTGTTCTTTTTCCCGATCACGTCGTGGATGGCTTCTCACTGCTCAATTCGTTGGGCGCTGTGCCCAGCGTCAACCGGGATTGGGTTCTCTTTACGTTGGGTGAATTTACTCGTCTTCATTCATTCTGCCCGCACGTGTGTGTGGTTGGGTGCTCTGTGTGCGCACACACTGGTCTGGAAGTCGCTCCTGTTCAGGATCATTCACTGTCAACGAGACAATCATAGTTTACTTCTAGTCAACAGTAAATTTTAATGGCGATCACTTTCAGATCAAGTTTATTTACACAGCACCTGAAAACAACCTAAAGCTGCTGTACAAATTACAGTCACAACAACAGCAAGTGAAATGACAACAGTGAACTGAAAAATGAAAAGAGCAATATAAAAATCGTGGTAAAAAGAAGGGTAACTTGTTAAGATCAATTTATAAAATAAAAGAAATATAAAATACTAAGACGACTAACAGCACCAGAGACCATTGAAATCAATGTACGTCTTGAGTTTCATCTTGAAGTGGGGAACATTTGATTGAAGAGCAGCACCCCCGCCTGATCGTGGAACAGTTAAATGTAGTCTGTACCAGTGTCACGCCGTCTCTTTTTCTGGTACACGTTAAAAGTCTCGCTGCAGCTTTCTGAGCCAGATGCAGGTGCAGGCAAAGGCAATAACACCCAGGAGTACAGTGAGTTACAGCCTTGAGGAAGATTGAATGCAAATGGTACGTTTTCTATTTAATAGAAACTGTGGAGTCTGAGAAAGAATTTCCTTTCACTGCTACAACGATAACATGCAAATATATTTCCATTGAATCTACTGCATCCACCCTTCATTTCCTGCAGGATGTGAAATGCTGGATGGCAAAAAACCCTATATATATATATATATATATATATATAT
>NW_019175114.1:1119559-1143151 GCF_002260705.1 Seriola dumerili
CAGAAGCTCTGCTGAAGTCCAGTGAGCACATCTGTATATCTGTCCCTCTGCCAGATGTTTTCAGTGACAGCCTCCATGTTTATCTGTCAGGTGATATGTGAGGAACAGATCAGATGTTCATCAACACACAGAGACTCTGTGTTTAAATGTCAGGACAGTGAATCCATCACTGACCTGTTGGAGCAGTGATGAACCTTCATGACTCTCAGCAGTTTGTTTCCACTGTGGACTGAGGGAAATGTGCAGAGTGAACAGACTTGATGCTAAAAGTCTCTGCAGGTCTGTGAGCCTCCAGCTCAGTGTTCACTCCAACACGTTAACATGAGAGCTGAGAGGAAGCAGGCTACGCTACACAGCTGCTGCACATCTGGACTGAACAGGACTGAAGTCCCTGCTGCATCACTGACTGACAGCTGATGAAGTGAGTCTCTGTAAACACTCGTTTATCTCCTCTGTTCTTCTTCTCTCCACAGATGGTAGTGGTGATCGTGTGCGTCTCTGCTTTGTCCTTCTACAGTCTCTGCAGACACACTGAGACTCCTCCCCCCTCCACCTGGATTTCTTCACTTGCAGCAAAATATTTTGAGAAAACCTGAGGTCACTCTCTCGCTGTGGTTTAAGAACAGTCATATCCAACCCATCCTGCTCCTCAGAAATCAGTGAACTCAACAAGCACCAATGTGAACAGTGGAGTGTTGATAATATTCTCATTTACTTCTTTAGCTCAACTGGAAAAATTATAAAAAGTGAATTGGTAGCTTCGATTCTTTCTTCTCTATCTAAACTACTGTGAGACTTAAAGCATGAACACTAACAACCTGTCCATCAAAGTGTTCGATTCTCACCTCATGTGACAGAGCCATGTTGACAGATGGTTCCATGTCAGCTCCTGTATTTTCTCTGCTGATATTCAAACTCTCTCCATGTAGATTCAGACATTTTCTCCTGTTTCTCGTTTCCTCCTCGTGCTCCCTCAAACGCTCTGAGTTCCTCCTTTTCTGTGTGAAATATTAGAATCAATGTGTAATAAATCTGTTAGTAATGTAGTTAGCCATGCAGCGGATGACTCGTGCTGATGAGAATGAGCTGAGCTCCTGTTTGTACTGGATCATGGTGTCACTGAAGGAAACCTAAAAACAGGAGGATTCCCAACAAAGTTCTGCAGCCTGTTTTTTTCCTTTGGAGTTTTATTCTGAAGGGACGTCAGAGATTCTGATATCCTCAGGAAGTGAGGTCACACCGGACCAGAGCAACATGTCTGAGTGTTCAGGTGCTGCAGCTCCACCTGCTGACAAACTACAGTAACTGACTTCCTGTTTGCATTTTCAAGGCTCGACGACGGCTTTGACCAGTGAAGACGTTCACACAGATGTTCATACAGATGTTCAAACAGATGTTCATACAGATGTTCACAGATGTTCATACAGATGTTCACAGACGTTCACACAGATGTTCACACATTGTCTGTGAATCAGAATCGGGACTTTTACTTTTTCACTTGAGTCCTGAATTTGACTTTTAGTGTTTTTTTTCATTTGGTCTCTGATCTCGGAGTCACATTCTCCAGTTCACTTTCATCCATATCCGATCAATAGTTGAATCTGATCAGTTTAGTAGTTTTGAATCGGGACCTTCAGTATGATTTTCATGTGTCAGAAACAGATTTATCAACAGTTATGTAACTATAACCTCGGGACTCAGATCTAATCATGCTGTTGGTGTGTTTGTTAAAGTTGAGCTCTCACACAAGTTCAGGGCTGCAACTAACGATTATTTTCAGATCAATCTGCCCATTGTTTAACTAATTAATTGATTTTTCTTTTTTACTCTGTGAAATGTAAAACATAAATAAAATGGCAGAGAAGCTGAAACCAGAGAATATTTGATATTTGTGCCTTAAAGACGTCGTGTGTCGGCGCTTTACTGCTCTTCAGATCCTGTTGCACAAAACACCTTAAGATGTTCCTACAGTCTGAGTGAAGGTTTCCCTATATTAAAGCAGTTTCACAAAACACCTTAAATCTTCACAAGGTTTCCCTGAAATGTTCACTTAAGTATTTAAGGTTTTCTCCTGATCTTAGTCTCATACTTGAGAAATCCCTTAAAGTCAGTTCAGACCTTAGCAACCAAACTAAGGAATAAAACTAAAGGTTTTTCTGATTGTATCTGAACCTCGACTTGTCTGAGTTCACAGTGATTAAAAAAAAACAAACAGTCTCCATGGAAACTACAATTTTATCACTGTAAAATCTTTTTGATTTCTGCAAATACCTTCATGTTTTTCCTTAACTAAGGAAACTAGGTCATTCTGTGTAACACCCTGAAGTAACTCCCTCAGCTAAGGAGAAATTCAACCTCAAGTGTCGGACTTAAGTGGAAAACTTAAGGTGTTCTGTGCAACTGGCCCTGAGAACTCTGGGAAATCCTCCTGTTCTCCACCTTCCTCAGACTTTCTGCAGGAAACATCATTTCAGTTTCCTAAAACTAGATCTAAAGACAGATTTAGTTCACTAAGGTCTGAACCTGTGAACACACCTGGTATAAACTGACGTGCCTCAGGGTTGAAGCTCAGTCTGAACAGCTGTTTGTTCTTCACTCAAACCAGCTGATGTGACTGTGTGAACAGAAAGGTCAACACATTGTCCTTCACTGTTTACTCACCAATCAAAGTCAGAGCACTGCAGCTCTGTGTGCTTCCTGTCTGACACGGTGACGCCACAGAAAAACGTGTCTGCCGCGTTTTTCTACTAATTTTAATCAAAACTCGACATTTAATTCGTCTTCTGTGCAGTTTCCGCACAACCTGGATGCGTTCTGAGGGACTTTAGGGGCCGGTTCTGGCTTGTCGGAGCTTTTTGAGGGGTTTTGAACGCACCGTCAAGTCCATATAGTGCAGGAGGTGGATGCTGGGTTCACTGACGGGGGAATAAAAGCACCTGCGGCAGGTGTGTCGCTGCCGAGGCCAACAGGATGTCCTGCTCCTGCTGCTGCTGTGTGACTCCCGGCGGGAAGCTGCTGGAGGGTAAAATCACACACACACACACACACACACACGAATGAGTTCACCTGAGGGTCACATGGTTGTCAGGTACGTGTCACACAGTCACATCAGCTGGTGCAGGTGAGAAGAAGCAGCTGTTTCACTCGTAACAAAAACAGAGTTACAGATGTGGTTCCAGATGTGTCAAATGATGTTTGTTTGAATCTTATGTTCAGTGAGTCAGAATCACATTATATTTATGATTCCACAGAGTCCAGATGATTGAGTGATTGATTGTGTTCGATTCCAATGTTTGTTTCTATTATTGATGACTGTTCGTTATTACTGTAACCATGACAACCGAGGTTACGGTACGCCTCCTGCCGGAGGGCGCGCTGTTTCAGGAGACGCTCCTGTGGGTCGCATCTGAGGGTCGGTGGTGGTTTAGGTTGGAGGAGTTGTTAATGGCGGTAGACGTACCTGACCTCGGTTGCCATGGTTACTATAATAACGGCCATGTCTTGGTTGGGTTTAGGAGAAGATGGTGGTTTGTGTAAAGTGAATGTTTCCTCAACATTAGACGATCTTTGTTGTCATGGTTACAACATAACCACACGTGGACTCTGTCTCTCTTTATTCTACGTCACCGACACTTTTCCCTTCGCTCCTGTCGTCATTACCACGACCACTAGATGTCGCCTAGCAACAAAACCCAGCTGTGATGTCATAACCTGCTGCACAGACGAGCTGTGGGCTCGTGTCTTACAGGAGGACAGACTCAGATTTGATTTGTTCAGGAAGTGAAGTCACTGAATGAGGAAAGACACCTGTCACCTGGAGCAGGACCATGTACAATACTTACTGTACATGTCAGAGCTGTTGGTCTGCTCTCCTGCAGGGGTCAGGAGGAAGGAGCTGCTGGTCCGAGAGGAGGAGGAGGAGGGAGCAGGAGGAGAAGAGGAAGAGGAGAGCAGGAGGAACATGGACGTCTCTCTGCTCAGAGAACAGTACAGGAGCAGCAGAGAGACACAGAGGAGACAAACCCAGCTGCTTCTGTTCAGGACAGGTGAGCGGAAGTTGTTTGTTTACCTGCGGAGAGTCAGAGTCGTGGCGGTGACCGGAAACAGATTGGTTTTAGAAATAAAAGCAGGAGATAATCGAGCTTGTAGAGAGAAAAACTGGTTTGGGAGAGAAAATGTCTAAAGTTTATTTCTCCGTTCAGGATCGTGACGAGTTAAAGTCTGTTACACCAACACTTCCTGTTGCTGCTTTCAAAATAAAGGCACATTAGACAGGCGTGACATTGAAGCTCCCCACCGGATAGTTTGAGGAAGAGGAAGTATTCAGATCATTGACTATAATTTAAAACATTCAGTAGGTTTATAAACTTAAGATGTAGATCTTAAACGATTTGAGATTGATTATTGATTATTTATTAATTCCAAACAGGAAGCACAGACTTTGCTGTAGTTATAGATTCTGATTCTGTTTTCTACAGTAAACTGATAAAAACAGTTTCTAAATAATGAATCTGTGTTTTACTGACAGTTGTTTCATTCTAACTGTATTTACAGCTGTGAAGAAGCTAATGATCCATGTTCTGACAACCTAGTGAAAATGACAGTATCAGCAAGAAATAAATGATCCTCCCTCCCTCCCTCCCTCCTTCCCTCTCTCCCTCTCTCCCTCCGTCTTCATCACCCTCTCTTCTCACTGTTAAACCACTGTGTGTCTCTACAGTCTCAGAGGAGCTGTCCGAGGCCGTCAGCGTCGTCCCTGTCACTCAGGGTTTGACATCACCTCCGCCTGCCGTAACCTTCAACCCCGACCCATTGACCTACGACCCTTGGCGCGTCCATCTGGACCTCCACCGGCGCTCCTGCCCCGGTGTCACCGTCCGGCTGCCGGCCTCCTCCCCGGAAACAACAAACACCAGCGTCACTGGTTCCTCCAGGTCAGAGGTTAAAGATGTGCATCATGGGATTGTAATCACCTCCACAGGCTGGTGAAATATTTAAGAGCAGGAAAACTAAATGCGATAGGCTGAGATAAGCCTAGTTTAACAGGTAATCTTTATGACCCCGCCCTCTGACTTTACAGGCGTTCATCATCTTCTTCCTCTGGCTCCGTCACAGTCCCGAAGTCCAGAGGCAGAAAGCTCTCTGTGGACTCAACGTCAGAGTTGCTCAGCAGCTCCAGAGAAATGTCCCCCTGCAGCTCATTCAGCAGCACCAAAGAAGAAGACCACTTCAACGTAGAGCGGTGCAGAGATCCAGACTCTGGATCCTCTGACAGATCCAGAGGAGTCGGTGGTTCCGGGGCGGATCCAGTCCACTTTACTGTCACCAGACCCCTCGATGCTTCGGAGCAGAATCCCAGTGACGGATCCAGAGAAGATCCTCCTGATGATTCTCAGGAGAGTTCGGCCCCCGGTTCTCTGACCAGCTCTGATGAAAGCTCCACCCCCGTCGCCTCCGTCACCTGCTCCCCCAGCAGCTCCACCACCGACCTACACCTGAAGGAGAACCGGTCTGCAGATGTAAAAACCACTAACGACTTCCTGCAGACCCGCAACACCCCAGCGTGGAGGGGCTCCAGGAAGTTCTCGGCCCCTGCCCTCAGGTTTACCAGACAGCTGAGTGTAGGGGGGGTGGGCTCGTCCTCGGGGGTTCACCAGAACCAGAACTACTACCCATTCCCCAGCAGGAAGGCGCCGAGGATCTCTGAGGCGGCCAGGAGGCTGGGGATGTACTCGTCCTTCTGAGAGATTTCACAGTTTATTTCATGATGCGAGTTCATGTTCAGCTGCTTCAAAACCAGTTTCCTTCTTTCTTTCATGACCCAGATGTTAATTTACAGTTCTCTCCATCTTTCCTCTTTAAATCACTCGCTCAACAGAAACGAGATGTCAGTTTATCAGGCCAGGATCAGACTTCTGTTTATTTTCACTGATTCATTGTCAGGTGTGAAGTTATGACGTTAATGGTTTCATTGTAAACCAGCTGTTTTATTAAAGGAATTCAAAAGCTGATGAATCTGTTCACTGTTTATTTCTTAATTTAATTGTATCAGCATCTTCATGTAAAGTTCATCATCATGCTTATTTTCTATTCAAATTATAAAAAATATATAATAAAAAAATGCAATTATATATAAGTTTGAGTCTGTCTTTTATTTTATTGATTTATTTTTATCACTCTCGGTTGGAGTGTGTCTTTGTTTTATTTTATTTTAACGCTGGCTTGTATTGTCGAATTTCCTCTCACAGAAAAACTGTAGGACATTTGACCCTCGTTAAACGCCGTAGCAGATCAAAGATCGTCTATAGTTGTGAGGACGAGTCTCGCTTGATTTCAAGCCCAGCTTCTCGCTTGATTTCGGTTGGCGGTACGTGACGTTAACAGGATCGTGAAACGCGGTCAGAGTGAGACCTCCTCCTCTCTCTCGTCACCTCTTTCCCAGAAACGACCAACCCACAACAACAACATCATCTGGCTGGAGAAGTGGACGGTTACCGGGGCCTCACGCGCGTTTAAAACCACGGAGCTCTTTGTCATCTTGTCTTTTGACGTCAAGGTAACGCTCAGGAACATTTAACAGCGAGTCATGGCGGGTTTTAAGCGGGAAAACACAGAAACGACCTTTGTTTGAAGCTAGCGGCTAAGTTTGACTGTTACCGTGTGAAACCTCTGCCTGTTGTTGTTGGCGTCATTAGTAACGTGTTTACCGTCAGCTAGCTTCATTCACCGTAGCTCTCTGTGTTGTAGTGTCTCTCACAGGAACAGTGTTGACCAGCAATCAAACATGAAACCCGTTTAAATGTCACTAACAGTGTTCAGGGTCTGTGGAAAGCGGTAATGTTCTGCGGTCTTCCGGTATGAACGTCATGAATCTGCTGCTCCAGTCACGTGTTTAAAGTTTGGAGATCTGGAGCCAGACATCCTCACTTCTACCTGCTAATGTGGGTCCAACTACAAAAACACAGGATCCTACATCTCCCATAATGCATCTGTCAATAATAAGTTTGACCGTAACTCACCCGCAGCGCATTTGTAGTTTATTTGAGTTTTTCTGGCTTGTTTGAAACCAGTAGTTGGGAGTTTAGAAATCTGAGAGGACGAGCAGGTCGCGACGTTTAAACCGAGAAGAGATCAGTTGATTTGAGAGACGTTCACGGTCAGTCACAAGAGACACTGTGAGGAAAAACGTCCACTAGTGAACGGCTTTCTTTTCAGTAACAGTTTTGATTTTAAGATCCTTTTATTGGTTTTTAAAGCTCTCAATGGTCTTGGTCGGACTTATTGATCAGATTTGATTTTATCCTCCTAGATCCCTCAGATCTATTAGTTAAACCCACAGTCAGAAGGAAAACTCACAGTGAGGCAGCTTTTTATTAGCGTGGTCCAGGAAACCTGAGGACAGTAAACTCAACACCGACCTTTTCAGTCTGGCTTTTAATTGACTTTTATTTATTTATATATTTGAAGCTGATTTATGGGTTTGTCCTTTGTCTTCAGTGTTTCCTCAGGTCCTGTTTTTATTGTCTTATTTCTATTGTTTTTATTTATTACTTGGTAATTTATCGTTCTGTGTGTGTGTGTGTGTGTGTGTGTGTTGTTTTTTATTGCTTTTATTTCTATTTTATTCTGTAAAGCACTTTGTGTTGCTTTGTTTGTATAAAAAGTGCTATACAAACAAAGTCTGATTGATTGATTAGTTCCTGTAAAGTAACCTCTGAGCAGAGAAACACAGTCGGCCGAAGTCTGTCTCTCGGCTCTAGTTTCCTTCAGCAGTAATGACTCACTCCACGTAGCGGGGGAATTCCTCCAGCTGTCCAACAGCTTTCACTTTCTCATTCGTCCCTGGTGCTTTCAGAGACGAGAGACGATGGCGGAGCAGAACACGGAGGCGAAGCTGAAGAACCTGCTGAAGCAGAAGAAGATCCAGCTGTGGAACCCACCGTACACCGACGACGACAACCGGCCGGGGCAGCAGCACATGGAGGTAATTAGACAACACACCTTCTTCAACTACACTGTCATCATCATCATCATCATCATCATCACAGGACTTTAAAGATGTAGTGTGGTAATAAACCATGATACAGAACATGTCAGGGATCCTGGGGAGGAACCTTTATACTGAACATATTTATTGATGTGTTTATTGATAATGTATTATTAAGATGAGGTATTTCTAAGTAAGTAAATAAATACACACAGACCCACATACAAAAAATTAATAATACATAAACAAATCTTAAAACAGAGAAGTGAAAATAACTCCATTAAAATTAGCCATTAAAATTAGTTTTGTTTTAATGCATCTCCTGGGACGTCCCTGCTCCTCCTTATATAATGGAGAAATATGATTAAAAATGCAGCGCTCATTGAGATGTTACAGTGTTCTTCATGTGGAGTCATTTACTTTAATGTCGCAGCTTTGAAATCTCACATTGGATCATGAACTGTTTTTGTTCAGGAGCTGGCGGAGCACTTCGCCCCCCTGCTGGGTCTGTCGGTGTCGGAGGTGGGCGGCGCTCTGGAGTCTGTCAGAGTCCAGGCGGTGAACAGAGGGAAAGGAAACAAGACGTACAGAGAGACCAACGTGGCAACACTGGAGCTGCTGCTGCCCAGAGACAGCAGGAAGGTGGATCATCATCATCATCATCATCATCATCATCCTCTGTGCTGCTGCTGTGAGTTTCAAACTGTCGTTCTGTTTCCTGTTTGTTTCAGGATCCAAAGTCGAAGAAGACCTACCTGGAGACAAGGCTGGACGTGTTGGTTCAGGAGGTGGTGGACAGGTACACACACACACACACAATCACACACACACACACAGAGAGAGAGAGAGATCAGACAGGACTGTGTTGGTTCTCCTCTCAGACACTTGGCGGTTGAGTGTGTGTGTTCCTCTGCTGCAGGATCGGAGACGACCACGGCCTCAAATACATCAAACTGATCCTGAACGGGAAAACGTTGTTTGTAGGTGAGTTCACACGACCTGCAGGTAAAACACTGGAACAGTCAGCTGATCCATAGATCAATCAGCTGATCATTTTCCACTGCTCTGTTTCTGTTGTCTATCACTGATGTGTGTGTGGGTGTGGGTCCCGGCAGACCAGCGTCTGGACGAGCAGGGCGTGAAGAACCACAGTAAGATGATGGTGCTCAAGGTGAGCGACGCCGAGCTGAAACGACAGATGAGTGAGGAGGAGCAGAAGAAGAAGGAGCAGAACGAGAGTCTGCAGAGGACCCAGAAAGGCTTCCAGATCCTGTCAGAGAGAGGTGTGTGTGTGTGTGTGTGTGTGTGTGTGTGTGTGTGTGTGTGTGTGTGTGTGTGTGTGTGTGTCTCCTCTGGTGTTTAGTCTCTTACTCTCTGCTGCTGCTTCTCAGACGGCAGCGAGGACCCAGACACCACGCCTTTCCTGGAGATCGCCGACCAGAAGGGAAACCCCCTGAAGATCCCGCACAAGGAGAGGAAGGTAGAGAGATGACGTCATCTAGTTTTTACTCACAGTCGACACAGTTCATCGTGTTGATTTTAAAGGTTAATGTTCAGTTTTGTCCGTCTTGACTTCCATATAATGTGTGTGTGTGTGTGTGTGTGTGTGTGTCAGGCTTTAATCCTGGCCATGGGTTTCCATGAGAAAGGTCGCTCTCTGATGAAGAGGAAGCAGTACGACAACGCTCTGTGTCACCTGCTGCAGGCCGACCAGCAGTTCAGGTAAGGTCACCTGACACCAGCTCTGACATCATCAGATGTCAAACATCACTGTCCTGGAGTTAGAGACAGTTTCACGTGTCAGACTTCAGACGGTGGTTCATGGTGGTGAACAGCAGCAGAACAGGTCGTAGTGTAGTCGCAGTTGTAGCTTCACTTGTAGTTCATAGTTTTAATAACTGCTGGTGTCAGAGTGAAGGTGTAGAGATCAGGTGCTGAGTCGTGTTTCTCTGCGCAGTAAGTGCGACTCGGCTCTGCTCACCTCGGTGGATAACTACGCCGTCCTGCAGCTGGACATCGTGTGGTGTTACCGAGCCCTGGAGGCTCTGTCCTGTCTGGACGACGGGAAGAGCCGCCTGCGGAGAGCCGAGGACTGTTTCCTGCAGTGTTACGGAGAACAGCGCGAGAGGCTGCGCATGATCAAGGTAAACAGTCACGCATTCACCACTCTCACTGTTCACACGTTCACAACAGCTGGGGATTTATTTCCTTAGTTTAGTTCCACGACCAGACGTGAAGGAACAGTCTCAGAAAATCTTGTTTTATTTTGAAATGTTAAAGCCGTTTTAACCTAATGTGTGTGTGTGTGTGTGTGTGTGTGTTGTCAGGGTAACACAGGCAGAGAGGAGGTGTTGTTTCTGCGGCTGTATCTCCTCCAGAGTCTCCTCTCCTACCTGGAGGGAAACGACGGTCAGGCTCAGCAGCAGCTGTCCAAGGTTCATACACACACACACACACTCTGCACAACACGCATGACTGATGACTGATGACTGATGACTGTGTGTGTGTGTGTGTGTGTGTGTGTGTGTGTGTGTGTGTGTGTGCAGGTGGAGTCTCTGTTCAGCCGTCTGTGTCTGGACTCAGAGAAAATGGCCCAGCTGATGGCTCTGGGTTTCTCTGAGAGAGAAGCTCGGCTGGGACTCAGAGCCTGTCAGGGAGACCTGGAGGCAGCCGCCAACCACATCAGCAGCCGCAGACAGGTAGCACCTGCACCTGCATTACAGTTAGTCTGAGGATGCTCACTGACGTCACTGAGCCTGACTCTAGCCACTCCCACGGCTTAAAGCTGAAAATAGGAGCCTGACTACGTTTCCAGGATGTTAGAGGACCTTCCCTGGAATGCCTGGAAGACAACAGGTTATCCTGGAAGAGGTTTTAACGTGCAATAAAATAAAAATGAATAAATCAATGAGAGTCCGGAGGGTTCAGGCTTCAGCAGCCGCTCATTGTCGGTTTCCATCCTTCAGATCTCGTGTTTTGGATCCGTGATCTTTTTCTGTCAGTTTTATTGGTACGTGTTGCGAGCGCTTAGTTTGATGTGTGTGGATGTGTTTTCTGCTCAGGAGCAAGAGGAGCTGAAGCAGAGGGAGCGGCAGAAGAGGAGGAGGAGGATGGAGGACATCTCCTCCCTCACAGAGATGGGATTCTCCAGGAGAGACGCAGCCAGAGCTCTGCACCGCGCTGACGGAGACGTGGACAAAGCTTGCGAGGTGAGAGGCGGTTTCATCATTTCATTATCAGAGAAACGATCTCAGCTGAAGATCCAGTTTAAAACTGACACACCCTCCTCAGGTGATCAAGCCGTGCAGGTAAATGACAGTCAGCTGACCCTCTCTGTCCAAGCTGCTGTTAGTTATTCTAATATTCTGCCTGCTGTCTTTCAGATCCTCCAGGACTCCAGTCGACCCGCTCAGCTGAACAACAACAACACAGAGGGGGCAGTGAGTCCAGAGAAGGTGGAGCAGGTACACCACCTGACACCGCCCTACACCACCTGACCTCACCTGACCTCACCTGACTTCACCAAGAACAAAGACATCAAAGAGCTGCTTAGATTTCCTCCAAGTTGTTAAACTGAACTCTCTCTCTGTCTCTCTCTCTCTGTCTGTCTCTCTCCCTCTCTCTCCCTCTCTCTCCCTCTCTGTCTCTCTCTCTGCCCCCCCTTGCAGTTGTTGTATTTGGGTTTTGAGAGGGAGGCATCTGAAGCCGCTCTCAGACTGACAGGTGGAGACATCCAAACAGCAACTCTGCTGCTGCTGGACAACCAGGGCGTCCTCTCCCCGCCCTCCACCTCCACGTCCACCCCCTCCTCCTCCACCCCCTCCTCCACCTCCCCCTCCTCCGAGGAGCCCACAGCCTCCTCCGCCTCCACAGGTAAGACACCTCCACACCTCTGGACAGTGGGCGGAGCTTTCTTCACCCAGGACTGAGATCAAAAGACAAAATGCAAACGAATCTTTTATCATATTGTAGAACTGAAAAAATTCTACTTTAAGTCAAATGTTAAAAGCAAAAGGGAAATAAACAAAAACAAGCTTCATATTTTAGTAATTAATTAACTTTATCTTCTTATGTATGTTTTTATTTTCCTGATTCAATTCAAGCTCTTACATTCAAACTTTTCTCAGTTTGTCATTTTTCATTCTCCTTCTTTTTAACGTGTGATTGTGTCCTGAGATACTGGATACCAACATAATAATGTTTTCATTTAATCTAAATATATAAATGTGTAACATACTGTAAACATTTATGTAATATACTAAATACATTATTATACGTCATAAAAACATGTGGAGCTTCAACTCTGTAAGAAAGAAATGAAGAGAAGTAGAAAACAGTTTGTGATGAACTCAAAAAGTAAAGAAATAAAAAGTCAGAACTTTAATGTGACAGAACAGAATTGAGCATATTGATCTGAACACAGTATTGATCGGATCGTCCATGTGTCTTCTGTCCTCAGAGGACGAGGAGCTGGTGAGCGAGGTGCTGGACGACATCTCCCACCACGAGGAGGATTATCTCGACCTGACGCTGGAGGAGGAGAGCGAGCTCATCGACACCATGAAGACCTACCTGAGCCGAGGCCCCACACACACCGTGTGACAGACACACACACACACACACACACACACACAGTGCTTCACCCTCTGTTATCCATGCACAGCAGTCAGCGCCTCCACCTCAGACTCAATCAGGTCGTCTCCTCCCTCACAAACTGATCATTAGTTTTATTTAGAGATCAGCTGAGACAGTTTTATTTTGAAGGATCCAAACTGTTGTGTTGCACCTCAGCTGGCAACATGTTTAATTTGGATTTAATTTGAAAAGCTGTCAAAGTCCTGCAGGCTGCTGACGACTTCCTGTTTTAATTTGTGAAAGCTTCGGTTTGAGAAGTGGCGCGTCACATGACAATGTTCACTTTAAAACTTGTTCTTCTCAGACTGATCCGTCTGCTGTTCTTCATTATATCCTTTAAACACAAATGTTCTTTTCTGAATTCATCTTTAGCCACATGAAGATTTTCTTTAGATGTTTTGGCCGAACCAAAGGAACCTGCTGAGCTGCTGCTGGAAACACGAACTCCAGGTTGTTGTTGTGACGACTGATCGATCGCGTGTTTTCCGTTTGCGACTCAGCAGCTGTTTGTGACATTGATTTAATTTAAATGAATTTCATGTTGATGATGAGTTCCATGTGGATCGTCTCATGTTGATGGAGCCAATAAAGAAAAAGGTTTCGTTTGACTTTGTCTGTCCGGTAGTCGGCTGGGTCACATGACTGAAGAGTCAGACAGGTAAACGATAGAGAGATAATATACTGAAACAGAGGAGATGTATTAAAGACAGTGAAACCAGAAATAAAAGGTGGGATATTAGAAATCTAATAAAAATAAAATGTTAAAGAAAAAATAATAAAATGCTAAAAGAGATGAGAAGAGATGGAGAATAAAAAGATAAAATGAAAGTAGAAATAAAATCTCCCAGAAACCTGAACACGTCTGTTTGTGGAACTCAGCTGTCACCTGGTCACCGTCTTCTTCCTGTCACCTGGTCATCCACAGAGAAATGCACACAGCCTGTATTCAGAAACTGAGCCTTAAAACCAGCCGTCAGGACTTCTGGAACTTTGTGATGTCACAACAAAGCAGTCACCAAGCCCCGCCCACCTGGACCCACCATCCAAACCTTGCAGGATTTGGTTTCTCTGAGTGTTTTTACCTGAAATCTGCTTTATTTTTATTGGATCACTCAGAAAACAGTCAGCCAATCAGAAGAGAGTTTCGGCGCCTCCTCTCTTCTTATTGGCTGACTGACCTGTTGTTACTAGAGCTCCAGAGAGAAGCCTGAGAGAGGAGATGTAAAACTACACTGAGATGGTTTTTATATCTTCTTATGGATCAACACTTCAAATAAAACACAGAAGAAGAAACATGGAGCTTTAACACCTGTTATTTATTTATATACAGAGAGAGAGAGAGTACGGAAGAGGATTAGGACCATATGTGATTTTCTTTTCTTTTTTTGAATTCTGATTTTAATCTCAGATTTCTAAAATATTTTTTCACATATGGTCCTCATCGTCTTCCGTAAGAGAGTGTGGGTGTGTGTGTGTGTGTGTGTGTGTCTCTTTAAATGTTTAACCCCTGCCCCCCCGGTGTGTGTTTATGCGTGTGTGTGCCGGAGGTGGTCGGTGTGTTTCCTCCTCATGGCGGCCTATCAGGACTCTCCCCTCTACCTGGGCTTCGACTTCAGTACTCAGCAGGTAAAACTCACCCCGTCACCTGTACGTCGTTTACCTGTGTGCGTTGGATTCGGTGACGTATTTTACGTCCACGCAGCGCGCTGAAGATGTAGTAAAAGCGCAGATGCGGAAGAAGGAACGCGGTGCGGTGCGTCGGGTCGGTGATAGTCCTGGGTCCGGACCAGAACCTCGGACTGACGACACGTCAGAAAACAGAATCAGCTGTTTAAAGCGGAGACACGGTGACGTTAACGGCGGGAAACAGACTCATTTCAGATCCAGCAGCTGCTGAAATATTATCCATGTTAATGTAACACTCAGTTTATTAGGAACACCTGGATCAGACTGATGTTGAACTGTCTGTCTGTCCCTCAGTGATCAAAAGAAATCTTTATTTATAACTCTCTTCTTTACAAAGTTACAAAGTGTTTTAGAAGGAAAAGGTCAAACCAAACCAAAGAAAAGAAGCCGAGCTTCATCAAAAGCAAGAGAAGTTTATTTGTGCGACACTTTTCCCAGACACCAAAGTTTCACAATCAAAAGGCATACAATCAAATGAAAGAATTCAAATCAAACTCATCAAAAACAAAAATAATCACCAGATAAAATACACAAGTGTAAAAGTGTAGAACAACAAGAACAACTCAAATCAACATGATGCCAAGAGATCTGACAGGAAGTGAAAAGAGGCAGTGAAACATGGAAAAACAATAATTAGGGATAAAACAATATAAATTAAAGCTGTAAACAGCATCACACGGCCCCCGGCCTGTCGTTAACCTCGGGGCCGCCACCAGGCCGCCGCCAACATTCGTACGTTCCTGTAAATCAGGTGTAAAACAGACCATCATGTAAATCGAACAATGACTGTTACTCAGGATTTACTTCCTGTTTTCAGTAGGTGGCGCTATGACAGTGATGTAATATTAGCATGCAGATGTCGTCAGTGTGGGACGGTCATCAAACACATGAAGTTTGAGGCAGATTGGTCAATGTATATTATAGTTATAACAACTTCCTGTTTCATGACAAATTATTGAATTCACCGTGCGGCCACGGGCAGGTCCTCCAACGAAAACTCAAAAGCTTCGCAATTTAGCGTCCTAAAGGTCTTAAGGTGAGACTGATCAGATATTGATTCGTTGATCTCATCAGTTCTCTAGGAGGAGTTCCTTTAAGTACGACGTCCTTAAATCACCAAAACGGCATCAAAACTGCAGATTAAATTCAAAATGGCTGACTTCCTGTTGGCCTTAGGTTATGGATGCTGACACGTGTGCGAAGTGTCATGAGTTTTTTTGTTTTTTTTTTTAAGTATATTTTTTTGGGCTTTTTATGCCTTTATTGATAGTGCAGTAGAGAGACAGGAAGTGGGGAGGCAGAGAGGGGGAATGACATGCAGTAAAGGCCGTCCGATGCAGGACTCGAACCGGGGCCGACTGCAGCGATGTGTAGCCTCTACACACGGGGCGCCTGCTCAGACCACACGACGCCCCGTCATGAGTTTTCAATCATGTTTAGGCTCAAAAAGGTGATTTATTCTTATGGAGGAAGAAAACAATAAGAAACTCTGATTCCAAAGGCCGAGACAGAAATGTGTTTTCAGAAGAGATTTAAAGGAAGTTAAGGAGTTACAGCGAGTCACTTAAAGCTGGACAAAATAACAGAAACTAACACAAACAGGTGAGTGAACACCTGAGCAACAGGTGAGTCTTTAACTGCCCCCCCCCCTTCATTTGAATGATTGATTTAATGATTGTTCCTCTGAAGCTGAAGGTGGTGGCGATCGACGGAGAACTGAACGTGGTTCATCGGGACAATGTGCACTTTGACTCCGAGCTACCTGAGTTCAGGTAACACACATCAGATATCACTGCCTCTGGGGCAAGAACAGAGTCACCCTTCAGCCATGTATTGATCTGATATTGAATATTGACTGTCAGAGTTGTGTAATGATGTGGTTCCCATCCATGGCCCACTTATGTTGGCCGCCACATCCGACCCGTAACAATATGGAGGCCAAATAATCTCTGATCAGAGCACTTTTAATTGTAATGATAACGATCGAACCAGGTATACACTGAGGTCTGACCAGTGACAACACAAACGTTCCTGACGCTGCTATTTTCAACATTCGTAAAGTTTTTAAAGAATTTATTTTCAAAACATTCAGAAACATTATTTACATTTTCATTTTTTATAATTGTTTTATAATTACATCTTTTCACAAAAATTGTTCTGTTTTGCAAATGATTTGTCTGCCCACTTTCAACACCTTGGTGGGCCACCAATGGGCCCCGCGCCACAGGTTGGGAACCGTTGTTATAGAGCGTCAGTGGACGTAGAACAAAGTGACACAGACTGGTTCTACAGGTTTGTGTTTCTGGTCATGTGACACAGATCAGCTGGACGTGATGATATTATATCTGTGAATACGTCGGACACGTCCAGACGCTCGTGACGTCTCTCAGGGAGTCGAGGGGACAAAGTGATTTTATTTTGATAAGGTTGTTCATGTGGTTCAGGTGTTTTATTTTGAAAGTGAGCAGCAGCTCAGTTTGTTGTCTTTGGTCTCCAGGACTCAGGGAGGAGTTCACCTCCACGCCGACAGACTGACCGTCACCTCACCTGTGCTGATGTGGGTCAAGGTGAGACACACGACACACACACACACACACACACACACACACACACAGTCATGATGATGAAGGAGTCTTCTCTCCAATTCTTCAGTTAAAGTATAACCTCACCGTGGAGGGTCGTCAGTTGACCTTTGACCTCTGACGAGTCATGTTTTCTGGGTCAGGTTGATGAACCAGAACAAAGTGACAGATGTGACTTTGAGTTGAATCTTTAACAGTCTTTCCTGATGTGTCTCCTCCCGCTGCTGCTCCGGGTGGCGTTAAACAAACGCACCTCAATCTGCAGATGTGGTTTTATAACAGCTGCTGCTCTGACAGATGTTCGACTGTCCCCACGCTCTAATGTGATCGGTTGTTTGTCCTCAGGCTCTGGACCTGCTATTGGACAAGATGAAGAGGGCGGGGTTTGACTTCTCTCGAGTCAGAGCGCTGTCAGGCAGCGGCCAGGTGAGACAGGAACCATGTGACACGCCTCGCCCAAATATGGACATGGTGACGTAGAATATGAAAAAGTATTGTATTGTACGAATGTTTTTCATATTGTTTTATTTATTCATGAGTTTTTATAAATGGTTTATTTAATGATGTTTAAATCCATTTTTAAATCTGTAATCTGTATGATTAATTGTTCATTTATAAATTATTTTAATTAAAACATGAAATGAAGGAAATGTTTTGTCCTGTCGTCGTGCTGCTCTGTAGCAGTCTGATGAAACATCTGTCTCTGTCTCAGCAACATGGCAGCGTGTACTGGAGACGAGGAGCGTCCAAGACTCTGAACCAGCTCGACCCGGAGCAGACCCTGTTCCAGCAGCTGCAGGTCTGTCCACAGCCAGATGTTACATGTGTGTTAGTGTGTGTGTGTGTGTGTGTGTGTATTCATGTCCTCTGGTGTGTCAACAGGACAGTTTCTCGGTGTTGGACAGTCCTGTGTGGATGGACTCCAGCAGCAGACAGCAGTGTGAGGAGCTGCAGGCAGCAGCAGGAGGAGCTCTGAGACTGGCAGAGGTCACCGGGTCCAGAGCCTACGAGGTCCCACTGTCTGTCTCTGTGTCTGTTTCTGTCTCTGTCTCTCTGTCTCTGTGTCTGTCTCTGTCTCTGTGTCTGTCTCTGTGTCTGTCTCTCTGTCTCTGTGTCTGTCTCTGTCTCTCTGTCTCTGTGTCTGTCTGTCTCTGTGTCTGTCTCTGTGTCTGTCTCTGTGTCTGTCTCTCTGTCTCTGTGTCTGTCTCTGTCTCTCTGTCTCTGTGTCTGTCTCTGTGTCTCTCTGTCTCTGTGTCTGTCTGTCTCTGTGTCTGTCTCTGTGTCTGTCTCTCTGTCTCTGTGTCTGTCTCTGTCTCTCTGTCTCTGTGTCTCTCTGTCTCTCTGTCTGTCTGTCTCTGTGTCTGTCTCTGTGTCTGTCTCTCTGTCTCTGTGTCTGTCTCTGTCTCTCTGTCTCTGTGTCTCTCTGTTTCTGTGTCTGTCTCTGTGTCTGTCTCTGTGTCTGTCTCTCTCTCTCTGTGTCTGTCTCTGTCTCTCTGTCTCTCTGTCTCTGTGTCTGTCTCTCTGTCTCTGTGTCTGTCTCTGTGTCTCTCTGTTTCTGTGTCTGTCTCTGTGTCTGTCTGTGTCTGTCTGTGTCTGTCTGTCTCTGTGTGTCTCTGTGTCTGTCTCTGTATCTTTCTCTCTGTCTGTCTCTGTCTCTGTGTCTGTCTCTGTGCCTGTCTCTGTGTCTCTCTGTCTCTGTCTCTTCACAAACTTCTTTAAAGAAAAGAATATTATAAAGTTTACACACAGTTATGTTATTATGAGTGAAACAGAATCCAGAGATCAATAATAAATCATTCGTCCAGACTCACACTGATCATCGTCAACGTCCCTTTAATCTTACACAAAAACAGAACTGTCTGTGTTCACCTGCAGCGTTTCACAGCAAACCAGATCGCCAAGCTGCGACAGAGCCGAGCGGACCAGTACCAGGACACTGAGGTCAGCCGCCAGAGCATCACTGTGACCTTTGACCTGAGGCCTGTGACCTCTGTGGGTCACCTTAGTGTGAACTGAGCTTGTGTGTGTGTGTGTGTGTGGGTGTGTGTGTGGTTTCAGAGGATCTCATTGGTCAGTAGTTTTGCAGCCTCTCTCTTCCTCGGTGATTACGCCGCCATCGACTACAGTGACGGTACGGCACCGACCACACTTCATCCATCCATCCATTCATTCATTCATTCATTCATTTTCATGTTTCTGTTCTACAAACTAAACTAAATGAACATATTTGATCAAATGGAATTAAAATCAGTGTCACTGTAAAAATATTACGACATAAAATATAAATAATTTCTTAAACTAGAAAATTAAAATTAAAAAAAGGAAATCAGAAATTTAAAACACATTTCTGAAAACTTTCCACTTCTCAACTTTTTCTTTGTCTTTTTCTGAAGCACCGTCACATGACTCTTTAATATTATCTCTACATATATACTGTATGTCATTAATTCACATTCATTTGTTTCTGTTTGTTTACTTCACACATTCATTCATGTATCTATGGACCTGTGGTTCCGCCACTCATCAGTTACTTTTTGAATCATCATCTATTAATGATTCATATTTGAATTACTGTCAGTTATTGTTTTGATTTTTATCAGTTTTATTATTATCAGAACAGTGACGACAAAAATGAATCCAGAGAAGAAGAGAAGCAGAATAATGATGATCAATCAGACAGGAACAGGAAGTGATTGTTCAGAATCCTGAACCTCTGATTGGTTCCTGACAGGAAGTGTCACATGGACAGAGTCAGTGACAAAGTAAATGACTGAGTTACTATCTTATTGATCAGTTGATTGATGAACTGATCGACTGATTGGTTGTTCAGGTTCAGGGATGAATCTTCTGGACATCAGGACCAGAACCTGGTCTGAGATCTGCCTGGAGGCCACCGCTCCACGTTTGGACCGACTGCTGGGAGCGCCGCTCCCCTCCACATCTGTACTGGTAAGACTGGTCCACTCTGGTCCACTCTGGTGTGGTTTGGCCTGTGGGCTGGTGGGTGACCAGTGTGAGGCGTCTCAGTGCTCCTTCCTGTCCTGCAGGGTCCCGTCTCCTCCCTCTGTGTGGCTGCACATGGTTTCAGTGAGAGCTGCCGGGTGGTGACCTTCACTGGAGACAACCCAGGTGAAATACACAAGATTAATATGAAGAGTAAAGAATTAGTCAAACGTTAAATTTATTTTTTATTTCCCAAGCTGAGAAAAATACAGACAGCTGTTTCTGATTCCAGATGTTTCCACCTCATGTTGTTGTTTCATTCACTCAGATTTAAAACAGTTCCTGTAGTTCTGTCAGATGAACACAGGGTGGTGCTGTCTGCTGCAGGATGATGTTACCTGCTCTGTGTGTGTGTGTGTGTGTGTGTGTGTGTGTGTGTGTGTGTGTGTGTGTGTGTGTGTGTGTGTGTGTGTGTGTGTGTGTGTTTCCTGTCTCTCAGCATCTCTGGCAGGAATGAGGCTCCAGCAGGGAGACATCACTGTAAGTTCGTCCACACAGTCTGTCCATCATCCCCTCACTGTACCATACTCTATATACACTCTGTGTGTGTGTGTGTGTGTGTGTGTGTGTGTGTGTGTGTGTGTGTGTGTGTGTTTGTCCAGGTGAGTCTAGGGACTAGTGACACGGTGTTTCTGTGGATCCAGCAGCCTCGTCCTGCTCTGGAGGGTCACATCTTCTGTAACCCTGTGGACTGGCAGGTGTACATGGCTCTGCTGTGGTACAACACACACACACACACACACACACACACACACACACACACACACACTGTGTTGCTGCTCTACATGTAATATCATGACATCATATCTATGAGGTGATAAAACACTGATGTGTGACGAGTTTGTCATCCTCAGCTTCAAGAACGGGTCTCTAACGAGGGAGCGCATCCGGGACGAGTGTGCTGGAGGATCATGGGAAGTTTTTTCCGCTGCGTTGAGGGACACGCCGCTCGGAAACAAAGGAAACATAGGTGAAGCTTCCTTCCTCCTCTTTCTCCCCTTTTCCTTCTTTCCTTCTTTCCTTCCTTCATTGCTTTCACTCTTTCCTTTCCTCTCTCCTTATGTCTTCATTATTTTCCTTACTTACTTTTTATTCCTTCTTTTCTTTCCTGCCTCTCTTCTTCTTCCTTTGTTATTTTCCTTTCTTCCCTTCCTCCACACATCTTTTCTTTTCCTCCTCTCCTCCTTCCTTTCTTCTCCCTTCCAGTTTTTCCTTGTTTCCCCCCCGCCCCCTCTCACTGGTTGTTTGGTGTTTCCAGGCTTTTATTTTGACACCATGGAGATCACCCCTCCTGCAGTGGGAGTTCATCGCTTTGACCCTGATGACACTGAGGTCGGTAGAGAGACATTCAGATACAGAGAGAGAGAGAGAGAGAGAGAGAGAGAGAGAGAGAGAGAGAGTCCACCTGTCTCACCTGTCTCACCTTTCTCACCTGTCCTGGTCCTGCAGGTGTCCTCCTTCAGTCCTCAGGTGGAGGTCCGGGCGGTGGTGGAGGGTCAGTTTCTGTCCAGGAGAGTCCACGCTGAGCGTCTGGGTTACTCCATCGGTAAGATCCTTCATTCCTTCATTCAGATGCTGTGGAAACACGTCTGACTTCCTCTTCTGTGTTTTTAGTTCCAGGGACCAGAGTGATGGCGACAGGAGGAGCTTCGTCTAATAGAGAGATTCTACAGGTGAGTGATCTGCCTCACCTGTTCACCTGTTCACCTGTCTGTAATTAACACACTGAGTAATTTATCAACCTGTTTGTATTTATTTTATTTATGGTTTCAGATTAAGTGACTATTAACTTTGCTTTCACTCGTTCTTTCATTTGTTCACTCGTTCACTCATTCCTTCAGTTGATAGTTTCAGCTCCTGTTCGAGTCGTTTTCATTATTAAACCACAGACATGAAAGTCGAGTCAAAAGCTGGACTCAAATAAATTGATTGTGACTTAGTCTAAAAACAAACAAACAAACAAACAAACAAAAACAACAACAGATGTAATGACCTGGAAACGAGAACAGCTGTGTTTGGTTTGATGTCAGTCGAATGTTTCCAGCAGCTGAGCCTCAAACATCCACCAGTCCAGCCAATCCACCGCTGATTAAACTCTTTATTATTATTGTTTGTACAATAGAAATATGAGGATTGGATTTATTGAAGGTGTGTTTGACCTCTGAGTGGAACGTGTCGAATCCATATTTTAATGTTTAAACTGAAGATTTTTAGTTTATATTTACATGTAGAAGTGACAGTGCGTCTGTAATTGAAGACATTAACAGATTGAGGAGGATAAAAACTCACCTGTGTCAGGTAAATACTGTGAATGAGACGAGCAGCAGCAGACGGGGAGAATCACCTCTAATGGATCCATCAATTTCAGGCACAAACGAGCTCCTGCTAACGAGCCACCGTTTGATGTGCGGCTTCGTTAACGGAGGAAACCGTTTCCACCTCTCTCCCCCAGGTTCTGTCTGACGTGTTCAACGCTCCGGTCTACACCATCGATCTGTCAGACTCCGCCTGTCTGGGCTCCGCCTACAGAGCTCTGCACGGTAACACCATGACAACACTGATCAATCAATCAATCAATCAACCAATCGATCAATCAATCAGTCAGATCAGTCCTGCAGAGGCTGTCTCTCTGTGTCTTTGGACTTTTTTTCATGTATTATTGTGGTTATGTGCTGTGAGCTTTTATTTTGAAATGTTTGCGTTGAAGAGAAAACAAAGACTAATGGAGGAAAGAATTAAGGGAGAGGAACGGAAGGAGAAGGAAGAAAAAGGGAAAGAAAAGAAACGATGAAGGAAGAAAAGAACAAAGACCCTGAATTAAAGAAGGAAAAGATTTGCTGAAGGAAGGAAAGAAGGAGCCAAGGAAATAAGAGACATTTAAAGAAGGAAGGAAGGAAGGAAATGTTGAAGTTTACTAACCGATTAGCTTAGCTTCTCCTCTTAGCCTCTCTGTGACACTCTGGGCCTTCAGTGCTGCTAAAAACAAGCTCTCTGATTGGCTGGAGAGCTAACCAGTCGTATCATATCTGTGGACTGTAGAGAAAAGTTCCAGTTATTTATTCCTATTTTTAAGAATCGTTGGATTGTAAATTCCTCTTTTTAAGGCCTAATAAAATCTGAAATGATGAAATGAAGTTACTGACCGAATGAGTCGGAGACGTGACGTGTTTTGAATCGGCTTCCTAACGAGCTGCTGATCGTCCTCTGACTTCCATCGAGACACTGACGTTAGCTTAGTTCTACCGTCCGTCTCTGCTGCTCTCTGTCTGTGGGGTTATTGATCGATTCTCATCTGCATTCTTCGCCAGCAGCCAATCAGAGTGTCCGATTCAGAGGCGTGGCTTTCAGTTATAAACCCAGACTGAGCTGAGTTCATTGAAGTGACAGATAAAGACAGAAGAACTCCCTGTAGATCAGCCTCTGTTACTCTGAGTCTTTATCGAGGGACGTAGAACTAGAGGTTGAGCTGATCCTGAATCTGTGCAGCACTTAGTGAAACTTCAAAAAGTGACAACTTTATTAGACGGGTTAAAATCATCCGAGATAAACGAGGTGCTTCACGTCTGAGCGTAGCATGTCTCCAGCGAACACATGAAAAACACATGAAAGAGACTGAGCGAGTGGCGAGATACGCCGCTCGGCCTCCGCTGACTTCACATGTGACAGCCATCAAATATGTATGAGGGGGGAGGGGGGTGG
>NW_019175114.1:1143209-1153209 GCF_002260705.1 Seriola dumerili
GGGGGGGGGGGAGGGGGGGACGGGTGTTTAACGCGAGCTGTGCTCCAACTGCTTCAATATCTAAAGTCAATTGCGTGAGCCTGAAAAGACATAATGCAATCCTCCTGGTGGTAATAACCAATGCTGAATCATTCAGGGGCGGCGGCAGCCTGGGGGGGGGTTACTGCTGCAACCCTTTCCTCAGTGTTACAGAAACCAGGTTCAACTAGGCGCTCTGCGGGTCACATGACCTCACTCAGTCTGAGGTGGGAGGAGACTCGACTTCTGTTCAACTCTGGTTCACTGATGTGATCGCAACCACAGGGGAACGCCACTGAAACCTGAACCTGGTCACGGACCTGGGTCTAGTCCTGGTACTGCTCCGGGTCCTGGTCCCGGTCCTGGACCTGGTCCTGGGTCTGAGCTGATGTTGGGCCCAGGTGATCCGGTCTTTGACCTGCTGAACAGCCTGATAATATCAAACATTAAAATCTGGATGATTATGATTACGTCGGCTCCGGAGCAGCTGACGGTGTTGCCAAGCAACAGTAAACATTGTAGCGCTCCAGTCGTCACCTCTTCGTGGCCCGTTCCTCTCTGACATTCTCAACAGGTAGAAACACTTGGAACGAACCAGCTTCAGTGAAACAGGATCCAAGTGAAGCTGCTCCTTCCTGTCCGTCCACTAAGCTTCCTGGTCTGGACGCTCGTCCCTGTGTGTCCACTAATTTAACACATGAGGAAATACACCATGAATCAGGACAGAAAATGAATACTGAGGGAGTTCAGAGAGTCACAGGAGGAGGAGGAGGAGGAGGAGGAGACACTGCAGACTCCTCCTGCTGGACTGACTGTGCTGAGAGAGACAGGGAGAGGACACGAGTCGTCTCTTAGTCCAGAGTGAGAAAAGTTCAGGTCGACGGCTCCATCACAAACAAGAAGAGGGTCAGCAACAAGACGCTGTTTGTCTCACACACACACACACAGACACACACACACACACACACACACACACACACACACACACACACACACACACACACACACACACACACACACACACGGCCTTGTAGAACTGTAAACACATCCATATTCATGTTGTGGTGCTGACGCTGAGCCACACATTTACACCTCTGATGTGTGTGTGTGTGTGTCTGTGTGTGTGTCTGTGTGTGTGTCTGTGTGTGTGTCTGTGTGTGTGTCTGTGTGTGTGTCTGTGTGTGTGTCTGTGTGTGTGTGTGTGTGTGTGTCTGTGTGTCTGTGTGTCTGTGTGTGTGTGTGTGTCTCAGTGTGTCACACACACACACAGGTGTGTGTGTGTGTGTGTCTGTGTGTGTGTCTGTGTGTGTGTCTGTGTGTGTGTGTGTGTGTGTGTGTGAGCTCATAAGCTTTCTCAGCATCGTCCTGACCTTCTGTGTGTGAGAGAGAGAGAGAGAGAATTTGTGTTTCTAATGCTAATTCCTGATTGGTTAACAACCTCTAGACTGTAATTGGTCAACAGATTCTTTTCTTCTTCTTTTGCGCGATACAAACCCTCCTATTGGTTAATGAGTCTGGCCGTTTGATTGGTTAACACACCTGTGTGTTTTCAGGCCTGGTCGCAGAATCTGGAGTTTCCTTCTTTGACGTGGTGAAGAAAGCACCTGAACCACAGCTGGTCGCCACGCCGCATCCTACAGCACAGGAGGTACACACACACACACACACACACACACTTACACACACGTTGTGGTGTTCAGCTGGGCTCATCATTGGTGGAGTTTGTGTGGGTGGAGATGATCTTCATGTGTTTTAGCCCCAATAAACGTGTTAATGAGACACTAGTGGCGTTAATTCTGCTTCTCTTTAACTCCTGCTCGTTAGTCCGTCCCTGGTTCAGGTCCAGGATCTGGTCTGTGGGCCTGCATCCCCTCACGGTTGCCATGCAACCACAGAGTCAGAGCAGCTGTCAGTCAGCTGATCTCTCTGACCGGTGGAGGTGGTTGAACAGTGACATCACACTGAGCCTTAAAACCAGCCGTCAGGAAGCAGTCACTAAGCCCCGCCCACCTGGAGCCACCATCCAACCCGTGCAGGATTTAGTTTCTCTGAGTGTTTTTACCTGAAATCTGCTTTATTTTGATTGGATCAGTCAAAAAACAGTCAGCCAATCAGAAGTGAGGCTCCTGTTAGCAGCTGCATGTTGAGACAGAAACTTTAGTAAAACATTTCTGTTCATCCTGAAGAACAATCAGTAGCCGTGAGAACCAGTCGCTTCAAACACCTCAGTGCGACTGACAGCAGCAGGTAGTGGATATTTAAACAGGTAGATGTGTCACTCCTGCTCCTCCTCCCCCTCCTCCTCCCCCTCCCCAGTCAGTTTCAGGAAGCTGTTTTAAATTCAGCTCAAGTTTGTTTCTGAGTCTCGTTTCATTTGGACTTTTCTTCGTCATAATGTTACGTTTTCAAATCTGTGTCTCTTTCTGACTCTGGGAGACGCAGCTTCAAAGATACGTGCCGGGTGCAGGGTGGAGAGCGTGAAGGATGATTTACAGCGACAAACAGGAACAAACATCGTCCTCTGAAAACTCAG
Organism: Seriola dumerili; assembly: GCF_002260705.1. Lineage (NCBI taxonomy): Eukaryota > Metazoa > Chordata > Actinopteri > Carangiformes > Carangidae > Seriola > Seriola dumerili. The sequence continues at coordinate 1,145,761 of NW_019175114.1, forward strand.
AGAGCAGCGAGGTGATGAAGAAAGAGGAGAGAAGATGAAGGGAAGGAGGAGAGATGGGATGATGAAGGAGGCGCAGGTCGGAGGAGCAGTGGTGGGGCCTCTCTGTCTTTTTTTATTTCTGTCAATCACTTCTCTGCTTCCCAGGAGGGGGGTGGGGTCACCTCAGGTCGAGCACAGCGCTCGCCTCAACATGTTCACTTTAATTATTTTAAAGAGTGTGACAGCTCGAGCCACCACCACGACACACCAGAGAGACAAACAACAACAACAACAACAACAACATTATGTTAATGAAACAAAACAAACATCAACACAAACACCTGAGCTGCAGAGGCAGCAACAAATGAAAGCCTGGTGAGACTTTTATTTTGAAGTTTAACTCTTCTAGTGCTGCTACTTTTTAACAGATTTAACAGAAAGCCAGATCCGGCCCAGATCCGGCTGCCAGAGTTAGGTCAGTTTCAGTGACATGGACCTGAAAATGCTTTAGGCCCAGTAGCCCCACTCAGGCCAGCCTTGGGCCAGCTTTGGGCCAGCGTTGGCAGCTCTTAGTCAGCATCATCTGCACAATAAACCAACCCGACCAACACACTGTGTGTGTGTGTGTGTGTGTGTGTGTGTGTGTGTGTGTGTTTACTGCACCGGTACACACACTGTTGAGCATCTGTCAAGGTCCAGTTCACTCTGGTCTCTATTATCATAATCACACACACACACACACACACACACACACACACACACACACACACACACACACACACACACACAGACACACACACACACACACACACAGAAAGACACTGTTCTATATTTACCGAAGCAATGCTTTTACCCTCATCGCATTTTAATTTTACACTCTCTCTCACACACACACGCACGCACACGCGCACACACACACACACACACACACACACACACACACACACACACTCTCCAGGGTTCCATGTTATTCTAATGTAGTTGTATGTTTACTGAAGTGATGTTCTCTCATGTTCATCCTCCATAATTAAACAGCACAGCTCATAAATAAATAATGAGCTCCGCTAAAACACCTAGTCTACACACACACAGACACACACACACACACACACACACACACACACACACACACACAGACTCTGAAGGTGCAGCACTGATTAGATGTTGGTGATTGAATATTCTCTCTATACTTTACTGTACAGCAGGCTATTAAATATGAAACAGCAACACAACATGACGTGAAGTGGGTGAAGTGGGTGAAGTGGGTGAAGTGGGTGAAGTGGGTGAAGTGGGTGAAGTGGTCAGTGGGGCGACACATAAACTCTCCTCTGTAGGTTTTGTATGTGTCGACTTTATTTTTTACAGAAACATTTTTCAGTCACAGTTACACTTTTCACCTGGTGTCTGTTTAATTCACATGCGTCACATTAATATTGATGAGGTGTTTCATTTGTTACTGGCTTTGCCTTTTCGTACAGACAGTGAAAGCAGCACGTGGACGAATACAGAGACAAACACACGAGACCACATCACACTGCAGCTCCACACCGTCACATCTTCAGTTGGAACTGTTTTATTGGATCCACGTGTCATTGGTCAGATATCGTCATGTGTGTGCTCCGGAGGGAAACATCTGTCAGCTGTAGATCGAGTTACACACAACGCTAGAATCACGCCTCGACTACATCCTGTTGATCCAGAGTCATGTCAAAGATTAAACATTTGTGTGAATGTTTGTCATCAGAGATTTGATCATATTTTCAGTCCTCCGCCCGGCGACTGTCAGAGCGGCGGCCATTTTGTTTTCAGGTCGTCCGGCCGTCTCATTCTCGTGGACACGATGTCTCCGTAACACCTTGACGGAACATTCATTAGGACTCAAGGATGAACTGATTAGACTTTGGTGGTCAAAGGTCAGTGTAACCTCACAAAAACCCTTTTTAGCCGTTACTCAAGACTTCACACACGGTTCATATTTTCTCTGACTCTGGATAAACAGGAAGTGACCTGGAACTAGTCTGAGTGGCGGAGGGATATGATCACGAGGAGGTGGTTCTAGTTTCACTTTATTGTAATTGGGGTTTTGTGCTGTTACGTTAACGACATCCACCGCCACAAAGGAAAGAGGCAGGACGGCGATGATTTCTACCTGTGTGTGTCTTCCAGGTGTACGACCAGATGTTGAAGCGATACGCCCGATTGGAGGACAGAGTCCTGCAGGAGAGCCGCACCTGATCCGCAGCCACCAATCAGATCTGTCGATGGAAATCGGACGTTTTCAGAAAGTGAATTACTGAAGATAAATTCTGAATGAAATACGTTTCAGTCAAAAACAGTTTTAGAAAGATGATCTGAAGTTTAGTTCAAATTAATTAACGCTGCCAATCAATGAAAATAATGTAGCTTGTATGAATTAGCACTAACGGATAATTACAGCAGGAATCAAAGGCAACAAACAAATGTAAAACATGAATATTTTCATTTATATATTTGAATTAAAAGCAGAATGAAAATCAACCACAGATTAAAGTTGATCAAATTTAGACAAAAGGAACGTTACATATAAATAAACTGATCCCACGTCAGTGTTTAGCTGCTCACCAGTTTTAACTATTCAACAGGTCTGAACCAGGTCTATGTCTGGACCTCTGGTCAAATCCTGATTTTAAAACTGTGATGTCGCCTGATTAAATCACCAAACACATGAATTATAGACAGAGACTGAGCTGTTCAGATCAGAGAGGAAGTCACAAGAGACGGACTGTCTTTCTTCTTGAGTCTCTGACGCAGAGCTCAGCCTCCGTCTGGATCCACTGTAGTTTAGTTTTTATTTCCTTCAGCTCCAGAACATCACAGACTTTTATCAGAGGCAAGTCTTTACCACAAAACAAAATGTTGATTACACAAAACAAACAGAAACACTGGTAGACAGCGGCTCAGCACTCATCTGACCAGTGGAGGAAATATGATCAGTCAGTCAGTCAGTCAGTCAGTTAGTGACATTCCAGATTGTAGGTCTGGCCCTGTTCCAGCCAAAAACTACAGCTGATCCAGGGTCAGTATTCAGCCCAGTTGGGGAAAACAAAGCTTAAGTGAGTTAGTTCTTAATGCAGTTACTGTTACAATTACTGTTGTTTATAAAGTTCCATTCACACAATGTTTTTATTGTCCTGAGCCAAGCTTCAGGATCTGGAACAAACCGGTCTCTACGCCGACAAGGTCCGATCATGTGACACTAAACATCTGTCACACAAACTGGCTTCCTCACAAAAACACCTTTAATCTAAATGGTATTTTAATGTATAATTTGTAATAAACGAAATGATGACATGAGCAGCGTTTCCTGTCAGTCACTGAACAGAATAAATCCTGTTTCACTTCAGATAAGAACAATGAGTTTTCCTGCAGGAGGAAATGAGATTAAAACACCTGTCTCAGGTAAACAGCAGCTGTGGGTTAACAAACAGGAAATATGAATTATCTGGAAATTTGATTACACTGAAAACACATTTCCGTGTCCTCTGTTTAATGACATTCTGCAGTGTGGTTGTAATGCTATTCTCCAGGCGTGGACTAACCGATAAAGTGGGAGCAGCATTTGATTGGTTTTGTTTATCAGTGTTCTCTGTGTCGTCTGGTTTATTTTCCCGCCTGATGCAGCAAGAATAATTTCTGTCTGTCAGTTCAACAACAACAGACCTGTGAATGTGTGGGAGGAGTTAACCTCGAAGGCCAGAGACCAACCAAGTCCACATCAGAGCGTCCGTCATGGTGGATGAACTGGTCAAACTCTGGGGTTTGAGTCCCGCTTTACTTTTTCACTTTTTGTTCTTTTAAATTTTTTTATTTTCAGTTTTCATCATGGACTAAATAAAGATGGCCGTCGCCTCTGGGATGTCACCTGCAGGTTTCTGAAGCTCAGCGTGAGCTGCTCCAAAGTCGCCATCTTGGTAGTGTCTGACTCCGCCCCCTGACTCCTGACTAATCCAAATATGGGCAAAGAGGTGGAGCTATAATAACTGTGGTAAGCATATGCTCCTGTTAGCATCGTTATCAACGCTGAGAGTCTCTGTGTCTTGCTCAAAGGCTAACCGAAGGCTAATTCATTTGCTAGCTAACTGGATAGGTACAGGCTAAGCTAACATGCCAGGTGAATGCAGACACTGATACCTGCTGATAAGTGCTAACATATACATAAACATCATGGAGTCAGGACTGTCTTTACATGGACAAATGAAAGTGTTATTTCCTGTGAACTCCTGGGAGTCTGCTAAAAAAAAAACCATCATTTGAACAGTTTGAATAATTTGCCTCATTAAGGATGAAAAACTTCTGTGATTCATCATTTAATCTTTATAAAATATTGAAACCCAGGTGAGATGTGTGTTCTCATTGTGTCAATCAAGAGTTTGAAGTCACCTGCCGTCCTTTTAAAAAGGTTATCATGATTGAACGAGGAGGTGTCAATCATTCTGCAGCTTCAGTTTAGATAGTATATTTTTAGAGACAAGCTGTGGGCCAATCGTGGCCCGTGGGCCGGACTTCAGACATGTCCTATACAAAACGTTTCAGCTGCGTTTTTCACTCGTCCATCTCAACAAACACAAACTCTAGTCTCCTCTGTGTAAGTGCTGCCATTATACCACAGAAGAAGAAGAAGATGAGGTCATGATGGAGATGTGATGTTTCTGTTTGTTTACTGTTAATGTGAGGAAGGTTCAGCCTCCTCATCATCAATCCACACACACTCTCTGCTCTCCTGTTTTATATACACACTGCTCTGCACTGTCTTTTATAACAAGCTACACACACACACACACACACAGAGTCACGTGTGTTCACACATATGCTGGCAGTCATCCCACTTACTCTTCTCTCTCCACATACACATACAGACACACACACACACACACACACACACACACACACACACACACACAGACTGGATGTAGAACAGTGTGTCAGACTGTGTGTGTGATGAAGTATCTTGTTCTGTCTCTTTCCCTCCACGCCTCTGTGTTTTCTGTGTTTTCATCCAGCTGCTGTAAATTATTGAAAAAACTGAGTGATCAATTAAAAAGATGGAAATATAAAAAAAATTCAAATTCACTGAATAAACTCAGAAGAAGATGAAGCATGAAGAGAGGGAAACATCAGCTGAGTGATCAGAAACATCTTTGCTTTGACTGGATCCTTTAATTTCTTCTTCTTCTTCTTCTTCTTCTTCTTCTGTGGTTTAATGAGAATCAGCTCCACCAGCTGTTCATCTCCATCAACCAGTCGATTCATGTTCACACAGAGGAAGACAGGACTTCACTCAGGTTTCATTTGGACCTCTGCAGTTGTGAACACATTCATTTTCTTTCATATTTTTCTAATGCTAGCTCTCTCTCTCTGTACTGACAAGGTTTCAGGTGTATTTAGCCCCGCCCCCCGTCCCCAGAAGTTGACACGATTGGTTCCTCAGATTTGTGACGTATGAAACCCTGAAACTGTTTTTATGAGACTGTCATTGGTTCACTGCAGTTCAAGGTGGAAACACTCAGTCATGGTGTTGATGATTATTTCATCATCATATTATATAAAAACATCATATGGACGTTAACAAGGTTAAACACTGGATTTTCATCAGAAGGTCTTTAACACCAAGTCCCGTGCACGGGATCGAAAACCACCCTTTTTCTGAGAATTGCCAAAAACAAACCATTGATCATATCCACAATCTGTAAAGACTGACACAATCGTCAGATTTTCAACTTTCTGTCGGTCCGTGAACTAACCATGTGTGACATACACGTCCGTCAGAAAATGTCATAGAATTCAAGCTTCAAATTTTCAATCTTTCCTCCAAATCTCTCCAGTCTACATTTATTTTAAAAATTCCCCCAAATAAACATTTTGTTTGAGCTAAATCATTTAAAAAAAAAAGATAAATCTACGCTTCCCCGCGCAGACACGATGACGTCGATGTCAGCTGACTGACGTATTCACGTCTCACTAACGCATGGAGTTCACCAGGGTTTGTTTACAACAAGCAGAACGTGGATTAAATGGGGAGGACAGACACACGAAGTATAAAAGGTTTGAGTTGTAAAACACAGTTATTTATCATGACAGAGAAAAGACACAGACCGAAGAAAAGAAAGATGTTAGGAAGTTACTGGAAGAGTTTAACTCCTGTGTGTGTGTGTGTATATATATATATATATATATATAAGTGCAGAAACTGTACCTGATATTAGTCAGGAAGTGATGCAGACTGACATGACCATGGTTCCTCTGCATGCCTGTAGTAGAAGTGTTGTATATAGTTGCTTTGAGTGATATGTAAATAGTTAAAGTGGCCTGGTTTTAACAGTTGTAAACATGTCAATAGTTCAGTGTGTATCATAGAGTCCTAACACTTGAGTTCACTTGAAACAAGGTTGTATCTATACCCTAGATTAAAAAGAAATTCTCATAAATTAACAAAGAAAATTATCAAAGTTTTATTTATTTTTTGTGATTTATGGCACTCTAAATGTGTAATGCTATGCTATGCTATGCTATGCTATGCTATGCTATGTTATAATGTAGCCATGGTAGTACAGTGAGCCCACAGTGGTTAAAAACACCAGGCAACATTAACATGTAAACGAACTGGAACCTGTCTCAGTGTTTCTACAGTTAATGAGTGAATGGGACAGACTGATATGACATCAGTGTTGTGACGGAGCTCAGCCTCAGGACCACGTGACATCACTGGTGTTACAGCGTGATGAGTCTGAGGCAGGAGGAGGAACTTTAGCTGGAAAAGCATTAAAGTAACTGGAGAAGGCATCTGCTTGATCCATAGTTTAATGTCGTAAACTGACACCGCCGACTGTCACTTCCTGCCACCTGGTAGGCTCCGCCCCCAAAGCTTGTCATCGCTGTTCTCCAAAAACAAACCATTTGGTTGAATTTGGATTTAAACTAACTTAAAATCCTCCGATTCTGTCTCTCTCTCGTTCTCATCCTCCTCTCTCTCTCTGATAATCTTGTTTTCTCTTCTCTCTCCTCCTCCTGCCTCCTCTTTGTCTCCTCCTCTTTTCTCATCCTTCACAATCCCTCTCTCCTACACTTCTGTCATTGTGATGTTATTGGATTATAGACCTGGGGTTGATAAAGGTTGGCTGGTGTGTGTGTGTGTGAGAGAGAGAGAGAGAGAGAGAGAGAGAGATCACGTGCACGCCATTTCTACCTGGTGACTAATGCCCCAGCCGTGGGAGATTGAGTTAGATTCAGAGGGGCTTTACTCTGTGTGTGTGTGTGTGTGTGTGTGTGTGTGTGTGTGTGTGTGTGTGTGTGTGTGTGTGTGTGTTGTGTGTGTGTGGTGTGTGTTGTGTGTGTGTGTGTGTGTGTGTGTGTGTGAGAGTGTGAGAGAGAGAAAGAGAGAGAGAAATGCAGCAGAGGAGAATGGGTTCACATGAGGAGACGGGCACTGCAGAG
>NW_019175114.1:1155709-1161871 GCF_002260705.1 Seriola dumerili
CACACACACACACACACACACACTCGAACAAACAGACATTTAAAAGAGGGTTTTCCAGAGTAGGAAGAGGTTAATTGGGGCAGCTCGTTAAGGAATTAACTGATTAATGCACAGTGAGGTGAGCTTGATTGACAGCTGGACGAGGTTAGGCTAGGTATGATCTCCCAGGATGCACAGCGGTATGTGTAGTAGTGCAGCAGTTCATGTGCAGCCTGTGTGTGTGTGTGTGTCTGTGTTCATCTTTTTTTAGTTTGATCACTTTCTCTATTAAAGAACTGATGTTTCTGATTGTTTGTAAAAACATTCGACAGAGGCTGTGTCTCTTCGTCCTTCAGAGTGATGTCACTAGACCAGTGGTTCCCAACCTGTGGGCCGGGGCCCACTGGTGGGTCGTGAAGGTGTTACAAGTGGATTCTACAGCTCGTCCTCTTCCCGCCGCTCGCCGTCTTCTCCCGCCGTGCGTCGTGTGTGTGAGAGGATGAGAGGAAACAACAGGCGCTGAGGCTGTTGGAGTAACTGACATCAGTGTAGAGCTGCTGTGTTTTTATTGGCTGCTCACTCAGCTCTGGTCTTCAGGCAAGAGCCTTTAATTAATAATGATAACAGTAATTATTTAAAGAGAAGAAATGTGGAAAGATTCACTTTGTCTTCTCACTCCATCCTCCTCTCTCTCTCTGTGCTGCCCTTTAATCTGACCACGACACACACACATACACACACACACACACACATACACACACACACACCAGACACACCACACACATTACACACCACACACACATACACACACAGAACACACACACCAACATACACAGACACACACCCACATACACAACCACCACACACACACACACACATTACACATACACATGACACACACACACACCACCACACACACACACACACACATTTACACAGACACACACACACACACACACACACACACACATACACACCACAACCTACATACACAGACACAGACACACACACACATACACAGACACACACAGACAAACCACACACACCACTACACAGCACGACTACACACACACACACTACACACGACACATACACAGACCTACACACACCAACACATCCTACACAGGAACACACACACCACACACACACACACACACACATACACACAGACACCACCACCACACCACCACACGAGCAACTATACACACAGTACACCACACACCACACACCCATACACCACTGACCTTATACCACAACACAAATATCCAGCCCACGCCTCACGTACACACAATACACAACCAGAGCAATACATACACTCAACGCAACACACACGACACCACACCACACACCACAATACAACACCAATCCAATATCTATATACAATCCACACTAGCAACGACAACAATCTCCACACCCACAACTCTACACACAGCCTATTAACCACCGAGCAACACGCTTACACACAGACACTAACCACACACCACACACACACCATACACAGACACACACAACCCACACACACACACACATACACATACTACAGACACACACACCACACACACACACAGCACACACACCAACAACCACATACACAGACACACACACACACACAACACACACACATACACACACACACACACACACACACACACAACACAACACACACAACACACACAACATACACCACACACACACCACATACACACACACACCACACACACACACACACACACACATACACACACCACACACCACACAACACACACATCACACAAACACATACACACACACACATACACAGACACACTACACACACACACACAACAATACACAGACACACACATCACACACACACACACATACACAGACACACACACACACACACACACCTCACACACACACACACACACACACACACACATTAGCTCCTATTTCTGTAACTTTCTGAAACGGTCCGACGGCCACGCCCACTTCGCTCTGTGATTGGTCGGCTGTGTTGAGGTGACCGGGACGTCTGTGTGACTCTCGTCCAGGGGAGGCAGCATCTCCATGACGACGTGCTTTTCACCCAGTGATTTCTGACGAGGTGGGACGACATGTGACTCAGAGCTACAGACAGATGTTTGTGTTGAGACTGTGACTGATCCCAGAACAGTTTCTCTCTCATGTTAATGAAGCAGAGCGTCTCATCCAGAAGAGGGGGCGGCGGTCTGGGGACGCAGCTCCTCCTCCAGCTAAGGATCATTAATCATTGGAAACACGATGAAATGTAACCTCTCTTTGTCTGTAGATGTTCAGTTCATGTGTCTGTGATGAGATATCACGTCTCTCAGAGACGTCCCACTGACCTTCATCTCTCATGATATTCTGTAAGATAAAAGAAATATATAACTTCTTACAATATGATGCTACAATACTTTCATTTTCGTTCCTCCGCCCGGCGACTGTCGGAGCGGTGGCCATTTTGTTTTCAGGTTGTTCGTCCGTCTCATTCTCGTGGACACGATGTCTCCATAACACCTCAAACAAACATTCACCTGGACTCAAGGATGAACATTTTGGTGGCTAAAGGTCAAAGGTCAAGGTCAGTATGACCTCACAAAACACTTCTTAGCCGTCACTCAAGACTTCACAGCAATTATGACAAAATTTCACACCATGTTTAATGACTGTGGATAAACAGGATGTGACCTGGAACTAGTTTGAGTGGCGGAGGGATACGACCACGAGGAGGTGGTTCTAGTCTATAACTGTAACCCCCCCCCGCAGTGACAGATAACCCAACGCCACATTAAACTTTTATGCTGTGAATAAACAAAGGGCCGGCTTCGGCTGGAGCGTGGCAGGGTTTGACATTGGGCGATGGAGGGATGAGAAGACGGAGAGAACATCAGTAATGAGGAAGACGGTGGAGGGCGGGGTTTGTGTTTGTACAGGCAGATTGTTACAGCCGTGGTCAAACACAACAGGAGGAGGAGTTTTAAAGGTCACGGACCGTCCAGACTCCTCTTCCTTGTTTTAATCAGCTTTTCTCCTTCAGCTTGGTTCTTTCACAGTGTAAATATTCAGAAACTAAAACCACCTGAGCTTGTGAAGAAGAAGAAGAAGAAAAAGAAGAAGAAGAAGAAGAAGAAGAAACTGTGACTAATCCAGTTTTAGTGTTTCAGAGAACAGCTGAAGACTCTGGCTTTGGTTTGTCCCCAAGTTCTGTATCACCATCCATCCACCCATCCATCCATTCATCCATCCATCCACCCATCCATCCATTCATCCATCCATCCACCCATCCATCCATTCACCCAGCCATTCACCCATCCATTCATTCATCCATCCATCCACCCATCCATCCATTCACCCAGCCATTCACCCATCCATTCATTCATCCATCCATCCGTCTCCACCATGAAGGAGTACGTTTATGGATCATTATATTTCCATCATTGTTATTGTCTGAACTTCAACATCAAGTGTTACTGAATATTATAATGTAATCAGAGTCTGTGTGTGTGTGTGTGTGTGTACTGCAGTGATCAGGTGGAGGCAGAGATCAGCTGATGACTTCCTCTCTCTCCTGTGTTTCACAAGAAAACACACGTTGTTTTTTGTCTTTGATGTTGCGTTCACTGACTCTGGAGCGCTTGTTTTTTTCATCAGCCTGATGAAATGAGAGACGTTGATGCTTCAGGCTTTTCTTTTTGGAAACGTTGAATCTCCTTAACAGTTTTTTTCTTCAAGTGAAGTCTCAGTTCAGATGTCTCAGCGTCATCATGGTGGTTTCTTCCTCTTTTCATTGAGCTTGAACAGGATGAGGGAATGAGCTGTACATGTTGTTGAAGTGGTGACAGCAGAATCACTTCTCATGATCCAGTAAAGTCACATTTAATCACAGTAACAGTCGTGAACATCGACGACTTCACTGCACGACCATTAGTTAATATTGACTGATATTTACTTAATACCTAATCGACTACTCTCCTGATAATATCTCGTTTTCTCGTGATAACGAGATATTTGAGTGTGACCTTTGTCAGCCTCCGTAGAGCAACTGATGCAGAGTATCAGAGCCACACTGAGGGAAAAAAGAAATCTGAAATTTTGAGAATAAATTTAGAATATAATAAATAATATTATGAAAATTAGAATTTCAATAGTCTTTTCCTCTTAATGCAGCAGGTTAGCTTGGTGGCTAACAGTAGCTCCTTCATCATATTTCCTGCTGCAGCATTTCTGATGTTTGCAAGAAATCCTCCCGACAGCTCGGCGGGATCATCAGCGCAGAGGAAATGTCTTCTTTCTCTCCCTCCGTCTCTTCCAAGGCCACCAGCTCCTCTCCTGGACGGTTACATAAAACCGTTATATAAACAGCTGACAGACTGGCAGGGCGACCGAGCTATGGTATGGATGAGGGGAGAGAGAGTAGGAGAGGAAGGGGGGGGGCAGAACAAGATGGGATAAGACAAGAACGCTCTCACTCCTCAGTGTGTGTCTCCAGGTGTCTCCAGGTGTCGGGTGATGTCACTTGAGTCAGCGTCTCATGTTTCATTGTTGATGATCTTTCTCTGATGAGGTATTGATCAGAAACATGTTGATCAGATTGTATTTGCAAATGAGACTCGGTGTGTTTGAGTTCATCATGTTCAAGAAGATTTGATTCGTAGTAAAATGTGCCGAAGCCTCTGCTACTATTATCACTCCGTCTGTTGCTACCGATGAATCTGTCTGCTGTGTGTGTGTGTGTGTGTGTGTGTGTGTGTGTGTGTGTGTGTGTGTGTGTGTGTGTGTGTGTGTGTGTGTGTCGCAGTGTGTTTGTGTGTGTGTGGGTGGAGGCTGATGTACTACATCCTTGGGCAAACTTGGTGTGAGACGGAAAAGAAACCATCTGAATGTTACAGACCCCGGGCAAGTTAAATCTGTGTGTGTGTGTGTGTGTGTGTGTGTGTGTGTGTGTGTGTGTGTGTGTGTGTGTGTGTGTGTGTGTGTGTGTGTGTTTGCTTCCATCAGCAGTGCTTTAAGAAGAATCCATGCATTAGTTATCAGCTCAGCTCTGATTTTCCTGTTTCTGCTCACAGCTCCGGCTGATGTAACATCGCTAACGCAGCACACTGCTGTGTGTGTGTGTGTGTGTGTGTGTGTGTGTTCATGTTTGGATTTAGTCTTTCAGTCAAACCTGTATACGAAGGTGTTTCTAACCTGCTGCTCACCTGTCTCCAGGTGAATGTGTGTGAAATGTGACTAAAGCAGAAAACGTGAGACACATGATCCTACACTCACCACACACACACACACACACACAGAAATGTAATATATGACATATATGTCACCTACAAGTTGATATATTAATATTACAAGTTTATTAAAACATTAAAAATCTATATGTTTATTTTTATTATTAATTTCTCATTTATTTTAAACAGACTTTTGGACTCTACTGTTTATAATATCATTGTATATCATATCATATATATACGTGTATATATATATACGTATATATATATATATGTCAGTATATGAAATTGTTATTGTTCCAATCTCAAGATCAAGTTAATGCTTCCAACTCATTAATCTTACTAATGAGTCTATTATTTAAAACACACCAGGTCTGTTGCCATAGTAACAATAGTGAACATGTGGTTCATGTTACAGGTCGATCGAGGTTCAAACGTTGACCTTCAACCTTTATACCCGACTTCCTGTTCCGCTCCCGTCATTGTGACTCCAGCCACTAGAGGCCGCCTCACTGTGTGACATATCTGTGTGTTGTGATGCGCCGCGAGTTCGATTCCTACAGGACGACCAGTGGTTAACTGAACTGTTAATGATTCACTGTGATGAATTTAATTCTTGAGCCTCTCGCTTCCCAGATGGTTTGATTACAGGATGAAGACTGTCTGCTCTATCCTCACACACACACACACACACACACACACACAAGCTGCTACGGCAATTAGTGGCTGAAACCCTTCTTCTGTGTGCTGTCCAAAAAGACACACAGTGTGTTTTAGCAGGGGAGTGTGTGTGTGTGTGTGTGTGTGTGATTAACTGGGAATGTGCCAGAGCTTCTTTAGTTTGGCTCAGATGATTGCCTCCATTCTGTTCAATATTGACACAGATTAAACTGGTAAGAGACAGAAGTGTGTGTGTGTGTGTGTGTGTGTGTGTGTGTGTGTGTGTGTGTGTGTGTGT
>NW_019175114.1:1161896-1165867 GCF_002260705.1 Seriola dumerili
GTGTGTGTGTGTGTGTGTCAGTGTCAGGGACGTCTGTATGTCTGCTGTTGCTGTTTTATTTTGTAGAATGCCTGCAGGGTGATGTGTCTGAAAGTGTGTGTGTGTGTGTGTGTGTGTGTGTGTTATATGTGACCTCACCTGAGCTCCTCAGGTGAGGTCACCTGAGTCAGCATGGGCGGAGTCTGAAAAATAAAAAAACCCTGAGGAGTTAGAGAGGAGTGAGACCTCCGTCTCTGATGTTGAGAGAGAAACTGTCGTGTTGAACTGATGAGTTTATTAAAATGAGTTAATGTGAATTTTATCATCTTCATCACACACACAGCTGTCTGTGATAGAAATATTAACACTTGTTTAAACACATTTTTGTATGAATGTAGGACTGTGTGTGTGTGTGTGTGTGTGTGTGTGTGTGTGTCAGGGACGTCTGTATGTCTGCTGTTGCTGTTTTATTTTGTAGAATGCCTGCAGGGTGATGTGTCTGAAAGTGTGTGTGTGTGTGTGTGTGTGTGTGTGTGTGTGTGTGTGTGTGTGTGTGTGTGTGTGTGTGTGTGTGTGTCAGACTGAGTTATAATAATGACTCCATCAGTGTGTGTCTGTCAACTCTCCACAGTGTTTACAGACAACAGTGTGTGTGGCAGCAGTGATGGTGGTTGTAATATTGATAGAAGCATTAATTTAATTCATCATCGCTCTTCAGAGGCATGTTGATGTAATGTTACATAATGTTATACACACACATGTGTATGTGTATATATGTTGTTATATGTTTTTTTTGTAATGAAACAGCAGGAGAAAATAAAAATTGTCACAATGTTTTTAGTGTTACTGATTAAAAGTGGAATGCAGCTTGTTCAGGTGAGAGTCAATCCAGGTGAGTGCAGAACAAGAGATTCTGCTCGTCTGCTCTGAGCTGATCTTTATAATCACCTCATCGATTTATCAATTTATCAATTTATAACGTAGAGCTTCTTATGTGTATGGGGTCACTCCCCCCTCTGACCTCTGACCTCTAATTTCCAAACCGGTGTTATTTGGATAAACTGACACGTATTTGAAGTCTTTAATGAAGTGATATGAAAACAGTCGTAGGGTGAAAATAGTTTCAGCTCAGTATCTCTGCCGCTCTCACTATTTGGTGTGAAATGCATTCTGGGATACTTAGCTGTCGTGAGCCCATAGGAGTCACGTAGCAACGCGTCCTGGGTAAAAGGGGCGGAGCAAGAATACTTGAGATATTTGATCTGTGCTCGGTCTGAGACTGATGATGCTTCTTGGAAAGACTGAGAACCGGCTCTAGACGCAGTGTGAGCAGGAATTCTGGGAAATGAGCAGAAAAAAATGGAAACTCTTTCCAGAATAAACTTGACTGTGAGACTGTGCTGCAGACAGTCGACCACCCCAGCAGTGCTCTTATTGTGACATGTGTGGGTGCTCTTCTCTATAGATCAATGATGTGACAGCAGAGTGTATGAGCCCTAACACACGTGGTCCACGAGTGTGTGTGTGTGTGTGTGTGTGTGTGTGTGTGTGTGTGTGTGTGTGTGTGTGTTGAGGCATGTTCACCACTCACATCTCTGTGTTTCTGTCTCTGTGTTTGATCCTGAGCCAAGAATACCACAGCTGTCTGGTTCATGTCTGCGTTTAGTCTCAACTTATGTAACATCAGCTGATAACATCCATCCAGACCACAGAGAGGCTGCGTTCACTGATCCTCAGCAGCGCAACAGTTTCTTGGTACTCTCTCGGTACAATGAACGGATCAGATCTGAGGTCCAGTGATCATACCTTCAATCAATCCGGTCCTCCATCTTTTCAATTAAAAGTTCAACCAGAAATAAAACGGTATCCCTCCTCCACTCAGACTAGTTCCAGGTCACATCCTGTTTATCCAGAGTCAGAGAAAATATCAACCATCAGTGTGAAATGTTGTCATAATTTCTGTGTGAAGTCTTGAATAATGGCTAAAAAGTGTTTTGTGATGTCACACTGACCTTTGACCTTTGACCACCAAAATCTCATCAGTTCACCCCTGAGTCCAGGTGAACATCTGTACCAAATTTAAAGAAATTCCCATGAGGAGTTCTCGAGGTATTGTGTTCACAAGGTCAAAATCATGTTTTGTGAGGTCATTGTGACCTTGACCTTTGACCTTTAGCCACCAAATTTGAATCAGTTCATCCTTGATACCTAGTGAATGTTTTTACCAAATTTGGAGAAGTTCTGTCAAAGTGTTACTGAGATATCGTGTCCGCGAGAAGGGGACAGACGGACAACTTGAAAACAATATGGCTGCCGCTCTGACTGTTGCCGGCCGGAGGAAAAATAAAACATGATTCAGACATTAACAGACTGAGACAAAGAAATGTTTGAAGAAGAGATTGAACCCTGTGTTTGCAGTGAGGTGAGCCGTTATACAGAGAGCCACTTAAAGCCTTGAAAGTCAGGAATAACATTTTCAGATCAATCTGAAATCTAACAGGTGAGCTCTGGAGTCATGTGACTGCACCTGTTGGTTCCAGTAGTAAAGGCGGTGGGTGGAGGGCGGGCTGACACCTGTATAAAGTCACAAGCATCAAACCGAGAATAAATATAAGTTTTCTGTAGCTCAGCGACTGATGAAGGATGAAGCTCCTCAACTCACACGTTTTCATTTCCAACTAAAGTTTAACGTCTCTCTGACAATGGTGCTGTGACTTCATCCACACACACACACACACACACACACACACACACACACACACACACTAAACTCCAGAATGCAGATTTGTTTGTTGTATCAGGGTTGATTACCCATCATGCCTCTGTGGGAGCGGGTGTCACTGCTGTTGACCACAACATCATAATCTCCATATTGTTGAATTTACAGTCATTATGTTGCTGGAGGAGCAGAAAAGCATCCTGCCTCTTCCATCACATTCTCATGCTCTCTCTCCCTCTCTCCCTCTCTCCCTCCCTCTCTCTCTCCCTCTCTCCCTCTCTCTCTCCCTCTCTCCCTCTCTCTCTCCCTCAGGAGGTGAGCCGTTTATAACAGAGAGCACTTAAAAGCCGAAAGTCAGGAATAACATTTTCAGTATCAATCTGAAATCTAAACAGGTAGCTCTGGATCATTGACTCACTGTTGTCCGAGTAGTAAAGGCGGTGCGTGCAGACACTGCGCTAGGGCGCGCTGACACCGTGATAATAAAGTCACCAAGCATCAAAACCGAGAATAAATATAAGTTTTCTGTAGCCAGCGACCTGATTGAAAGATGAAGCTCCTCAACCATCAACGTTTCATTTCCAAACCTACAGTTGTAACGTCTCTACTTGACAATATGCGTGAACTTCATCCTACACACAACAACACACACACACAACTACACACACACACACACCAACTACATAAACTCACAGAATGCAGATTTGTTTGTTGTATCAGGTTGATTACATTGCCGCTGTGCGAGCGGTTCACTGCTGTTGACCAACAAACATAAACATTCCAATATTGTTGAAATTTACATTTCAGTCCTTGTTGCTGGAGCGGAGCAGAAAAGCATCCTGCCTCTTCCATCTCAATCATATCTCATGCTCTCTCCCCTCTCTCCTCCCTCCGCCGGTCCATGTCCTCCAGTGTCCTCTCCCTCTCCTCTCGCTATCACCCTTTCTCTATCATTGGCGTACTTCACCTCTCTTCCTCCTCTCTCCTCTTTCGCCCTCCACTCTCTCCTCCCACTCTCTCTCTCTCTCTCTCATCCTCCTCCTCCTCTCCTTCTCTCCTCTCTCTCCTCCTCTTCTGTCCCACTCACCAGAACCGGCGTGTCACGCACTTCACGAAACACTACTAATATCGCTTGCTCATATACTCATGGTCCTTCTCTCCTCCTCTTCTCTCTAGAGCGGTCCTCTCTTCGGCAAGCGTCGTACCCTCTCTCCCTACTGTACTATCTTCTACCCCTTCTCCATCACCCTCCCATTTTTGTCTCCGTTCTTCT
>NW_019175114.1:1165892-1168357 GCF_002260705.1 Seriola dumerili
TCTCTCTCTCTCTCCCCCCCTCTCTCTCCCCCTCTCCCCCTCTCTCCCTCTCTCTCTCCCTCTCCCTCTCTTTCTCTCTCTGTCTCTCTCTCTCTCTCCCTCTCTCTCTCTCTCTCTGTCTTCCTCTCCCTCTGTCTCTCTCTCCCTCTCTTTCTCTCCCTGTCTCTCTCTCTCTCTGTCTCCCTCTGTCTCTCTCTCTCCCTTCTTTCTCTCTCTGTCCCCCCCCCCCCTCTCTCTCTCCCTCTCCCTCCCTCTCTGTCTCTTTAGGAGCCATCTTGGACTCAGTTCAGCCTGGCTGCACCAAACACTGTCAAGCACGTCGGAACAAAAGACTACACTTCCGGTCTTGATTTTCAAAATAAAGGTAGAGTATGTTGCGTTTCTCACGCAGCTGAATTATTAACAGAGAGGGAAGAAATCCAGACTGATCCAGACCCACACAGACCGGCCTGGATCGGCTCAGGATCTTTTTTGTTGTTGTTGTTCAAAGAGATGATCTGATCTCATGCAGATGTAATATATGTACATATATTGAATTTTCATATATTGATATACATATCTAGCCTATACAAATATAGGATTATATTGTAGACAAACGTTACATAAATATCATCATATGTTGACATTATATAAAAGTCTGAGACACTCTCCCAGAATGTGAAGTTACATGTTTAAAATTAATGAGAAATTAATAATAAAAATGTTTGCTGTTTTAATAAACTCTCAGAAATAAGTTAAATATATAATGTCAACACATGTCATCATATAGGTATTTTTAATTTATATACATATACACATTTTACTATGGGTATTTCATATATGTTATAAACATATATGTTCATATATCCAGAGCATGTATATATGTGATAATAATATATGCTGTTATAGGTGCAGGTAGGCATCTGAATTCCAAGTGATGAAGCAGAACTTAGCAAACACTGAGGTCAGGAGTCTTTACTCTGTGAGACAGGAGGTGATGGATGATGGATGACGTCCATCACTGCACATCTTAAACTCCATCATTTTCCTTGTCACTGTTTGCTTCATTTCCTGTTTCTCTCAGTGCTGCAGAAGAAATCTATTAGAGGACACGAGCCCCGGGCTTTTATTTTGAAGGAGAGCGCGGCTGGCGCTGGGCCGGGCGGTGCAGCTTGACGCATCCTCCTGCCTGCTTGTCCCCAGCAGCCCCGACCAGAGAGGGAGCGGGAGGACAAGGCGGTGGAGAGAGCAGCACTGAGGCTCGGAGAGAGAGAGAGGGAGAGCTGGTCTGCGGGCTGTTTCACGTCTTTTTCTGACTGTTTTTTTCGCGGGCTGCTTTGGGATCTAGCAGCGGGCTGTGACTGTGAGTGACCCCGGGCTGAGCCGCTGCTGCTGCCCGCCCCGCATGGCTCCGGATCCGCTGGGAACTTCTCCGTAGAGCCGCGCGGGTCTGGTGCGTTTTGGAGGAGGAGTACGAGGAGGAGGCTGCTGGCTGGATTATTACACACTACACACACACACACACACACACACACACACACACACACCCACACACACACACACACACACACACACACACACACTCACACACTCACTCTACACACAAAAGCCCACTGGACGACACGCTGTCCCGGAGCCCGGGCCTGGCTGCGGGTCGTGGTTTTCCGCAGCGCCTCTCGGACCTGGGGGTAGATGTTGGAGGGGGACCCGGGGACCAGCGGGAGTCGACCTGGCGGCGCAGCGGCGGCCGCCTCTACCTAGAGGGAAGATGTGGCTCTCCGGGCTGAGCCTCGCGCTGCTGCTGGGAACTTTGTGTGCAGGTAAAGAGAGAGAGAGAGAGAGAGAGAGAGAGGAGCCGCTGTTTGTTCTGTGGGTGAAAGGGCTGCAGGTTGCAACACTGCAGCCCCCCCGCCCCCAACACCTAAACACCAGCAGAATATCACAGAGGCACCAGTCCGCTGTTACGTGGTTCGTTGTCAGAAACATTGACGGGATCAACCCGGTGTATTTTTCCAGCAGCAGCACATGGCAGAGAGAGAGAGAGAGAGAGAGAGAGAGAGAGAGAGAGAGAGAGAGAGAGAAGAGAGAGAGAGAGAGAGAGAGAGAGAGATATATATATATATATGCTGGACTGACCGTGTCCTTATTGTACAGATATGTGGAGGATCGGGGGGGGGGGGTTGTTGTTGTGTCTATGAGGGTCCCCGGTTTGAACCTGACTCCACCGCGGACCGTGAACGCACCGCTCGGTTCTCCTCGGTGCAGCTGCGTTCACACTCGCTGTCAGTTGTTTGGCTGCATGTCGGGGGCTTGGCTGCAGCCGTGCGCGCGTGTGTGTGTGTGTGCGTGCGTGCGCGAGGTTGCAAGCTGCAGACTGCTGCTTCCATTGTCTGCTCAGGCATGCAGGCGGATCGATAATCGATCAGCAGAGCACGAGCCTCTAAAGATTCACCTTTCTAATCTTTTTTTCTCATCCCCTTTCTCTC
>NW_019175114.1:1168382-1183382 GCF_002260705.1 Seriola dumerili
ACGGCAATTTTGTGGGGCTTTTGATACATCCCTTTCTTGTTGTTTGGCTGTGAGGTTCAAAAAGACACACAGTTGTTGTTATCAGCAGGGCGGGAAGTTGTGTTGTGTGTGTGTTTGTTCGTTTGTTGTTGATTTTAACTGGAAGTCTTGCAGAGTTTCTTTCTTGTTAGTTGGCTCACAGATTTGATTTGTCCGCTGGTTTTCCATTTTCTTGTTCATTTTATTTCAGCACCATTCATGTTATTTCAAACTTGGGTTTAAGAGACAGACGTTTTGTGCTCGGGTTGTCTGCTGTGGTGTGGTTGTGCTTGTTGGTGTGTCGTGTTGTTGGTGTGCCTGCTCGTGTTCACCAGTTTTGTCATGGTGACGTCTGTTACTTGGGTTTCTGCTGGTTTTGCTAGGGCTGCGTGTGATCTTATTTGTTAGAACTGCCTTGCGGGTGATGTGTTTTCTGAAAGTGTTGTTGTCTGTGTGTGTGTGTTTGTTTGTGGTGTTATATTGTTGACCTTCACCTGCGCTGCCTCTCGAGTGAGGTCACCTTCTTGAGTCAGAGTTTGGAGCGGATGTTCTGAAACAAATTTAAAAAACGCTCCTGGTGAGTGAGTTTAGAGAGGAGTGAGCAACCTTCCGCATCTTGAAGTTTGAGAGAGAAACTGTCGTGATTTTGAACTGATAGACGCTTACATTTCCACAATGAGTTTAGATTTAGTGAATTTAGATCATGCTTTCAATTTTGCACTCACACAGCTGTTCCTGTGATTATGGCTTTAACACGTTGTCTTTAAACACATCGTTTTGTATGAGATGTAGGACTTTGTGTGTGTGTCGCTTGTGTGTAGTTGTGTGGTGGTTCGTGTAGGGACGTTCTGTTATTTGCTGTCTATGCTTCGTTTTTATTTTTTGTAGAATGCTTTGCAGCGCTGGATGTGTCTGAAAGTTGTGTGTGTGGTGTTGTGGTGGTGTGTTGTTGTGTGTTTTGTGTGTGTTGTGCTGTGTTGTGTTGTGTTGTGTTGTGTGTGTCAGACTGAAGTTTTATAATAATGAGACTCGCATCAGTGTGTGTCTGTCACTCTCCACAGTGTTTACTCAGACAACAGTGTGTGTGGCAGCAGTTGTGTGGTGGTTTGTAATATTGCATAGAAGCATTAATTTAATTACATCATCGCTCTTCAGAGGCATGTTGATGTTAATGTTACATAATGTCTATAAATCCACACACATGTGCTATGTGTACTATATGTTGTTATAGGCAGATGCCATGTTTATTTTTGTAATGAACTCACGCAGAGAGAAAATAAAAATTGATAACAAACATGTTTTTTAGTGTTATCTCGATTAATAAGCTTCGGAATATCAGCTTGTTCAGTCTCGTGATGCAGTTCTAATCCTCACGTGAGTGCAGAACAAGAGACTTTCTCGCTCGTATCTTCTCTGAGCTGACTCTTTAATAACTACTTCAAATCGATTTATCAATTTATCCATATAATTTTACTCAACTGTAGAGCTTCTTTATGTGTATCTGGGGTCACTTCCTCCTTCTGACCTCTGAACCTCTTAAATTTCTCCAAACTCGGTGTTATTTGGATAAACTGACACGGTATTCTTGATACGTCTTTAATGAAAGTGATATCTGACAAATCACGTTCGTCTAGGCGTGAATACATAGTTCAGCTTGCAGTTAATCTCTGCCGCTTCTTCACTATCCTTGGTTTTGTTGAAATCGCTCATTGCTGGGATCCCTTTAGCTGTAGATATAAGAGATATAGGAGTCACGTATGCAACGCGTCCTGGTAAATAGCGGGCGGAGCAAGAATATCATACTCTGAGTATACTTATGATTCTGTGCTCGTCTGAGACTTGATCGATAGCTTCTTGGAAAGACTGAGAAACCGGCTCTAGAGCAGTGTGAGCACGCGTGAATTCCGGGAATGAGTCAGAAAAAAATGGCAACTCTTCCAGATAATAAACTTGACTAGGAGGACTGATGCTGCAGTCTACAGTCGACCCACCCCAGCAGTGCTCTTATTGTGACATGTGTGGGTGTACTTCTCTAATAGATTCAATGATGTACAGCAAGAGTGTATGAGGCCCTAACACAACGTGGTCCACGAGTTGTGTGTGTTTGTGTGGTGTGTTGTTGTGTGTGTGTGTGTGTGTGCTGTGTGTGGGTGTGTTTGAGGCATGTTCACACTTCACATCCTCCTGTGTTTCTGTTCTTGTGTTTTGATTTCTGAGGCCAAAGAATACCAAGGCTTTGTGTTCATTTCGCGTTCTTTGTCTCAACTTATGTAACCTCTAGCTGATAACATCCATCCAGACCACAGGAGAGGCTGCGTTACTGATCCTTCAGCAGCGCAACAGTTCTTGGTCATTCTTCTCCTCTTCGGTTATCTACTCTCTCTCATTTGAAACCGGTATGCAGATCCTGCAGGTCGCAGTCGTATCAACTACCTTCTCAACTACATAATAATTCACGGGCCTCCTCAGCCGTGCTCCGTAAATCCTTCGTTTTTAAAACAAGTTCATACGCCCAGAACAATAAAATCTCTGTACATAGCTAGATTCATGATGTTTCACCACTCCTCACACTCAGATAGTTCCAGGTCACACAATTCCCTCTGTTTATACCGCAGAGTCAGAAATAGTCCATATAATTCCATAAGCACGCTTGCGTGAGAAAGTCGATTGTCCATTAATTTGCCTAGTGTGACTTGAATATATAGGTCTAAGAAAAGTGTTTTGATGTGCACTCGCTCACATTTGCTTAAGACCTTTGGACCATTCATGATACCACCGAACCCATCCATCAAGTTCATCAATGATCGCTGCACGCTCACCATGGCATCTCGTATCTAAATTTAAAGCAAACTTCCCATTGAGGGTTCTTGAGGTTTCACATTTGTCTAGTTGTTATACACATAGAGCTCAATATATATCCCTTAATGTTTTCTTGTCGTGGTAGTATGATTGACTGCACCTTTGACCTTTGACCTTTTGAGCGCAGAGCCCACCTTTCTGATATTCAGTTTTCATTCTTGACTAATACCATAGCAAGGTTTGGAAGTCTCACTGCTTGTTGAGACGGCTGCTCGACGCAGGATTGCGCAGGAAGTTTCGGTACAAAGTGTTACGGCTATGGATATTAGGTGTCCGGCGGAGAAGAGGGGACAAGAGCGGACAAAACGTATAGAATAACTCACGCTCATATTTGACTGTGCCTTAGAAATGACTGCTGTACTCGTTGCTTTGAATCTCATGCGAGTCGCCGAGAAAGCGCACAAAATAAAAACAATTGATTTCACGCCACTATATCGCAGGAGCACTTGGAGCCAATGGTTAGAGATAATGTTTTGAAAGAATGTAGATTGAACCCAATAGAAGTTTGTTTGTTATGTGAAATGGGTGAGCCGTTATTTTTATTGCAGATGATGCCTCACTCTTAAAGCCCCTTTGAAAGTTCAGGAATAAACAATATTTCAGATCAATATGAAATTAATAACAGGTGGAGCTCTTGGACGTTCATGTGACTGCACCTGTTGGTTCAGTAGTAAAGGCGGTGGTTGGAGGTGCGGTGCTTGACATCCTCTTTCGTTATAAAGGTTCCTACAAGACATTTCAAATCGCCCAGAATATTGAGTAAATATCAGAGTTTTTTTCCTGTGTGTAGTGAGATGCTTTAGACCAGGACTGAAGTGATGGAGTGAAGCTCCTCTCTCACACGTCCACAAGACATCAGATAGTAGTAGGTGTTCACCATACAGAATTTTTATCAATCTTCCAACTAAAGTTATTAGACAGTCTTTTCTGACAATGGTGCTTGAATAGACTTGTCATTCCATACTGACGCAACACACATCCTACAACAGAGACTCTTTTTTAAGATCTCCATCAGATGCGCACACACAAAGCACACAACACACTACTAACAACACCCAGCTTAAATCCACAGAATGCAAGAATTTTGTTATTGTATAGATATCTAGAGGTTTAGATTACAATGAAAACTCATCATTAAAGGACTTTCTGTTGGGGTCTCCCAGGCGGTTTGCTTCTCAATCTTTAGCTGTTTTGACCACGAATATCAATTTTAATCTCCAAAATTGTGAAGTATTTTTCAGTCTCATTATGTCTAGCTGGGTGGAGCAGCAAAAGCCCATTACCTTGGCTCATTCATTTCACTTCACATTTCTCATGGCTCGTCGTTCGTCCCTCTTGTCCTTTCTCATCACTTCCTCTCATTGCTCTGCGCCTCTTCTCCTTCTCTCTTCCCATTCCTCACGTTTCTCCTCTCTCTCTCTCTCATCCCTACCTCTCGTCCTTCCCTTCTTCTTTCCTTTCTCTCGTGTGATTCATCTCTCTCTTCTGCCTCAAAGCTCTTCACTCACGTGCTCTCCTCTCTCGTTCTCTCCCCTCTCCTTCCCTTCCTTCCTCGTAACGCCTCTTCTCTTCACCTCTCTCCCAATTTTGTCTACCTTCTCCCCATCTCTCTTCTCTTGTTTCTCTACCGCTCTTCAATGCTTGTCTTCTCTTCTCTTCCTCACCACCTTTCTCCTCCTTCCCATTCCTTCCCCGTTCTTCCCTCCTCATATATCTACCGCCTCTCTCTCACTCTTCTTTCTCTTCCTCGGTCTTCTTCCCTCTCATTTCCTCAGCCACCTGTTTAGATGCGATTATTCATCTCTCTCTCTCTCTTCTCTGTCTTTTCCTTCTCCCTCTGTTTCTCTTCTCTTCCCTCTGTGGCAGAGGGAAACTTCTTTCTCAGTTGCCTTGCTGTCTCTTCTCTTTCTTTCTCGCCTTCTGTAGCACATCTCATATCGTCCCTTCTTTCCTTCTTCTCTGTGTCCTCCCCCTCCTCTCTTCCTCCTCCCTGCGTCTCGTCCTCGTGCTGGTCGATAATTTTAGGAGGCATCTTTGGGCGGATCTCACAAGTCTTTCAGGCTGGGGGCTGCAGCAAACACTGTCAAGCACAGTTCGGAACAAAAGCCTTACACTATTCCGTGTCTTTTGATTATTATCGCTCATAAATTATGGGGCTAGTAGTAATGTTTGCACGGTTTCTCATAGCACGAACATGAATTTATTTAACAACGTGAGTGAGGGAAGAAATCCATGACTGATCCACGACCAGCTACAGCTGACCGGTTCCTGGATCTGGCTCAGGATCATAATTATTGTTGTTTTGTTTGTTAGTTCAATTAGAGATGATCTGCAAATATACACATTCATGCAGATTTGTAATATATGTAAGCAGCTTTACATTAGTATAGAAATAATTTCAATTTATTAATTGATATTACCAATTTATCTAACGACCTATACAAATATAGAATTATATTGGTAGACAAACGGGTTACATAAATATCATCATACTGTTGACATTATATAAAAGTCTGGAATCTCTCAGATACCAGAATGCGGGATTATGTATAAGTTACATGTTTAATAAATTATTTGAGTTTAGTAATAATAAAAAAAATAGATTGTACTTGTTCTTATAATCAAAGCACTCTCAGAAGTACTAGTAGTTTTAAATTTTTTGTTAGTTAATGTCAACACATTTGTTCATCATATAGTTTGCTCACATTTTTATTTTTTTATTAATACATATTACACAGTTTACTTTGATGGTACTTTGTCATATTATGTTAGTTAAACATATTATGTTTCATATATCCAGATTTGAGATGTTATATTGTGCATAATAATTCACTTTGTTGTTTATAGGTGATGGTAACGCGTGCATCTTGATCAGTTTATAGTGATGACGAAAGCAGAAATCTTAGGACAACTACTTGAGGTCAGGAGTTCATTTTTACTTCGTGAGACAGGAGGGTTGATGGATCTGATGGGATGACGTTCCATCAAACTTGAAAGAAAACAATATGAATGCTTCACAACTCCTACAATAACTATTGTATCATCTCTTTTTGTCACTGGAGTTATACAAAATTTCCGCTTTGGTTTTCATCAGTTGCTGCGATGAAGTAAATCTTTGTATTGGGAGGACACGAGCAGCCCGGGTTTTATGTACTTGAAGGATTAAGAAGGCGGGCGGCTGGCCTGGGCCGGGCGTGTTGTCAAAAATATGTACTTTGGCGTTAATCCTCCTGCCTTGACTGTACCGCGCACAGGCTCATCCAGATGAAATACAAAGTTAAGAGACGGGAGGCAGGTGTAAGTGGACGGACAAAGCAGACTTGGTGATCGAAGAGTAACGGAGAAGAGAGAGAGGCGGCGAGCTACCATTATCGGTCTGCGGGCTGTTTCACGTCTTTTTCTGACTAGTTTTTTTTCGGGGCTTATAGCTTTTGAGGTATAGCAGGAAGCGGACTAGTGACTTGAGTGACCCGGCCTTGAGCCGCTGCTTGCGCACCTCGCCCGGTCCTCTCGCTTATGGCTGTCGGAATCCAGCTTGGGGACACTTATTCCTCCGATGGAGAGGCCGAGCGTGGTTGTCTCTGAGTGACGTTTATTTGGAGGAGGAGTAAAAAGACTTCGGTTGAGGAAGTGCTTGCTGGCTTGGAGTATTCATCACACACTTACCACACTACACACACTACACACACTACACAAACCATGGCACATTCACACTCACTCAACACACAACACACTTGAACTCAGACACACACACAAACTCTACAGCACGCTAACTGAGCTCTAACAACACAATAGGACACCTGGACGACAGCAGCCTGTCAGCAGTAGGAGCACCGGGCCATAGGCTGGGGCTGTCGCCAGTGGTTTTCCGCACACAGCCTTCGGGGATTCTGGGGGTTCAGTATGTTATATATTGGAGTGGGGACCCGGGGACATACGGAGTCGAGCACCTCTGGCTGGCCGCAGCGTGCGGCGGCCTTTCGTTATACTGTTTAGAGGGGGAGGATGTGGCCTCCGGGCTGAGCCCGGCCGTGCTGCATTGGGAACGTGGTTGTGGTTCGTGCACAGGAGCTACACAAGAGAGAAGAGAGAGAGAGAGAGAGGAGCGCGTGTTTTTTCTGTGGTGAAAGGCTGCAGGTTGCAAACACTAGAACAAGCCCCCAGCCCCCCAAACCACCTAAACACCAAGCAGAAGAATATACAGAGGCACCAGTCCGCTTGTTATTGTTGACAGCCCTCGTGCAGCTTCACTGAGGATGTGTCTTCGCTCCCGCCACTTAGAAGACTGTTCGTGTTTGTAGAACATTGACGGACTCAACCCGGTGTAGTTCTTCCGCCAGCAGCCACATGGCAGGAAGGAGAGAGAGATGAGAGTAGCAAGAGAGCGAGAAAGAGAGAAGATGAAGAGAGAAAGAGAGAGAGAAGAAAGGAGGAGAGAGACGAGAGAGAGAGGAGAGGAGAGAGAGAGGAGTTAGAGTTTTGATGATAGATAGATAGATTTAGATGATGTTAGTATATATATATTGCTCGGACGACCGATAGTCCTTATTCTACAGTTATGCGCAAATGGGATCGGGCGGGTTGGGGGGTTGTTAGTGTTGTCTATGAAGGGTTCCCGGTTTGAACCTTGACTCCACCGCGGACCGTGAACGCACCGCTCGCGTTCTTCCTCGGTGCAGCTGCGTTCACACCTTTGCAATCAGCATGTTCAGCTTGTTTTTGGCTTGCATTGTAGGGAGATTTGCCAGCACAGGGGATTCGGTGAGGAGGGTGTGTGAAGCGCGCGTGTGTTGGTAAGTGTCGGGCGTGAGCGGTGGTGCAAGCACTGCAGCGATCTGGCTTGTCTTTTGCCACATTTGTTTCACTGCTCACAGTGCAGTGCAGGCGGATCGAGAATTAATGCGACTTCAGCAGCAGAGCACAAGGCACTCTCTTAAAAGATTTCACGAATTTTTGCTCACACTCTTTTTTTCTCATTTCCCTTCTCTTCCTTAGATTTTGACTATCCAGCGACGATCCCGCGCCGCGTTTTCTCGGACATTTTCCGTGCTCGTGAACCAGCGCGTTTTACTACGAACACACGGCGGGCGATTGAATGAAACAGCTCGCGGTTCATGTGGTTGTAGTAATATAGTGGGGAGGAGGAGTCGGTGTCCGCGTGGCGCAGTTGCTGGAAAAATACTACACCGGGGCGCGGCAGTGTTGAGATATTGTTGCTGCTGAAGTGGGGACATGTTGTATGGTGTGTGAGTGGTTCTAAAGCTCACTTAGGATTGTGCTGTGAGCTTCGGTGTCGCTCTTGGTGCGAACCTTAGTGGATGTTCATAGTTTACACTCTTTGTGATACTTCTGTTCTAATGTAAGAAGTTCTATTAATCTGAAAATAATACTCTGTAGGTTGCATAGTGTTGTGTGTTGTAGTGCTTGTGTGTTGGTGTTGTTGTGTGTGGTGGTTGTTTGGTGTGTTGTGTGTGTGTGTTGTCGTATGATGCTGCTGGTGTCGTCAAGTAGTGTGTAGAGATAGCTGGTCGTAGGGTTGGCGGCGAGGCATCCTCTGTACTGCCGAGCATGCGGAAGTTAAAGTACTGATCCCATTCTAGACTTGACTGGACCAGTAATGCATGTACTACTTGTAGGGGTACTGGACCATGGATGACTGGACTCTCACTACATTTTTCTATGAATGATCTTCTGACTCTTAGAAGGCAAGTGGCACGTGGATGTATACTTTTATTTTGAAAATGTGATAATGACCACACACTAGTTTAGATCAGAGGAGAAGACCTAACTTCATAAAAAGAAAGGCGAGCCGCATAATACTCCTCCACCTGTCGTTTCAGTAGGCGGTCAGTTCAGTCGAGTTAGTCATCGTCAGTCAGTGATGGTCAGTCAGTCTTTTAAGTTATTTTAACTCAGTAAGCGTTCTTACCTTGACGGTACGTTGACACGCGTGCTTTTTCTGGATCAGAACACGTAAGAATCAAGCACTACTGATGTTACATCACACATCACACGCATGTTTATGCTTCGACATGTCAAGCACCACAACCACACGACCAAGCACACACACACACCCACACATACGCCTTTACAGAATATATCTTTAATTACAATAATTGAGAGACTTTTGCATTATCATATAAACAACGACAGAGCAACATGAAGACACAGTCACAGTTGGCAGCAAATCATAAGCAACAAGGAAACGCAACTCACACACCTTTGTTGCTTTTTTAGCCTTCATCAGGACACTCACCAAACATCACTGCTGTTTACCGATTTTCACAGACACTATTATTAGACCTATGTGCAGCGCAGCCCAGTCGCTTTAGTTATACTTTAAATTCCGAGCCACGCGCAGAAATAGCGACACACGTCTGCCTTCATACCCAAATAATATAATTTATAAAACAACTAATGACTCGCGAAGCTTGCTTTCATTTCTCAATCTCGCCATGGCTTGTGTTGATTCACCGTAGTAAACCTCGCGTTTGCCACAAAGCAGTTCTAGAGATAGCAAGAAGAAGCGAGGTAGCGGTAGGGGTGAAGGAACATAAAATAAGAGAGTACAGATATGTGGAGGATCGGGGGGGGGGTTGTTGTTGTGTCTATGAGGGTCCCCGGTTTGAACCTGACTCCACCGCGGACCGTGAACGCACCGCTCGGTTCTCCTCGGTGCAGCTGCGTTCACACTCGCTGTCAGTTGTTTGGCTGCATGTCGGGGGCTTGGCTGCAGCCGTGCGCGCGTGTGTGTGTGTGTGCGTGCGTGCGCGAGGTTGCAAGCTGCAGACTGCTGCTTCCATTGTCTGCTCAGGCATGCAGGCGGATCGATAATCGATCAGCAGAGCACGAGCCTCTAAAGATTCACCTTTCTAATCTTTTTTTCTCATCCCCTTTCTCTCTCTTTTATTCCCCACCCCCCGCACGCGCTCCTCGGCACCGTGTGCACGCGCGTTTTACTACGACACACGGCGGGCGGATGAATGAAACAGCTCGCGGTCATGTGGTTGTAGTAATATAGTGGGGAGGAGGCGTGTGTCCGCGTGCGTGCTGGAAAAATACTACACGGGCGCGCGCAGTGATATTGTGCTGTGATGGGACACGTGATGTGTGTGAGGCTAAAGCACAGGTGTGTGAGTGGTTTCCTCTGGTGCAACTGTGATGTTCATGTTCCTGCTGTTTAATGTAGAAGGTCTCTATAATGATAATAATATCTGAAGGTGTGTGTGTGTGTGTGTGTGTGTGTGTGTGTGTGTGTGTGTCTAGATCCTCTGCTCAGATAACACTGTCAGTTCAGTCAGATCCTTACTGGAGTTAAAATACTTAAGACTGACTGACCATCACTGACTGACCGATGACTGACTGACTGACTGACCGATGACTGACTGACTGACAGTGGAGGAGTTGGCTGTGATTGGTTCTTCTCCTCTGATCAACAGTGTGTGGTCTATCACATTTTCAAAATAAAAGAACATCCACTCCACTGCTTCAAAGTAAGAGTCCTTCATAGAAATGTAGTGGAGTCAGAAGATCAATGTTAGTCTGTAAGTGTAGTGGAGGAACCTTCACAATAAAACTCAACAACAGATACTGGAGACACACTGATTTTGATTTGATGAGGAAGTAAGAAAGAAAGACAGGAAGAACAGCATAAACAGCACATCATATACGGTATATTTAAGTACAGAACTCAAGTGGTTGTACTTTGTTACTGTTCACCAGTGACCTGTCAGAATTCATTGTCGTGTGTGTGAGAGAACAGTGTGTGATGTGTTCATGGCTCCTCTGTGGTGTTTGTGGTTAATTCATCTTTGTATTGGGGAATATTCTTGATGTAATAATGTCTATAACCTCAGGGGGTCGGGTTATATATGATAAAACTACAACAGACGCTATCACTGTGACATCACTGTGACCTCACTCAGTCACCGTTGAACATCCAAGGTCAGCTGCTGTTGATGAAACGTGTTGCAGGATTACTGCACACACACACAGGCTGCAGGTGTGTGTGTGTGTGTGTGTGTGTGTGTGTGTGAGTGAGAGAGAACAGTATGAACCCTGAGGAGCTGCAGCAGCAGGAAGTTTTCAACAGTTGGAAGACAGTCTTTATCAGCCGCTGTGGAAAACGGTTTTCTTCTACTGCTGACAGCTTTACCTCCTGATCAATACACACACACACACACACACACACACACACACACACACACACACACACACATACATGCTGAGGTCAGGAAAGACAGCGCTACAGCAGTCTGATGATAAATTGTACATGGATACTGAACTGATATGAGATGTGTGATCAGCTGACCTGGGGGCACCGTCATGTGACTCCTCCGTCCAGATTCTGACATAATAAGACGTTTCCCTCCGTGTTTTATCTGGTAAATCAGTTGAAGTGTAAAGTGTTATCTTTAGCTGTAACTGAAATGCACCATGGGAGTTGTGGTCTTGTAGCTTTGACTTCTTATCAGATATTTTCTGACACACACACACACACACACTGGTTTTCTTACAAACCACTTTATTAAAAAATCATAAGCTACAACAGCTGAACTCTGTAGTGGATCAATATTTTTTTTTCCTATTTATGTATTTTTTTTTCTGATTATTGATTATTGACTCATGTTTTTTCTCGTGGACCTCGCTCCTGCTCCTCAGAGGATGAACCGTGTCTGTGTAGTTTCCTGTGGTGTGGTCACAGAAATGGTGCGAAGCACAAAAACCATGCGGACGCCATTTCCCGCTCTTAAACTGGTATTTACAAACACAGGGTGTGACCTCACTCGGTCCTCTGACCACGTGAACACACGGTTTCCACAGTTATCGTGAAAATACAAAATAAAAGAGACACATAATTTAACATGAAATAAAAGCAACTTGACAGAGCTTCATTATCATAAGTTTCATAATTTAACCTTTCATAAACAGAAATCCTTGTGTTTATTATTGATTGTTAGTAACTGTTTAAATGCTGACTGATCTCGATGTGGGTGTGTCTGCCGCCTCCTTCAGACTCAGAGTGGAACAGACTTCTGGTTTTGTGCAACAGTTTAAGGGATCTGGTCCCAGGTCTCTGAGGCGGTCCAGACCATCAGCTGCAGGACTCCTGGTTCTCCTAGTCTCTGCAGTTCTTTAAGACTCAGATGATGATGATGTTGATGATGATGATGAAGAGTCTGAACTGTCACTCAGTAGTGACTGTGTCACACTGAGACACTGGCTCTTTAATGTGAACCCAGTACTGTAGAATAATGTGTGTGTGCTGCAGTGTAAGCAGGTCTGAGTGTGTACTGTTACTGCCCATGACAGCACAGTGTGTGTGTGTGTGTGTGTGTGTGTGTGTGTGTGTGTGTGTGTGTGTGTGTGTGTGTTGTGTGTTGTGTGTGTCATTATATTGACCACAAAGCACAAACTGGTGTCGGTGGTTCTTGTATTGCCTGTGACAGCACACAGTCAGCTCAAAGCCATGCTGCGTTCGCTGAAAGTAACGGTGTGTGTGTGTCTGTGTGTGTGTCTTTGTGTGTATTGGTCGCCTGTATTAAACACCAGAGGAGCTAATGCTAGCAGCTAATCCACTCTCTGATCTCATGTCATGTTTTCATGGACTTGTAATCCTCTAATTATTGCAGTGTTTATTTTAGCTTAGCGTAGCTGTGTGCGTTGTGTTGGATATTCCTTTGAAGTTGTGTTGATTCATTTCTGACTAAGATTTGTTCAAACCCTCAGAACTTTATTTAAATTCTAGTGGAGGACAGTGGAGCAGCTGTGTGGACCACTGCACCAATTAACAACAGCAAATGAGTTCTCTAGGAAACGTAACAGCAGCTACATCATTATTATTACTATTATTTTTGTTGTTGTTATTTTATTTATTTATTTATTTATTTGTTATTATTACAGCCTGTTAGAAAAATCTGCATCTGTTACAGCTGCTTTACATTTGTTTCCTGCTTCAGTCTCCAGTAAACTGTGACTGTTGTGGTTGTAGTTGTGGTTGTTGTGGTGGTTGTTGTAGTAGTTGTGGTTGTTGTTGTTGTTGTTGTGGTTGTTGTAGTAGTTGTGGTTGTTGTTGTTGTTGTTGTGGTTGTTGTGGTTGTTGTTGTTGTGGGGGTTGTTGTTGTGGTGGTTGTTGTTGTGCAGTCTAACAGAAACTGGTTTTGAGGCCTGGATCACTGAGCTGCCCTCTCACTACTACGACTCCCTGCAGGGCCTGAACAGCAGCAGCGGGGGGGGGGGGGGGGCACCACGAGGGGGGGGGGGGGGGGTTACACACGATGGGGGATGGGTTGCCCGTAGCTACAGGCAAGATTTAAAGGGCCAGTGCCTTTTTTTTTGTTTGTTTTTCCTCTTCACAGCTCGCCTAAGATTGATGACATGGGGTCAAGAGGGGGAGGAGGGGAGGAGAGGGGGAGGTACTGGGTCAAGAGCAGACCCAGAGGGAGAGACAGTGCTGATTTGAAACTGAAGAGCTGCAGGAGCGTTGGATTTATCCTCCTGCATCAACAGCTTCTAACACAGGAGTATTTCAGAATAAAAGCAGGAGCTCTGCCATCAATACTGGCTAAATACAGAGTTAATATTTATTGTGTAGTTTCCCGTCAACTTCCTGGAATCTTTCTTTATATTTTCCCTAATTAATCAGTCTGGTCCTGATTATAAGACACACGGAGAAAGTGTGAGCTTTATGAAGGACCTGCTCATTAGGAATGATGTCACAGCTCAGAGGAAATCAGCTGATTAACAGACGCCAGAGTCCACCAGAGTCTCAGTTCATTTAGTGTGTGTGTGTGTGTGTGTGTTGTTGCTTGGAGACAGTCATGAGACTGTGATGAGGCTTCAACAACAGAGTGAGAGTTTAACCTCACTGATCATCTGTTGGAGTAAAAGTACTGCAATGAACTCCTATTAAAACTACAGTAAAAGTACTTTAAAGTTTCACAGTCCTTCCTGTAGTTACAGTTTCACAGTAAAAGCACTTAGTATTTGAGCATGTTTACTCTCTGATAATATCTGACTGAAGCTCCACTGACCTGCTCTCTCAGTGATCAATACTGTGGGTGGAGGAGGAGACCCTCCCCCAACACCCCACTCCACACAAACACACACAAACACACACACACACACACACACACACACACACACTCGAACATGCGTGTTGACCTCCGTCCTGCAGAAGAAACCCAACCTCAACTATTTCATAAAAACATGTTGCAGTGTTTTCACATCAGATGTCATGTGACCAGAGGGAAGCGCCTCACAGGTTAGAAACCCAACAAACAGCCAAACACATGTACACCCACATACTCTAAATATACATGTGTGTTTTTACACGCCATGTACTGTACATGTAAGAGAGCACACACACCATCTGGTTTATGTGTCCAAGTCCCAACAAAGAACTGAGGGTCCAGATCAGTCACTTCAACAGAGTCAGTTCAATCGACAGAGCCGTGTGGCGGGAAGGAAGTCAGGTGATGTTACAGAGTGAGGAGGAAGTGGAGGATAGGGGAGGATAGAGGAGGAAGTGGAGGATAGAGGAGGAAGTGGAGGGTAGAGGAGGAAGTGGAGGATAGGGGAGGATAGAGGAAGTGGAGGATAGAGGAGGAAGTGGAGGATAAAGGAGGAAGTGGAGGATAGAGGAGGTAGTGGACAATAGGGGAGGATAGTGGAGGATAGAGGAGGAAGTGGAGGATAGGGGAGGAAGTGGAGGATAAAGGAGGAAGTGGAGGATAGAGGAGGGAGTGGACAATAGGGGAGGATAGTGGAGGATAGAGGAGGAAGTGGAGGATAGGGGAGGAAGTGGAGGATAAAGGAGGAAGTGGAGGATAGAGGAGGGAGTGGACAATAGGGGAGGATAGTGGAGGATAGAGGAGGAAGTGGAGGATAGGGGAGGAAGTGGAGGATAAAGGAGGAAGTGGAGGATAGAGGAGGGAGTGGACAATAGGGGAGGATAGTGGAGGATAGAGGAGGAAGTGGAGGATAGGGGAGGAAGTGGAGGATAAAGGAGGAAGTGGAGGATAGAGGAGGGAGTGGACAATAGGGGAGGATAGTGGAGGATAGAGGAGGAAGTGGAGGATAGGGGAGGAAGTGGAGGATAAAGGAGGAAGTGGAGGATAGAGG
>NW_019175114.1:1188382-1209540 GCF_002260705.1 Seriola dumerili
CTGACACGTAGAATACAGTACTGCAGTACTACAGTACTACTAGAGTCAGTCTCAACATACTGTAATCACTGTGTGTAGATATCTGTAACATCATCCTCTGAATTTCACCTGCAGCTCCGCCCACAGACGGTCCTGTCACCTGCTCAGTTGTCGTCTTGTTGTTTTGTTGTTTTGGTTCCTCCGCCCGGCGACAGTCAGAGCGGCGGCCATATTGTTTTCAGGTTGTCCGTCCGTCTCATTCTCGTGGACATGATATCTCAGTAACACCTCAACAGAACTTCTTCAGATTTGGTATAAACGTTCACTAGGACTCAAGGATGAACTGATTAGATTTTGGTGGCTAAAGGTCAAAGGTCAAGGTCAGCGTGGAGGATGAGATGGTAGTAATTAAATTGCTTTAGATTTTCTGTGTTCAGTAATTAAGAGAGGTGATTTGACTCATTATGAGAGCGCAGTAACGAGCGGCCTCCTCCAGCTCACTGTCTACACTGAGTTCATGAGAATAAACCAGCTGTACTTCTACTGTACTGCTGTCAGCAGTGTGTGTGAATACTCCCACCTTTCTGGTTGCCTAGCAACAATAAATGCACAGATTGGCTGTAACATCTGTCACAGTAAAAGCTGCCAAAACCTGCTCCGTCCGTCTCCGTGTCTCCTCAGTATTTCACTTCACTCTTTATCTGAGAGACACTTTTTATTTTTCCTCCTCGGGTCTCCCCCCCCCCCCCCCCCCCCCCCCCAACCCTCCCCCCCCCCCACCCCCCCCCCCCCCCCCCCCCCCCCCCCCCCCCCAAACACTGAGGTCTGTTAGAGAGCAGGATGTATCTATACTGTATACAGGGGACTTCATTTTACTTTGAAAGAGGCCGAAGACACATCCTGTAGCTACTGTGTGTGTGTGTGTGTGTGTGTGTGTGTGTGTGTGTGTTGAGAGTGCTCCTTTGGTGATGATCTCATTCTCATATGACCTCAGAGGTCAAAGGTCACATCTGGCACCCATAAGTTTTGTGTGTGTGTCTGTGTGTGTGTGCGCAGCTCCGGTTACCTGAAAAGACCTCAACCTTCTTTTCTCTCTCTCTTTATCACTGTTGCTCGCCCGCCCTCCTCCTGCTCCTCTCTTTATGTGAGGGAGGGAGGGGGAGAGGGTGGAGGTGAAGGAATTTGATTTATTCTTGAGGGGGGGAGGGGGGAGGCAGAATCTGAGAGAGAAAAATGAAGACGAGGACAAAGAGAGGAGTGAAAAGAGTGAAGGTGGTGGAAGGAAGGATGGAGAGAGGAGAGAGAAATTAAAGTGAAGGAGAGCTAGAGGATGGAGGGAAAAGGAAAGAGAGGGTGGATGTGAAAGATGGATGAAGAGGAAAAGGAGGAGAGAGGGAAAAAACAGACCAAGAAAGAAGGAAAGAGGAAGAAGGAAGGAAGGCTAAAGAGAGAGGAGGTGCTGGGGGGGTGGAGAGGAGGTGCAGGTGTTGGTTAGTGTAGTGTGTCAGCAGGAGGCGCTGCAGCAGCAACTGAGACTGATCAGAGACAGTTGAGACTTCCTGTATCTGTGTCACATGGTTTCTCCTCTGCCCCACCCCTTTAGGAGACCAGCAGCAGGTCTGAGTCTGATCACGTGACCTGATCACCAATAAATACTGGATCCATTTCTCACAGGGACGTTGAAACATCTGTCTCACTGGCAACCGTCACACATCTCCTCCCTCAGGCATGAATTCCAACTGTATGTAGTGTTGTATTGTGTTGTTGTTGTGTTTTGACCACGCCCACTCAGGAAACAGGAAGTGTAGACTTTTTCTTACCACTGGTGCTGCTTGTAGTGCGTCATCTTCTCTTATAGAGGATCTTTGCTCCGATCAGGGAGGAGACTGACCTGAACCCTCAGACCTGAACCTGGACATGTTGAACTGGTTCAGTGTGACATAACTTCCTGATGATGTCATCATCTGATGTCCCTCCAGAATAAAGCTCCAGAGAAACAGAGTCCGTAGAACTTCATAAAGAATCCTCCAGTTTTTAAGTTTCCTTCAATGTCACAGTAAAACATCATGATACACTGCAGGAGCACACACACACACACACACACACACACACACACACATTAGGAATATGAAATCACTGTGTTTTCCCTCCTCTCTGAACAGAACATGTTTCGTTAGTGTAGAGTGGCTCTGATTGGCTGGTTGAAGACTCGGACTCACCTGTTGTGTGCAGACAGACACTTGCCTCTTTTCTTCCCTGTCTCAGCTTTAATAAGAGGAGTGTGATTAGAAAGCGCTAATGGTGTTTTTGATGTTGGTGGAGTAGTGTTGAATTATGGGGGGGGGGTCAGGGACTGAGCCATGATGGATTATTGAGCAGCAGGCGTCGACGCCCACAGCAGCTTTTAACTCTGGATCTTTCAAGAGTGAGATGAGTGTGCATGTCTCACTCGCTACTGTTCTTCCTTCCTCAGAAAAAAAAGATTAAAAACTGTGTGTGTGTGTGTGTGTGTGTGTGTGTGTTGTCACACTGTCCCTCTCTCTCTGTGCTGCAGGACTGAGCCATGGGGAAGGCGACACCAGGGAGTGTCTGTACTACAACGTCAACTTTGAGATTGAGAAGACCAATCAGAGCGGAGTGGAGCGATGCGAGGACGAGAAGGACAAGCGCTCGCACTGCTACGCCTCCTGGAGGAACAACTCGGGCTCCATCGAGCTGGTGAAGAAGGGCTGCTGGCTGGACGACTTCAACTGCTACGACAGGTACAAACACACACCTGATGAAAGCTGCAGTTCCTCTAACGACCACTAGAGTCTGGCTCCAACAGGGAGTCAGTCCCCATAGACTCCCATGTTAAAATGTCCAACTTTACAGCAGAAATAAACATGTTTAAATCCAGGGGCAAAAACAACAACAAAAGCTAATTTCATACTTCATGACACCTGTTTATATAACTCACCTGTTTACATTTTATTAAGGACTAAAGTTATGGAGGACTGAGGGCGTGGCCTCTTTGAGTGACAGGTGGGTGTATGTTTGCCACAAACTGACATGAACTGAAGTGTCAGCTCCACACAAGCCCCTCCTCTTTGACCATGTTTGGATTAGCTGTGTGTAGCTAGTTGGAGTCAGACACTGCCAAGATGGCAATGGTGGAGCAGCTCACTCTGCTGCTAACTCTCGAGCGCTGTGCGACGGCGAAACAGTCGCTGACTCTCGTTTTAGCCACTCTGCAGCGACAGGAACACATTTCCCATCATCCCCGCTGCCCCCAGTTTGATTGACAGGTGCTGTGACCGGGTGCCGTGTAAACGCTCGGGGCTGGTGATGCAACAGTGCGGTGACGGCAGCGGGAGACTACAGCCCTGTCGCCTCAGTTCAGAATGTCTTGGCTTGATGAGCTCGGGTCTGAGCGCAGACAGACGGTGTTTCATGGATGTTTTTGTCATTTTTCATTTTTAAAGTAAAGATTTATTCATGTGGTTTTGTCGACAGCGCTTCACCATGCGGATCCTCTCAGAGGTCGTCCTCAGTGTTAATGTTTATTTATATCTTACAAGCTCTCAGAGTGGAAATGAGATGAGTTCATGGACCTCTGAATCGCTGCCAACAGCTCTGGTTTTTTCAAACACAATATTTATAGTGAAAACTAAAAGTCAGCTCAGTCTCATCAGGTTAAAGCCTCTGATGAAAGTAAACGAGGCCTTTATAGATGATCTATGGAAAGTTCAGAAAACAGGTCAGAAAACTTGAACTTCCAATATTTCCAACAGCACATGAAGGCAGCAAGTTTCTAAACCTTGAATCAAGTGACGTTTTATTTAAAACGCAGGTTTTAAACAGTGCCTCTTGAATTCTGAAATGTAAAAGTTTATTTAGTGGAGAACGTCCTGCTGACAAAGACAATGTTTGTTTTTACTGTTTTATAATGTGTTCATCAAAAACATCAAAACATTTCCCAAGATCCCGAACTTCAATATGGAAATGACTTGAATGAATGAATGAATGAATTCAGCCAATCAGCTGCAGAGCTTCACATGATCCACCCACTTCTCCTCAGTAATCGTGTGTGAAACATCAGTTCACAGCAGCAGGAGGAGAGACTGGAGAAACGTCTCTCCTCCTGCTGCTCCCAGTTTCTCCCCCGACTCCGACGATGCTGCAAGTTTCACATTTTCCCCCGAGACGTCACAAGAAAAAAAAAACAAACTGCTATTTGGGTCAAGTACAACTGCTGCCGTGATATTTAGCGTTCCCCAGACGCCGTGTGATTGACAGGTCTGCTGTTAGCCTCCCTCTGCTGTTTAGACGACAACGGACAGACAGAGAGGAGCGTCGCTCCTCAGAGGAGATCTCTGGAGGAGGGACAGTGTAGAACTACATCTTCAGAACATGCAGAACCACTGCAACTGTGAGCGCGGCCCCCCCTGCTGCCAGGGGGGATGGAGTACTAGTAGTAGCAGTACTAGTACTAGTAGTAGTGGTACTTGACAGGTGATGTCACAGGTCAGTTCTACAATCACTGTGTTTGTTTCTTATTGTTTTCTCTTGTTTCATATTTGTGAATGTTTTAGTTTATTTAGAGACAAATGTCCGACACTCAGCATCAGAGCTGTGATTGGACGTCCAGACGCTGATGTACTTCCTGTTTTCGTCCCTCAGACAGGAGTGTGTGGCGACGGAGGAGAGTCCTCAGGTCTTCTTCTGCTGCTGCGAAGGAAACTTCTGCAACGAGAGGTTCACACACCTGCCCGACGCCACGGGACCACGTGAGTCATGTGACGCTGCCTTCAGTGTGTGTGTGTGTGTGTGTGTGTGTGTGTGTGTGTGTGTGTCACATCTGTATTCTTCTGATTTTATTTCTCTGTGATTGTTTATGATTCATCTCATCGATTAATCAATTAATCAGTATTATTCAACTGTGTGTGTGTGTCAGTGATCAAAGCTCCGCCCCCCAGCGTCGGCGTGTTAAACGTGATGATTTACTGCCTGCTGCCCGTCACCATGCTGTCAGTCACTCTGCTCACCGCCGTCTGGATGTACCGACACCGGAAACCTCCGTACGGACACGTGGACATCACTGAGGTGCACACGCACACACACGCGCGCGCACGCACACACACACACGCGCGCACGCACACACACATACACCATAGAGCTGTTGGTATTAGTTAATTTGATTTAGACTTTCTTTTTTTTATTTTTTATTTTTCTGGAGAAGGAAGGAAAGGAGAGAGTGAGTGAGTGAGGGCGGAAGGAGGCAAGGGGAGGAAGGAGGGAAGGAAAGGAGAGAGCGGGTGAGTGAGTGAGGAAGGACGGAGGCAAAGGGAGGAAGCATGGAAGGAAAGAAGAGAGTGAGTGAGGGAGGGAGGAAGGAGGCAAGGGAAGGAAGCATGGAAGGAAAGAAGAGAGTGAGTGAGGGAGGGAGGAAGGAGGCAAGGGAAGGAAGCATGGAAGGAAAGAAGAGAGTGAGTGAGGGAGGGAGGAAGGAGGCAAGGGAAGGAAGCATGGAAGGAAAGAAGAGAGTGAGTGAGGGAGGGAGGAAGGAGGCAAGGGAAGGAAGCAT
Source organism: Seriola dumerili (assembly GCF_002260705.1). Taxonomy (NCBI): domain Eukaryota; kingdom Metazoa; phylum Chordata; class Actinopteri; order Carangiformes; family Carangidae; genus Seriola; species Seriola dumerili. The sequence continues at coordinate 1,193,928 of NW_019175114.1, forward strand.
GGAAGGAAAGAAGAGAGTGAGTGAGGGAGGGAGGAAGGAGGCAAGGGAAGGAAGCATGGAAGGAAAGAAGAGAGTGAGTGAGGGAGGGAGGAAGGAGGCAAGGGAAGGAAGCATGGAAGGAAAGAAGAGAGTGAGTGAGGGAGGGAGGAAGGAGGCAAGGGAAGGAAGCATGGAAGGAAAGAAGAGAGTGAGTGAGGGAGGGAGGAAGGAGGCAAGGGAAGGAAGCATGGAAGGAAAGAAGAGAGTGAGTGAGGGAGGGAGGAAGGAGGCAAGGGAAGGAAGCATGGAAGGAAAGAAGAGAGTGAGTGAGGGAGGGAGGAAGGAGGCAAGGGAAGGAAGCATGGAAGGAAAGAAGAGAGTGAGTGAGGGAGGGAGGAAGGAGGCAAGGGAAGGAAGCATGGAAGGAAAGAAGAGAGTGAGTGAGGGAGGGAGGAAGGAGGCAAGGGAAGGAAGCATGGAAGGAAAGAAGAGAGTGAGTGAGGGAGGGAGGAAGGAGGCAAGGGGAGGAAGGAGGGAAGGAAAGGAGTGAGGGAGGAAGGAGGCAAAGGGAGGAAGGATGGAAGGAAAGGAGAGAGTGAGTGAAAACATGGAGTCATGGCGCCCTCTGGTGTTGCTGTGGTGGAACTGCAGCTCTTTGTCTCACTCAAACACATTACCTCAGTTTCTTTGGCGTTTCCATGTGAATTCAGTGTTTGTGTGGCCTCCAGCTGATTTTACGCCTTAGTATCTTTATTCCTCCGCCTGGCGACAGTCACAGCCGCCATTTTGTTTTCAGGTTGGACACGTTATCTCAGTAACACCTCGACAGAACTTCTTCTAATGTGGCACAAACGTTCACTAGAACTCAAGGGTGAACTGATTAGAGTTTGGGGTTCAAAGGTCAAAGGTCAATGTGACCTCACAAAACACTTTTTAGGCATTACTCACCTCTTCACACACACTGAATATTTGTCTGACTCTGGATAAACAGATGTAACCTGGAACTAGTCTGGGTGGAGGAGGGATACGACCATGAGGAGGTATTTCAACTCCCTGCTCTGTGCCCTCCAGGATCCTGCTCCTCCTCCTGCCTCCCCCCTGCTGGGTCTCAAGCCCCTGCAGTTGCTGGAGGTGAAGGCCAGGGGGCGCTTCGGCTGCGTCTGGAAAGGCCAGATGATGAATGAGTACGTGGCCGTCAAGATCTTCCCCATCCAGGTACAGAGTCACACGTCTGCTCGCCGTGTTTTGTCTTCCTGTGTGGAAACCTTTAAACACGTCTTCCTCCTCCTCTTCCTCCTCCTCCTCCTGACAGAATAAGGAGTCGTGGCAGAACGAGAGAGACGTGTTCACTACACCAGGTATGAGGCATGAAAACATCCTGAGGTACATCGGCGCAGAGAAACGAGGGAGTCACCTGGAGGCCGAGCTGTGGCTCATCAGCGAGTTCCACGAGAGGGTGAGGAAGAGGAGGGAGGGGAGGGAGGGAGGGAGGGGGTTATTTATGGCTGATTTACTGCATCAGATATTTCACACTTCTGGTGCATCATTTCCTCAAACTTCTGACATGTGTTGGATCTTTGGGATGTTTAGGATCTTTGGGAACTCAACTAGAACTGAATGAAGTTCAGTGAGTTTGGACAAACAAACTGAGTTTGTAAAAAAACGGATTTTTCAGATTTAGTCACGGACAGAAATGACTCTGCAGGTTCGATATGATCTTGGATGACGAGCGTCTCAGTGTCTCTCCAGGGTTCTCTGTCGGACTTCCTGAAGGGGAACGTGGTCAGCTGGTCGGAGCTGTGTCACATAGCCGAGTCGATGGCGTGCGGCCTGGCCTACCTTCACGAAGACATCCCCCGACAGAAAGGCGAGGGACCCAAACCAGCCATCGCTCACAGGTCTGCACCTCCATGCGGCTCGCCGTCGTTTTAGAGAAGTTTAAGTTGAAGCATTACTGCAGCTTGATCATTTCAGATCTCAATAACATATGTGGTTCATTTAAATATGTTCATGTGACTGGAACGTAGCCGAGGCCAAATCAAAAACTTTTCTGAACTTTTTTATTTTCAAATCGAACAACACAAACACAAGAACCTGAGGTTCCCCCTCAAGCAGATGTTACACCAGCCAGATGTTCTGTCTCTGAAACGATTAAACATCTGTCTGCAATAACAACATTTATCCACATGATGGAGGCAGTGAGTCAGGTGACGTGTTACCTGCACAATGAAATGGTTTGATGTACAATATGTTTCCTGTGTGTGTGTGTGTGTGTGTGTGTGTGTCTCAGGGATTTTAAGAGTAAGAACATCATGTTACGTTCAGACCTCACAGCAGTGATCGGTGACTTTGGTCTCGCCGTTCTCTTTGAGCCGGGGAAACCACCTGGAGAGACACATGGACAGGTGAGCTGCTGTGACTGACGCTGTGGAGCTTCAGCTAAACACTGAACATGGTTTAATGTGTGTAATATATAAATGTGTGTGTGTGTGTGTGTGTGTGTGTGTGTGTGTGTGTGTGTGTGTGTGTGTGCGCGCAGGTAGGGACCAGGCGTTACATGGCTCCAGAGGTTTTAGAAGGAGCCATCAACTTCCAGCGAGACGCCTTCCTCCGAATCGACATGTACGCCATGGGGCTGGTGCTGTGGGAGCTGGTGTCCCGCTGCAAGGCTGTTGACGGTAACACACACACACACACACACACACACACACACACACACACACACACTCTTCCTGAGTACTTCTCTGCTGTGGCTTCATGTTCAGATTGTCCAGATTCTGATCTAGAATCATCAACAACAACAGTAGCAGGTCTTAATCCCCCACCCCCACCACATGTTCTGTGGCATCAGGTGAAGCAGCAGCTGGGACGTTGATGTTCAGGTGCTCAGGTGTGTTTTTGTTCAGGTCCGGTGGATGAGTACATGCTGCCATTTGAGGAGGAGGTCGGTCAGCACCCGTCACTGGAGGACCTGCAGGAGGTCGTCGTCCACAAGAAGATGAGACCGGCCTTCAAAGACCTCTGGCTCAAACACAGCGTGAGTGTCACACACACACACACACACACACCCACACACACACACACACACACACACACACACACACACACACACACACACACAGATGGAACAATAACGTTACATAACTCGCTAACACACATCATATGAAGCTTGTGTTTGCGCATGGAGAAATTAAAAATCAGCTAGAGGGAAACATGATCACATTTAGTGTCGCCCTCTAGTGGTCGAAATCAGTATTACAAAGTAAACACTTCGAGGATCTTCACCAAAAAAAAGAAGAAATTTATTGCTAGAATTATTTATTTTTCATTAATTTTTTTTTGAAATCTTTGATGATCCCCCAAGTGAAAATCTTTTTTACTTCTAATTTTTTTTTCGTCAGTGGAAACGACTCCCAAGAGGCAAGTGAAAAAAATATTTTGGGGGGCGATCATTTTTCATTTTTCGACGTTTATTTTTTTATTTTTATATTTTATTTTTTTTGTAGAAAAACTCGGGGGTGTTTATACTGATGAAAAATAAAAACTGAGAAAAAGTTATTAAACAAATTAACAGAAGTGAGAGAGAGAGCGAGAGAGAGGTTAAAAAATTGTCTCCACTCTCTGCTCACCTGCCTGACCTGATGTCACTCCCCGCCCCTCCCCTTACAGGAATATCAAAGCAATTCAGGTGCGCAGCAGCTAAAAGGTAGCGACCATAGTGTCCTGTTCCTTTATGTCTCAGCTGTCACAAATGAAAATGTGTATTTAAAGTTATTCCACATTCTGAACTGTAAATACCTCAACTTGTAAATATTGAAAATAATCCTTCAATTTCTTAAACCACTTACAGTCTATTACTGTTATTTTACATATGAACTCAAACTAATCAGTCCAACATTAAACTGCATTTATACAGTATATACATGTGTGTGCAGGCTGGAGATGGAGAGTATTTTTAAAAAGAATAATACAGATCAGGAAAATAAGGAGAAAGCAGAAGGCTCTAAACGCTTGTGCTTTTATTTTGAAGTGACTGTGATGTGCTGGCTCTGCAGGGTCTGGCTCAGATCTGTGAGACGGTGGACGAGTGCTGGGACCATGACGCCGAGGCTCGTCTGTCGGCCGGCTGCGTGGAGGAGAGGATCTCCCAGGTGCGCCGCCTCAACGCCACCATCACCCCGCCTACCTCCGACCACCACGCCTTGCTGGTCTCCACGGTCGCTCCTGTTCCCATGGTAACCAATGTGGACCTGCCGCCCAAAGAGTCCAGTATATGAGGAGAGCGTCAAAATGTGATGGAACAAAACAAGAAAACTAAACTTTTCTTTGGAGGCCTGTTGTTACCGGGGATTTTTCTTTCCTGACGTGAGGTTCAACTTCCTCTGAAACCCCCCCCACACACACACACACACACACGCACACACGCACGCACGCACACACACACACACACTTTCTCAGTGGAATTTTACAACCTACACCAGATTCAGCATGAAAGCAGCTGCTACTTTATCTTTTTGGATTGTGTTTTTTACTCTTCATCCTTTGGAACAGATATTACCAGCACACGTCCTCGTTTGTCCTCAGTCTTCAGTCATTCATGTTTTTTTAACCAAGTGTGTGTGTGTGGAAAAACAAAGCAAACACACACACACACACACACACACACACACACACACACACACAGGAAAACACTGAAACGCGTTCAGGTCCCGACTCAGTGAATGCTCTTCTATCTCCAGGTACCTCAGCGACGACTTTCGTTACTTTTTTATGGTTTTCCTCGTGCATTCTTCTTCTTCTGTTTCTCCGACGCATCTGGATTTATCTACCTACCTGGCAACTTCGCAACCGTGTCACCTAGCAACCACCTACCATCAACCTACCGTTGGGATGTTTTTTTACCACAATGCTGCAAAACCCTTGGAGGAACACGATGACTGTTGCACAAACAACGACAGCAAAGGTTTTTAAGTTTAGTTTTTCTACCTTTTCTCGGACTCTTCTTTTCTTCTGTTTTTCTCCTGTGACCACACATCACTATCCACACACGACAAACCTTCGGATCCAACGGGTTGTATCCAAAAAGACAGGAAACAGGAAGTGAGGTCAGAAGGAAAGACGCCAGAAAGACTGGACGGTGTTTGTTTCCTTTCTCTCTTTTTTGTGTTTAGCTGTTTTAGTTTGAGGTTGAAGACTAAGAGAAGTCTGACGGGATTGGTTGTCAGGAACCAGGAGGCAAACATCTTGCATGCAGAGATTTGATTGGCTGTCTGCGCTCAACCACAGCATTTTGGTTGGCTCAGAAATAAAACTTCTCAGGTAACCAGGTCTACAGGGGTTTTTTTTGGGGGGGGGCGCTCAATGTTTCCACAGCTGGGGAGGGGCGGCGCCAGCAGCAGGTGTGGCTGATGAAACTTTGGTGATGACTTTGGTGGGAGGGGTTTATCTGAGGGTGCTCAAAGCCTATTGGCTGTCCTGAATATGTACATTAGCAAGGTGCCCAAACACCCTGGAAAAAAGGTGCAAGACCTCAGGATGCATAGAGTGGTTTATGCATGTAGGTCTGTGTGTGTGTGTGTGTGTGTGTGTGTGTGTGTGTGTGTGTGTGTGAGAACACATGTCACATGATGTGACAGATGATGAGTTTCTTTTTCTGAAGTTTTTTACTGTATGTGCTGATGGGTTTTGTTCAGTCTGGTTGTGTATGACCTGGAGCTAAGTGAAGGACCTGTGACCTTTGACCTCTTCAATTCTGTCACCTTCCAACAGAGCCACCTCCTGGCTGAGCTGCAGCACTGCAGAAATCAAGTCTCACTGCACTCAGCTGTTTATCTGCTCACATGAGCTCTTACTTTGAAAATCAGTGTCATGATTCAAACCGACACTGAGCATTTCCTGTGGCACATCCTCTCCCTCCAAGCACACTCTCACACACACACACACACACACTCACACACACACACACACACACACACACACACACACACACACACACACACACACACACTCACACACACACACACACACACACACACACACACACACACACACACACACACACACACACCCACACACACACACACACTCACACACACTCACACACACTCACACTCACACTCACACTCACACACACACTCACACTCACACACACACTCACACTCACACACACACACATACACACACTCTCACACACACACACTCACACACACACTCACACTCACACACACTCACACACACACACACACTCACACACACACTCACACACACACACACTCACACTCACACACACTCACACACCGTCCTGCTGCCACAAACACTCTACAGCAACAAATGTGGATTAATCCTCCGCTGAAAATAGTCCTCAACAGATGCTTCATATATTTGCTCGTGTTAGAAACGACTGATCAGCTGATTCAGGAAGTGATGGAGACTTTTTATTCAATGATGAAACTTTGTTTGTGAGGAGTTTTAAAGATTTACATCTTCAGTGGAAACCAGTTTGTTTTACTGTAAATCTGATGTTGCAGCTCCACTTCCACTTTTCATCAGTGCAAAGGTCAAAGGTTGCAGAGGTTAAAGTTCACCAGTCTCCTCCTCACTTCCCTCCCTAACCTCTACTCTTATTTTCTTTTTCATTTTTTTTTCCTTCAACCGGGACCAAAACCGGGGCGTCGGCCTTCTGCCTCGGACACCAGTTCAGAAATTCCCATGATCCTTTGTGTTCAAACAACTGGAGAAAAAACAAGGAACTATGATGTTTTGAAAAGTTTTATTTGTACTTTCTGTTTTTTGTTCCTTCTGTGACGCCATACATGTAAACAGTGAATGTCTACAATGCTGCTGCTGCTGACGATGATGACGATGATGATGATGATGATGATGATGATGATGATGATGATGATGACTCAAAGATGAATATATTTCTGTATATTCCTTTTTATTTTCGGTGCGTTGAACACATGCAACTCTCTGTACCAAGTCAGTGAAGCGACGCGAGGCGTTCGAGGGGCGCTCGGCCGCAGGAACGTCAACGCGCGAAAGAGAACAAGGTTGACTAATAAACGAGTGGAAAAGAAAGAAAAAAAAAAAAGAAAAAACACGTGAAAACAATACTGCTCATGAACCACAGATCACCTCAATACACCAGAAATACCTCAGACTTTTCTACGTGTTAAATTCTGTTTCTATATTTTATTAGTTGCTTTGACAACTTGTAGTCACATAATATTTTATTGTGAACTTTTATTCTTTGTTTTTCTTTTTGTTTTTTGTTTTTCTCTTTGATTAGAGAGTTTAATGTTTTTTACATAATTATATCTAAACTGCTTCAAGAGGAAACAATAGCAGGTTACAGTGAGACTCGATCTTAAATACACACTTTAGAAACAATAAGTGGTTTTTGTTTTAGACTGATCTGAACTGCCGATATCACAAAACCACCTGGACTGGACTGGACTTCCTCTATCATCCCTTCCTTGTCCTCTCCTCTCTCGTCACCTTTCTTCTCCTTACCTCCTCTCGTCTCTTCTCATCGTCTCTTCCCTTGTTTCCTTTCCTCTCATCTTCTCTCCTTCCCTTTCTTCTCTTTCCTCTCCTGTCTCCTTGCTTCTCCTTTTGCCTTTCCTTTCCTCTTACTTCCTTTCCTCTTCTCGTCTCCTCTCTTTTCCTGTCTTCCTCCTCTCATCTCTCTACCTCACATCTTTCCTTCCCTCTCCCTTGTCTTCATCTTCCATCCTCTCTTCTCCTCTGCTTCCATCTCCTTTCCTTTCCTCTTTCCTCCTCCTCCCCTTGACTCTTTATCTTCCTCCACTTCTCGTTGTGTGATTGAAGCTTCCTGATGTCGTCAGTGTTGTGCCTTTCTTTTACTCCATCTCTGGAGCGATCCCTGTTGGCGCTGCCTTTCTTTCTTCCTCTAGCTCCGTTCTTCACTTCCTTTCTTTCCTTCCTGTGAATGAAAAGTAAATATCACACCAGCGTACATGTGTATCAAAATACTTTTAGAAAACTGCTGAAAACAAAAAGTGAAATCATGTTTGACTAACTGAATCAAACTTGCAGATTCTGGATGAAGCAGATCAGAAAATACTTGCAATAATTTCCAGAATGAAACAGTTTTCTAAATGTATTTTCTGAACACATCCAGTGATCAGCTGCTGTTTCATGTCGGGATGCAGACGGAGAAATGAAGTGACTGACAGAGACAACGGACTGACTCCGTTCCAGGTGTTTCCAGGTGTTTTCAGGAACATATTACCTCATTAAAGCCACATGGGCAGAAACAGTGTGCGAGTCGGTGACGGCGGGAAAACACGGCCAGCGTTATTGTTCAGGAGGTTTCGGGATGAGAAACACAGGGTCATTGTCACATCACTGCGTTAGTAACCAAAACACTCACCAGATCTTTCACCTGTCGTTTACGTCACGGTTCATCAGGACACGTGAACAGACGTGTGCGGGGGCGTGCAGAGGTCAGAGGGACAGTTAGCATTGTTAGCGTCCCGCAGTGAAAGCAGTGGGGTATCTAGCGCAAAGGAAAGAAGGAGGACCAATCTGTTGTATGCTAACAATGCTAACGTGCCCGTCTTTGACCGACCCAAGTGCCAACACAGCCGACTCTCCCCTCATCATGTGACATTCAAACTACATGCACGTTTTTCAATTCATGGCAATATGACCAGTCCAAAGCTCTTCGTTTCACCCTGTGTCAACTACAGTACATGTACGACTCCTTTGACTCAGCTAGCTCTTACTGTTAGCACCCAGTCGGCTAACATATCGCACTTGTATAGCGAACCCTCTAAAGGATAACCTTAGTAACTTCATGGTGACGAAACAGCGAAGCTCAAAGAATCGATTGATTGATGGTGGAGTGTGAAAAAGAGCCAAATGACCGGAAACATGGCGGCACGTCCGGGCTTCCACTTTGAGCGGGAAAGTTGTCGTCGCTTGAGTTCTCCTCCTCAACTTCACCGTTCCCACCATGTCAGTGTGTTTTTATTAGCTACAGCTGTGCTGCAACATCTGTCGTTACAGAGCTCATGTTGACTGTCAGAAACATACATGTGTGTTTATCACTGAGGTAAAGCTGCTGTTGTACTGGACATTATGTTGAGACATGTCTGAATGGAGTCAGAATATTAGGAACAGCTCTGAATATAAAGCAGTCCAGTACAACACCATCTCTCACTGAACACAACTGAACTGACAGCTCTATAATAGAGCTTTTATTGGATTACAGCAGAGAGTACAGGTGTGCCTATTAAAGTGGACACTGACGGTATACTGTGCACATAAAATGTACAAATGTATGAAAGTGAAATGCATTCACTTAAAAATAAAATTCTGCTGTTTTATGACAGTTAATGAGACAATTATTCATTCATTCAGAAAAACAGGATTTCTTTTCTCATCTGAATGCATCACGCTGCCGTACCGTCTTGTACCATCAGATAATAATTTGGTCACAAATCTTAAAGGATAAAAACTGTGGATTTCTTTCGGAACGTCAGGGCTCCTCTGTTTTAAATACGTTTATCTTTTAGTTTTTAAAAACTGTTTCTCTTGTTGTTTTCTCCAAGAAAATCCTGCAACAGATAAAAAATAGAATCAGATGTTTCAGAGAGACGAGTCTGTAGCTTCTCGCCGCAGAGCGTGCTCAGTGAGATAATACAGTGAGGTTTAATTAAAACATGATGTAACGTCATACACTGAAGAGCTGGATGAGATGCACTGACTTTACGGTGGAGAGTTTTAGCCTCGATGCTAAAGAGCGGGAGGACACAGCGAGCAACGTTTCCCGGGTTTTCACAGCATTTCGTCCGAGGCTAAATTGAAAAGTCGCCATTTAACGGCTCGTTCTCGCTCGTTTTTGTACAAGTGATGCTTCCATTTTTTTGGCCAGTCAAGTGCCTGTAAGGAGAAATCAAGATGTCAGCGCTTCTTGATTTCTTGTGGACATCTAAAAATATTTTTTTCTTTTAGTAAACTTTGGCCTTAGTAAAGGAAAGAAGGACAAAGTTAAACAGATGTGTGATGTAATGTCTGCCACATGTTGTAATGTTCAGAAACTGACCCCTCCACCTGCAGAGCTTCCTGCCTCTGTTCAGTTTTTGATTCAGAGCTGAAGAGATTGTGTCTAGTGACGGATCATTAATGGAGCTAGTTCATTTGAAGAACTGACCTGGTGTCAGCAATGAAAGGCTGCTGCTGCTGCCATGTCAGCTCTGAGCTGCAACAGAATCAGATTTACCTTCTCCTTCCACCCGCCCAGGAAGAGGCAGGGCTCTGTGGTTTAGTGAGGAAGAACATGAAGAGCTAAATGTTACGTACATTTACGTGAATCAGGGGTTTCCCAGGAAGGTTGTCAAGGGTTCATTGATAAGAACTTTGCTGTTTCTCAACCCGGGAATGGGGGAGGGAGGGGTTAGTGACACTGCTGGAGTCACATGACCCTTTCCTCTCTTATCCTGAACAAACCAGGTGTGTAAAGATGGCGGCTTCCTGTCTTGGTGTCAGCTGGTGTCTCTGCCGTTCTACTGGCTTTTCAACCCTGTTACTGATTTCATTTATAGTCCAACTGTCTCATCCTCATGTGAGACGCAGACAGTCCTGACTGCACTGAACAAAGGAGAAAAACTCTGGAGAGGTTTTATTGATGTATTTACAACTTCTATGAAAATAATTAATCGTACTAAATGAAAACCATATCATGATTAAGTGAAACATTAACCATGAAATCTAAATCTTGTGACTGTGAGATAAAGGCTTTGAAATATAATGTTAATGAAGGACTAGATAACAACAGGGTGACGAAAAACCATTTTCACCTTGAACCAAGCTGTTTCCATAGCAACACCATGCAATTAAACAGAGTATAGCTCGTCACAAGCAGTGATTTGTCCAATCGCTTAATGCAGCATGTGATCCACTTGCTCAGTTGTTAGCATTAAGTGAAGAATTGCTTGTGACTGACTTTTCATGATAGACCTAATACAACAAAGTGTATCTCTTTCATAAACTGTCTCATCGAGACAGAGTCGTTTTATCGCAATTATCAGAGATACTTTTCTCAAAAACATAAATTGCGAGATAAAGTCTCCAATTTTCTTTTTTTTCCTTTGTTAAATGAAAATCAAACTTTATTAATATTTTCTTCATATTTACTTTGTCCAACAAACTGTTGAATGCCTCATATTTTATTGACATATTTGCATAGTTGCTGATTTACGGACCTGCAGAATGTCTTTTTATCTTATATTGAACTGATAAAACAGTAAAAATAACAAATGAGAAAAATGTTCAGTCAAACTTTTCTTATATTTAAATTTCCAAGAACCGTTTGGGTCGTATCGGCAGAGATCAAACTGAGAGGTGGCCATCTTTACAAACCCAGTCCTTCTCCACCTGAATATGATGATGATGATGGAAAATGTGGTGTGAAATGTAAATCTTGTACTTTATGTTTCACTGTTGTAGCTCAACTGTAGAACACGGAGACAGACTTGTACTACTGATTTAACAAATATGCTATAAAAAAAAGAAGAAAAACTCTGTATGACAGTCGACAAGCTGAGAACTGGTTTTCATCTCTGTAAAAAACAAAACCAACCCTGTCTGTTGGACTTAAGAAGTGTGGGAAAAGCTGTTTGTCTTTTTGAAATATATAAATATATATGTACGTACACAGCAGATGGAAGAAATACACCCAGGCAGGAGGAAATTAAATTTAAAAAAAAAAATCCCCCTTCCCCAGGTAGTGTCCATCCTGTTGCCTGTTCCTGTTACCTTTAAACTGCTGTTTAAAGGTTCAAGTGGGTATTTTTATTTTCTGATCTTGATTTTGAGAAGCAATGATCAATGTAACATAGATGTTTAATTTTCAGACCCAATGAAAATCCCCTTGTTAGGAATTTTCTCTTTTTTTTTAACTGTGGTGGTTTGTAGAGAAAAACTTGGCATCCAGACATGGAGCTCTTGATAGATCTGCATAGAAAATAAAAAAAGAAAAGACATTGTGTGTGTGTGTGTGTGTGTGTGTGTGTGTGTGTGTGGGGCGTCTCTCTTTTCTTATCTATTTTCATAAGTCTATTGTATATCTCTATTTCTATCTATATCCTCCTCTGTCCACTCAGTGCCAGGATCATTATGGTATGAATGAATGTAGTTCTAGTCCTCAGCGCAACGACGCCGCCCACACACGCACACACGCATACACACAAACCTGTTACCGAAAAGTAAAATAAAAATCACTGTAGAAAACAAAGGGTTATTTCAATTTTATCTTTTTGTATATGGAAAAAAACAATAAATGCTGTCAAATCATTTTAGATGTACTGCTGTTGTTTTTTTTTTATCTCTGTGTGTCCTTGTTCTTTTTTGTACAACCAGCAATAATTATAAGGGTGGTGGAGAGTGACTAAGTACATTTACTCAAGTAATGCCTTATTACACCATGACTTCTTTTGACATTTTTATGCGTTAAAATACTATGTCGTTTTTAGCCCTTACTGCCTTATCCCATAGTAAACTATGAGGTTTTTTTTATACGTTTTACATTTTTTACGTCTTAGAATACTATAAAATTTTTTGATGTTTTTATATCTTACAAGACTGTTTATGCCTTACTACACTATGACTTTTTATGCCTTACTATACTGTGAGATTTTTATAACCTTTCATACCGTACTATAATATGACTTTATATGACTTTTTGTGCCATACTATACTCTGACTTGTCATGCCATGCTATACTATAACTTTTTATGACTTTTTATACCATACTATGTCGTTTTTTGACATTTTTATTCCTTACTATACTATGTCTTTTTGTGCCTTACTACAATATGACTTTTTATGACTTTTAATGCCTTACTATACTACGACTTTTTATGCCTTACTATACTATGAATATTTATGCCTTTTTATTCCTTAACATACTGACTTTTTATGCCATAATAGACTGTTGTTTTTATGCCTTACTATACTATGACTTTTTATGACTTTTTAGACCATACTATACTATGACTTTTTATGCCTTACTATACTATGATGTTTTTCTGCCATAATATACTATGTCGTTTTTTGACTTTTTTGTGCCTTACTATATTATGACTTTTTATGCCATACTATACTATGTCTTTTTATGCCTTACTACAATATGACTTTCTATGACTTTTTATGACTTTTTATGCCATACTATACTATTACTTTTTATGCCATACTATACTATAACTTTTTTATGCCTTACTATACTATGACTTTTTATGCCATACTATACTATGATGTTTTTATGACTTTTTATGCCTTACTATACTATGACTTTTTATGTCTTAAGATACTATGACGTTTTTATGCCTTACTATACTATGACTTTTTATGACTTTTTATACCATACTATACTATTACTTTTTATGCCATGCTATTCTATGACTTTTTATGATTTTTTAAGCCTTAACTTTTTATGCCGTTTTATAACTTACTATACTATTACTTTTTATGCCATACTATACTATGACATTTTTATGACTTTTTATGCCATACTATACTATGACGTTTTATGACTTTTTATGCCTTAAGATGCTATGACGTTTTTATGCCTTACTATACTATTACTTTTTATGGCATGCTATACTATGACTTTTTATGACTTTTTATGTCTTAAGATACTATGACGTTTTTATGCCTTACTATACTATGTCTTTTTGTGCCTTACTACAACATGACTTTCTATGACTTTTTATGACTTTTAATGCGTTATTATTCTATGACTTTTTATGCTTTACTATACTATGACTATTTATGCCATGCTATACTATGACTTTTTTATGACTTTTTATGCTTTACTATACTATGACTATTTATGCCATGCTATACTATGACTTTTTTATGACTTTTTATGCCTTTCTGTACTAACTTTTTATGACTTTTTATGCCATAATATAGTATGACTTTTTATGACGTTTTTATGCCTTATTATACTATGACTTTTTATGCCATATTATACTATGATGTTTTTATGCCTTACTATACTATGACTTTTTATGCAATACTATACTATGATGTTTTTATGCCATGCTATTCTATGACTTTTTATGATTTTTTAAGCCTAAACTTTTTATGCCGTTTTATAACTTACTATACTATTACTTTTTATGCCATACTATACTATGACGTTTTTATGACTTTTTATGTCTTAAAATACTATACTTTTTATGCAATACTATACTATCACGTTTTTATGCCTTACTATACGATGACTTTTTATGCCATACTGTACTATGACGTTTTTATGACTTTTTATGCCATGCTATACTATGACTTTTTATGCCTTACTATACTATGACTTTTTATGACGTTTTTATGCTTTACTATACTATGACGTTTTTATGACTTTTTATGCCTTAAGATACTATGACTTTTTATGCCATATTATACCATAATGTTTTTATGCCTTACTATACTATGACTTTTTATGCCATATTATACCATAATGTTTTTATGCCTTACTATACTATGACTTTTTATGCCATACTATACTTTTACTTTTTATGCCATGCTATACTATGATTTTTTTATGCCATACTATACTATGATGTTTTTATGCCTTACTATACTATGACTTTTTATGCCATACTATACTAAGAAGTTTTTATGACTTTTTATACCTTACTATACTATTACTTTGTATGCCATACTATACTATGATGTTTTTATGACTTTTTATGTCTTAAGATACTATCACTTTTTATGCCATGCTATACTATGACTTTTTATGACTTTTATGCTTTACTATACTATGACTTTTTATGACTTTTTATGCCATACTATACTATCACCTTTTTATGCCTTACTATACTATGATGTTTTTATGCATTACTGTACTATGACTTTTTATGCCATACTATACTATGACTTTTTATGATTTTTTAAGCCTTAACTTTTTGTGCCTTTTTATATCTTACTATACTATTACTTTTTATGCCTTACTATACTATGACTTTTTATGACTTTATATGCCATACTATACTATCACGGTTTTATACCTTACAATACGATGACTTTTATGCCATACTGTACTATGACATTTTGACTTTTTATGCCTTGCTATACTATGACTTTTTATGCCAAACTATACTATTACTTTTTATGACTTTTTATGTCTTAAAATACTATTACTTTTTATGCCATACTGTACTATGACGTTTTTATGACTTTTTATGCTTGCTATACTATGACTTTTTATTCCATACTATACTTTTACTTTATATGCCATGCTATACTATGACGTTTTTTTGCCATACTATACTATGATGTTTTTATGCCTTACAATATTATGACTTTTTATACCATACTATACTATTACGTTTTTATGACTTTTTATGCCTTACTATACTATGACTTTTTATGACTTTTTATGCCATATTATACTATGACTTTTTTATGCCTTACTATACTATGACTTTTTATGCCATACTATACTATGACATTTTTATGCTTTACTATACTATGACTTTTTATGACTTTTTATGCCATACTATACTATCACGTTTTTATGCCTTTCAATACGATGACTTTTTATACCATACTGTACTATGACATTTTGACTTTTTATGCCTTACTATACTATGACTTTTTA
>NW_019175115.1:0-129 GCF_002260705.1 Seriola dumerili
ATTTTTTTCCAGATGCACGAACTTGAAATCATTTTAACTCATCTTAACATTTTGTAGTTTAAATCATGCGCATGACTTACCGATTCTTGCAGGTGTGGTTCTGGCCCGAGGTGGATTCTGCCATCCCTA
>NW_019175116.1:0-140 GCF_002260705.1 Seriola dumerili
GAAAACAATTGAAAACACAAGTTCGGTTTCATTTTTAACTAATTAACATTTATGAATGTAAAACTTTGTAAATAATATAATGAGATTTATTATAAAATATTCTTTTTGATATTTTTTGTTGATCATTAAGAAGCTAAAAA
>NW_019175117.1:0-102 GCF_002260705.1 Seriola dumerili
ACCCAAACTAATCAAATCTAATCTTGTTTAATCCTAATAAATCTTAATCCAAACAAAATACAGTTGTCTAACTGATTTTAATCCAGTGTAATCTGATTAGTG
>NW_019175118.1:0-206 GCF_002260705.1 Seriola dumerili
AGAGAGCACAGAGGAAAGAAAAAAGTACAACGTACAATGATAGCAATATTAATAATAGTGATAGAACCTATTCTCAAACACCTACCTTTCCTCCAGGTGTTTTAGCCAACTTAAAACCTGTACCTGACCTTCCCTTTCTCTCTAAGGTCCACCAGAAAGCAGTTATCAATCAGTTGTGACTTTCAACACAATAGTTTCTTTGAGGA
>NW_019175119.1:0-369 GCF_002260705.1 Seriola dumerili
AAAAAAAAAAAAATTCAAGAAAATTCTAAAAAAAAGCTCAAATTTGCAAACACTTTTTCTGGTGTGGATGCTTTTACAGAGCTTTTCTAATGCTACATTTTGACATTACATCACTTTATAATTAGAAAATCAATAGTTGACTGAGTTGTTCAGTGCTGCCATTTGTGTATATATGAAGAGGATGTTAGTGTGTGGCTATGTGAGTATGGGCATGTACATTATGTGTGTATATGTTAAAGGTAAGAGGCAAATGTAGCTAAATGTTGTTGTGATTTCACAAACTAGAAAAACTAGCTAACACCTCACTTCAGGGTTTGCAGTCTATTGTTCAACCAAACGTCTCTCTCTCTCTCTCACACACACACACCC
>NW_019175120.1:0-117 GCF_002260705.1 Seriola dumerili
TCTTTTGTTTTGTTTTAAGTCACAACACTTCAACTGTCTTTTCTATCAAAAAAGCCTCAGTATGATGTTTTCTGTGTGTACTAGTTGCAAATAGGACGAATATGAAGAAAAATAGCT
>NW_019175121.1:0-2232 GCF_002260705.1 Seriola dumerili
AGTTAATTTATACCCTCGCAGGGCAAATCCCTTCCGAAGGAACAACTTAGAAGCCTGGGCTGACATATTTTATCAGCGTGACGAGCCGAGTCGTAGACACAATTTGTGGACTTTCGAGAAAATTTTTGGGAAATTATTAAAAACACAGATTTAACGTGTACCCCGAGACAGCATATGAGAACAGCCCATGGCGGCCTTCAGAAGGGAGCGACTCAGAAGGCTGGGGCTGAATATGTTTACTCAGGTGAAGAGCCGAGTCCGTAGACACCTCATTGTGGACTTTTGACAACAACAATTTTTTCTTCGTACGCGGAGCACACAGCTTGACGACTCGGGAACGTTTAACGAAGGCATCCCTTCCGAAGGGCGAGCGACTTCGAAGCCTGGAGCTTTGACATATGTTACTAACAGCGTGACGAGCGATCCGTAGACACCAAACTTGTGACTTATTGGAATCAAATTTCCGTTGTGAAACATTCAACACTAGTTTTAATGAGTGTACACCATTCGACAAAGTCATTGAGTACCCTTCGGAAGGGAGCGACTCAGAAACAGGATGGTGGCTGACATAGTTACTCACGTACGTGAACCGAGCGAGTCAGTTAGACCACCAATTTGTGTGATTTTGACCAAAACTCTTCCGGTGTGACATTCACACTAGTCTTAATACGGTATGGTGGCACTCCCCAGCATATGAGAGAATGAACCCTTCATGTGAAGGGAGCGACTCAGATAGGGCCTGCGGCATGAACATTGTATTACTCAGCGTAGACGACCGAGTCCGTAGACACCCAATTTGTGGACTTTTGACCGAAATCTTTTCGGTCGCACAAGTACACCCAGCGGGCCTCGGAGAACGTTTAACGGGCATTCTTCCAGAGGATGAACTTTAGAGCCTGGGGCTGACATATGTCTAACTCAGCGTGACGAGCGAGTCCGCTAAGAACACGCCAACTTTGTTGGACTTTTTTGACAAAAATTTTTCGTCGGCAGCAAAGCGGGCCCTCAGGACGAACGTTTAACGAGCAATCTCCTTCCGAAGGAGCGGGCTTAAAGCCTGGGCTGGACATTGTACTCAGCGTGACGAGCCGATCGTAGTTAACAAGATTTGGTGGACTTTCGAGAAAATTTTTTTGGAAATTAATTAAAACACAGAATTAACTGGTGTGTCACCCCTGGCAGCATATGAGAGACAACGCCACGGCCCTTCGGAAGGGAGCGACTCAGAAGGTCGGGCTGGACTTATGTTATCAGCATTGACGAGCCGAGTCAGTAGAACCACAAGTTGATGGACTTTGGACAACTTTCCGTCTGTGACATTCACCATAGTCTTAATGTATGGTGTGGCCCGCAGCATATGTAGAGATGACCATGGCGGTCGCTTCCGGGAAGGAATCGACTCCAGAAGGCTGGGGGGCTCGACATTGTTATCTACAGCGTGACAAGCCGGGTCTGTAGGACACCCAATTTGTGGACTTTTTGACAAAGTAGCTATTGTTTATATTGGGTTGCTTTATTATGAGTAGGTAAGTGCTTAAATAGATTATTTTTGTGCAGCAAGCGGGCCTACGAGACGTTTAACGAGGCCATCCTTCCCGGAGGGGAGCGAGACTTGAAGCCTGGGAGCTGACATATGTTAACTCAGCGTACGGCCGAGTCCGTAGACACCAAATTATGTGACTTTGGACAGACCTTTTTTTTAGATTAAGCCCACAGAATTTAACAGAATTTAACGGTGTGCCACGGCAGCATATGAGAGATGATCCATGGCAGCCATTCCAAAGGGAGCGACTCAGAAGGCTGGGGCTGACATATGTTAGTCAGCGTGACAAAACGAGTCTATAGACACCAAATTTATGGACTTTGGACAAACTTTTTTTTTTTAGATAAGAATACAGAAGGGCGGCACGGTGTTGCAGTGGTTAGCGCTGTCGCCTCACAGCAAGAAGGTTCCGGGTTCGAGTCCCGGCTCGGACGCGGGGTCTTTCTGTGTGGAGTTTGCATGTTCTCCCCGTGCTTGCGTGGGTTCTCTCCGGGTACTCTGGCTTCCTCCCACAGTCCAAAGACATGCAAATGGGGACTAGGCTGATTGGTTACTCCAAATTGACCATAGGTATGAATGTGAGAGTGAATGGTTGCTTGTCTCTGTGTGCCCTGCGATGGACTGGCGACCTGTCCAGGGTGTACCCTGCCTCTCGCCCGAACGGATGCTGGGATAGGCTCCAGCCCCCC
>NW_019175121.1:2257-19757 GCF_002260705.1 Seriola dumerili
CCCCCCCCCCCCGCGACCCTACTAGAGGATAAGCGGTAGAAAATGAATGAATGAATGAAAAACACAAAATTTAACGGTTTGCCACAGCAGAATATGAGAGACCGCCCATGGTGGCTCTTCGGAAGGGAGCGACTCAGAAGGCTCGGGCTGAAATATGTTACTCAGCGTGACGAGTCGAGTCCGTAGACACCAAACTTGTGGACTTTGGACAAACTTTTCCCTTGTGACATTCACACTAGTCTTAATGGTGTGGCACCTCAGCATATGAGAGATGACCCTTCGGAAGGGAGCGACTCAGAAGGCTCGGGCTGACATTTGTTACTCAGCGTGACGAGCCGAGTCTGGAGACACCAAATTTGTGCACTTTGGTAACACTTTTTTCTTTGAGATTAAAACACAGAATTTAACGGTGTGCCACGGCAGCATATGAGAAACTACCCATGGTGCCCCTTCGGAAGGGAGCGACTCAGAAGGCTGGGGCTGACGTGTCACGGGGAGTGTCAGGACCCAAATGCAACACAACTCTCAGTAGTAGAAGCAGTGGTCTTTATTTCACTCAAAACAGGTAAACAAATTGGCCTCAGGTCAGTATCCACCGTACTTTCAGCCGGCGGATAATTAGCTTGAAAAGCTAGCGCTAAGGTGGGATTTGAACTCGGGTCTCCTGTGTGGCAGGCGAGTGAGTTACCTCTGGACCAAGGGGGCAGGCAGGCTTGATGGGGATATAAGAAGGGTCAAGAACCGGTGTACAGGTAGCGATGCAGATGAATCTAGAGGGAGCAACCATTTTTTTGTTTTTTTGATTGTTGGGGACAGGCAGAGGATCGACAAACCAGCAGGACAGGGAAAACTGAAGTGGTGAAACACCACACAGCCACAAGCAGACAGAGACCAGAAAACTTACAGGCAAAACTCGTGGTCAGGAACGGAAGGCTGTAGCGTTTGCTGGGGTAGAGATGAGAAGAGAAGATCAGAGGCGAGCCAAGTCGGTACTGGGAAGTCAGTCCACAGGTTAGTGCTGGAAGGTCAGGCATGAAGCGAAGACAATCTGGCACTGAGTGAATGAAACAGAGCTGCTTATAAAGTGGCTAGGTGATGAGACTCAGCTGGGAACACCAGGTGTGGCAGATTTGGCTGATGAGGTGTGGCCGGAGGGTGAGTGAGTGGAAATTTCAACCACAGCAGGAGAGCAGCAAAGTTGATTGTGACAATATGTTACTCAGCGTGACGAACCGAGTCCGTAGACACCGAATTTGTGGACTTTGGACAAACTTTTTTTTTTAGATTAAAACAGTATTTAACGGTGTGCCACTGCAGCATATCAGAGACTAACCATGGCGGCCCTTCGGAAGGGAGCGACTCAGAAGGCTGGGGCTGACATATGTTACTCAGCGTGATGAGTGACACAGAAATCTAAATAACAACACTGGATCAGATATTTGAAAATTAACCACCTTTAATCAAGGATTCAATGCCCTGAGCGATAAACTTATTCAATAAAACAATAAATCAAATTAGACTGACTCTGAATGAGGAACCTGATTAAAGTCTGATATAGACAAAACTTAATCTCTACCTCAACCTCTGGAAAGAGAAGCTGAAACATAAAGTCATTGAGATAGTTTGAATTTCCTAACCCCGTGGAGGGATGAGGCGGGAAGAGTTGTTAGGATAGCTTTTACTCCATGGCCCTGGCTGTATTTCACACCAACATTGTGCTCATCTCAAATAAACAGACAGAAGCAACAGGCTGTAACGTTTATTAATCGAGAGCAGGCTCTACTTTGTCAAAAAAAAAAATACACAGTAAACATAGTGATTGGGTGATGCAATCCATGTTAGCTATTAAGGCTACTGGTTACAAAGACTGAGTGATCCTTTTTCTTCATCTTACATGCAGTCTGTTGAATAACAAAACTCCTGCAGTTTTCTTTCTGTAGGTTTTATTCACTCCAGTGTGAAACTAGAGTCCAAAATCTGGATGTCTAGGAACAAAGACATCACATACAGTAAACATTTTGAAACACAAAACCCAGAAAAGCAGGAATTAAGTAAAATTGAATAAAATCATTCAATTGATTCTTAAAATTCTCTCAAATACTCTCAGCAACTCTAGCACTCAAGCAGATTCCCTTTAAAAAGACTAGTATAGTGAAGAGGTTTGTCAAATACTTGTACAAAAGAAGGACAACACTGAAATCCTCACTGAGCTGGATTTCTTTTAAAAAAAGAACCTGCACAGTCTGAACTCATTCACATCCACCTGATGTATCACACTGATTTCAAACTGGATTCAACCTGTTTGACAAAACAGCTGTAGCCCTGTATCCTCAACCCTTACCAGTGGACCCTCACTGACCTGCTGCCAGACAATGGTGGTTATGGAGGCTCCTGAGCTGAAGATGGAAAATTTCAGAGGCTTGTTTGTGTGAAGGATCCTAGCTCAGCATGAACACACCAGCAGTTTGGAGAAGGCATAAAAATTTAACTATCATGACTCCAGAAACTGTTGAAACTGCACATTAAAAGATGGAGAGAAATATAGTGTGTTAGCCCTGCTCATCCTGCAATAACTCATTTAAAAACTGAGGGAATTATTGGACAGAGACTGTAATAGAGATTTTGTATTGCTATATAATACATAATAAGAAAACATAATGATTATTATTATTACTTCAGAATAACTGAGGCTCTGATTTCACAAAGTGAGAAAATGTCACAAAAACAAGTCTAATCATAAAAATGTGTAGCATTCTTCAGTGTCAAGCATCTAATATTTAAAAGATCTTACTGTGAAACACAAAGTGTCATTTCTTTGTGATTGTATCAGCATGTTTTTTTTTACATTTCTAGTGCATTTGTATCAAACTTGAGTCATTATCCTAAAAACAACAAGTGGTCAAAGTGTAACTTTATATTCATGTAAAGAAACAAAGTTAACAGTCCAATACTTTGGGACATGCTCCAGATCCATGTCCAGGATGTGTTTAGTCTAGCTCATCACAAAGACTGGACACACAGGGTCCAATAACTCCAAGTCTGTTTGATTTCTGTCTTGTTACATGTTAACATGTTGTATGTTTATTGAACAGGTGAACAAATGTGGTCTAGTGGCAGTTAGCACTGGAGCTGTGTGTTGAGTAATAACCAGAGTGACTGAACGCAGCTTTGAACTGTTAGCTAGTTACATACAGACAGACTTGAATTTGTTGACCGTAGACTTTCTTGTGATGGTGCTAAGATAGCTTTCAGTCTTTGTGATGACAGGCTAATCTACCTCTGTCCTGGAGGAGCAGAAATCAACCTGACGGATATCTTCTACTCAGACTCAGTACAAGTCAGGGACCATGATTTATATAAAGGGTATATTTAGTCATCTCAGTGTACGATATGGTAGAGTGTAACATTGTCATGTTCTACAGTGTTTATAACTCAGTTTTACTGTATAATGTGATAGAGTGTAACGTTATAAAGGACCTGGTGGCCATTGTTCCAGGCATATAGCGCTCTGTCTCGAGGATTGTAGTCAAGCATGGACAGGTGGCTGTATTTATTAGTGAGAGGAATGTCGATGTACTCATACGTGGAGGAGTTAGTGGAGTAAGCATAGTACACTTTGGTTCCACCTGAGTAGCCATTAGTAACATAAAGCGTTCCACAGATCATGAATGCCTCGCCAGCGCTGCGTTTCGGATGGTTTGTGGTCCAGCTGCGGATGATCTGCAGAGTGTTTGGGTTTAACTGGCTAAGGACGATATTTCCAGCATTCTGATTAGTGGCGTACACAGCCCAGAGCCCCCCCTCATCAACCATCAAGTCGATATCTGAGTGCCCCCCCCAGGAATAATGGTACATGTTGTTGTAGCCAGCGAAGTCGAGCTGTCGGGAGCGGCTGATGAGTGATGTGCTGAAGTCAAACTTGATGATGGTGTGACTCTGGAACTTGTTGAAGTAAATGGATCCATTATAAACGACCTGACCGGTACCGGACCAGGGGTGAGGCAGGCGGTGAGAAGTGAAGTTATCTGTCGTCATGAAGTCATACATCGACTGATACTCCCTAACAAAGCGGTTGTTATGGTAACCATCCATATACCACACCTAGGGGAAGAAACCAAATAAATGATGTAAAAATAATCAAAACATGTATAAAGACGAACTTTTTCTGTTTGCTGTTAATGGGATTCATAACTTTGTTCAACAAAATATAGAAATTTTATTTTACTATAATGTTAATTCATAAATGTTGTTGTACTCTAGTCTCAGTCAGATGTGGGCAGTTTACAGTACATTTACTTGAGTACCCTAGTTAATAAGCCTAACCATAACCCTTCAAAGTGACTCCAGTTCACTGCAGGTGACACACCTGACACAACCCCATATCATCAAACACCTGTGACCCAAGTGTGTCTCCTCCATAAAGAAGTTATTCTCCTGACAGACAAATTAAAACCAGAACATTCAAACATACAAGGGATCCCACATTTCCCATAATGCATCTGGATAGTGTCTTTCATTAGAGTTATCCAGCCTCATCAAACATCGTCTCTAAACTCAGATAAAAGTGCCTGTTGTGCTGTTGTTGTTAATATGTTGTGATGTCACATTACGTTTTATTATTGTATTGTCATGTTGCTGTTGCTGTTGTTGTTGTTGTTGACACTCACTCTGTTGTCTCCAGCTGGGGCCAGTGGGTCAGTCATCCACGATCCAAACCTGGACCCAGACGTCTTGATGGTGATTGGCTCAGAGATTCCTGTCAGTTTCCCACAGGCTGAAACACAAACACAGAAAACAAAAACACTGTTATATTATACTTATAGACTTCCTTCAGGGAAGTCTTCTGACCCAGATCTGCTAATAACATGTCTCTTCCTCATCGTCTTCATCGTCTCCTTGAGCCCTACACATTTCCTGTTTGTGATGTTTTATGTTCACTCTGTGACATCACATCTGGGTTCAGTGTTCACTAAATATCTGTGTTGCCTCACCCAGCCTCTGCATGCAGGCCCTCAGTCGGTCCTCCAGGCTCATCACTCGGCTGTGCAGGTCCTGGTAGTCCAGTCCTCCCAGTTGTTCCTGCAGCGATCCCAGGAGCTCCGTCACATTTGCTGCCTCCTCCTTAAACTGTCGGACCAGCAGAGCATCGGCCTTGTAGGTCTCCAGGACTGGGATCAGAGGACGCAGCTCCTCCATCTTTGCCTTGATAGACTGAGACAGAGACATGGTCACAGAAGAGTGGATGATGAACACAGAGATTATTGAACCTGTTCCAATGTGCTGACACTTTCAGCATCATTACATGAGATATGATAACCAGAGTTTATATAGAGATGTTGAGCGGTAGCTTAAGAGATGATGTCATGTTCAGGCTGAGCTGCTGATTGGTCACTCTCACAAAGTGGACGGTACCTTGTACTGTCTGGCGATGTTGGTCTCGTGTCCGTCCTCCACCAGTTTGAATTTGTTTTCCAGACTTTTCAGCTGAACTTCCATTTTCTCCACAAACTGAAGATCTCTCTGAGTCCGCTGGTCCAGGACCTCGATGGACTGACTCATGTTCTGCACCTGGAAGACATACTGCAGTTATCAGTACTACAGTACTACTGCCACTGTGCTTGTACCTTCAGTTAATCTGCTGTTACCACAGTCAGAGGTACCAGCAGTAGTATTGTGATAATAATACAAGTAATACTGTCAGTACTACTGCTGTCATTAGTACTGTAGTAGTACTATCAGCTAAAGTATTTTGGTACCTTTTCCAGCAGCTGTCTGAGCTGTTTGGTTCGAGCATCTCTGGAACAGACCGTCTGCTGAGGAGCAACCACCGTACAAACACATCGACCTTCAGAGTCCTGAGCTGAACTATACACCTGCCAGCCCTCCTCAGGGGCTGAAGGACCCACCTGTCACACAGGAAGTAGGATTACAGCAGCACAGACTTACTATCATCAAGTAACAACACTCAGTCAGTCAGTCAGTCATCACTTAGTCAGTCAAACAGACAGACAGTTTTGATTTGTAGGTTTTAGTTTCATGGATTCAAGGCAAGCGCTGACTTTTCATCTTTCCTCTTATTTCTTGTCCATGTTCAGCTGTAGAAGATTCTGTCACATCCATTCAATGATTTGTCCAATGCACTTGTTCAGTGAATGTAAGGGACTGTAGTCATTTGGTGACACTGTTACATAGAGTTGTGTGTCATCTGCATAGTTATGGTACGAGAAGATATAAAATTAGGGGGAGCCTGTAGATGTTGAATAGAAGAGGCCTTAGGATGGAGCCATGAGGTACTCCACATGATTTTTACCACCTGACACATAGTAGTCCCTGTCTTGTAAATATGAATTGAACCAATTCAGCCAGAGTCCCGCCCACTCTCCCAGTCTGGAGCAGTGTCTTATAGTCAATCGTGTCAAATGCAGCAATGACCCAATAATACAAAACCTACATTTTTGATGCATCGCATCTCAGGTCGATGTTTAAAACTTTAACTAGCACAGTCTCTGTTGTGTTGTGGTGTGGACCCTGGGGGGGTTTAGGGATCTAACCCAGGAGCTACAACAGTTCTTCCTTAACACTGATGTCTGTAGAGTCAGACATCAGTGATTAAAATCATCCACTGTGTATGAAGTACAAAGAGGAGAGAACACAAGAGAAACAGTGTAATTTCACCAAGGTACAGTATGAATGGAATAGAAACAGTATATGAATAGAATAGAAACCGTGTATGAATAGAACAGAGTAGAATAGTATAGAATAAGAGCAGTATATGAATAGAATAGAATATAAGCAGTATATGAATAGAATAGAAGCAGTATATGAATAGAATAGAATAGAATAGAAGCAGTATATGAATAGAATAGAACAGAATAGAAGCAGGGTAAATAATAGATGTTTACCAGGGTAAATTGTGATCCGAGGAGCAGCAGCAGCAGAAAAGCATTGAGCAGATTTTCTTCAGACTCCATCTGTTTCTCCTCAAACAACAAATATCCACTGCCTCCTGGTTATCTGTTAACCTGCTAATTAACCTGCTGGTTTATCTGTTTATTAATTTGGTTGTTAACCTGGTTTAATCTGTTCATCTGTTGTCTTTCTCTCCTCCTCCTTCCTCTCTCGTTCTTCTCTGATTCGACACCAAAAATCAGCCGAGTGGAAACAAGATCCTCCAGCTCACTGGGGGTGTGTGTGTGTGTGTGTGTGTGATGATGATGATGTCACAGCCTGGCTGGTGAACAGATCTGAGCAGCAGAAGGAGGAGCTGTCCATGATGCTGAGAGAGAGAGAGAGAGAGAGAGAGCGAGAGCGTGTGTGTGTGTGTGTGTGTGTGTGTGCAGGAAGCCATTTGGCCTCAGGCAGTAAAATGTCGGCTCAACACTGATAGAAACAATAAAACATCTTTATTTTATCACAGATGTTTAAAATGAAAACTAATAGTATTTCATGTCTGTCATCCAGGTCATGGTATCATCATGGAAACGTCGTAAACCTCAAGCATGTCCAGTTGCCTTTGTATAGCTCTAAGAGATTTTTTATTTTATGAACAGTGTTTATGGATGACACATTTAAATAAACATAATGTTTTATTGCAGTGAATCGTGGTGTCGGAGTAATTTAAACATGACATTGTCTGTGTGTTGCATGAAATTAAAAACTTGTTAATATCTCATATCTAATATTGTGGTAATGCTGTGGTCAGGGTTAGAGAGGTTTAGTTGAAGGTGGCGTTCCTTCATCATGTGGATATGTCACAGAGACAGTCGTCTGACGAAAACCACAGGTATAGCTGGGTGTTTTCTGCATAGTAGTGATATGGCAAGACATGCTAGTGGATAACTGGACCTAAGGAGATGGTGTGTATTACGAAGAGGAGGGGTCCCAGTACTGATCCTTGGGGGACTCCAGTGGGGAGGGGATGGGATAATGACGCAAGTCATGATACTAAAGGAGAGACAGAGAGAGAGGACTCAAACCAAGAAAGGACTTTAGTGAGATGCCCTTGTCAGAGACAACAGACAGCAGGAAGATTCACTGAGAGTCCAGCAAGACCAGGACCAAGGACTGAGCTGCAGCTTCAGTCGCAGACAACAGAGCTGTTTCAAACAGACTGACCTGGATCAAAGAGGTTGTTATGAGAGAGTAAACTTTTTTACACCTAGATAAGAATGGAAGTAACAAAGTAACATGGACAGTTGTCACAGATCACGTGTGGAAGATGTAACTTGGAGGAGTTTTGTGGAAAAGCGATCTATCTCACGTCGTAGGTCAACTCCCAGTCAGAGGTTTGACACGTCGTTCTCAGTGAGAGGAGATGAACATGTGGTAGGTCGACTACCTGTTAGACATGTGGGCCCATGTTAGAGAATAAGAGAGGAGGGGGTGAGGTGCTGACCTGGGGGTGCAGAGATCGCATGTGAGCGAAGTGGAGAGTAACTGGTTGTCTTTGAGAAGTTCGGCTGATGGTTGCCATCTTTTCAGCAGCTGAGAGGTTTGTTTGTATGGTGGGGGTGGAGGAGGACTGACAGTCCTGGAGGTCAGCAGGTCACTGCTGCTCTGAGATCAGATGGTGTCAGTCAACCATGTGTGATGCAGGTCAGAGCGAGCAGAGTGAGGTCAGTGATGAGGTCAGTGATGTCACAGAGTCTCTCTGATGTGATGAGGAAACAGAAGGTGGAGCTGAGGTTAGAATGGAGGGTAACTGAAACCAGAGGAGGTGGATAGATGGCAAAGACTGACCCTCTGAGTGATGTCATCATGACTTCATCAGGTCATCCTTCATCTGACCTCTGACTACTCTAACTGTGTGTTTGTATTTATTTTCAGGATGAGGTTTTGTTCATGATATCATGTCAGAACTATTATCATTGGTATTATTAACAGTAATGTGTCAGTGAGATGTAGATGACAATGATGAAGATGTGGGATGAAGCAGAGTGAGAGTTGGTCTAAAATAAAGAAGTGTGAAATGAATCTTGCTGCTTCACAGGAGACGTTCACACATTTAAATAATTAATATCAGCAGGAGGGAAACACAAACTGTTGTTGTATTATTATTATTATTATTATTATTAATACATATTACATATTATATCCATGTTTGTCTGACTCATGTTCAGATCAAGCGTGTCCTGCAGCAGCAGTTTGATCAGATTCTATTCAGGAACTTTAGATTCAACCAATCAGATTTAACGGATGATCAGGTGAAAGGTGAGAGGTCACAGAAATGAAGGTGTTTCAGTCTGAATGAGACAAAGAAGAAAAAACAGACAAGGAGAAAAAAAACTTTAAATTAATCATCATTTTCCTCATTTGGTCGTCATGGAAACAAAATCTCAATCTGCAGGCAACAGTGTGCATGTGTGTCAGATGGTCCTCAGTAGGGTTTAGGACACACACACACACACACACACACACACACACACACACACACACACACACACACACACACACACACACACACACACTGAGTCTATTGGACATGAATCAAGATTTCAGTGAGGGAAGAAGAAACGAGGCGTTCAGGAGCATGTTGTTATTTAACTATGGTAATGATGGGTTACTATGGCGATAAGTAATGAAAGTATTTCCACAGCAGGCTGTACAGTGTTCCAGTGTAACTATAAAGACATGTTAATGTTGTTTAAACTTTCTGTTAAAGACACTCTCACTCTGAACCATCACTTAAGATTTTCTTACTTTTATTTTCTCTCTCATTTGGATGTCAGCTCTTTCTTTACTTATTTCCATCTTGGTCATTGCTTCGGTTGCCATAGTGATACAAATGATGGAGGCTGGATCTGTTCTCCTGCGTGGCTGTGGAAACCATCACTCTGCTCTTCTCCACAGACATGTTGAAGCCATGATCGCGGTACATCCCACTCTGAAGCATGGCCTCCGAAAACTGACGGGAGGTCACTTTAAACTGAGTCTGAAACACAAACAACACCGCTGACATCACACACACAGAACTGAGAGACTGTCCCTTTAAACTGAGTCTGACACACTGTTGTCATGGCAACTGCACAGGATAAAATGGTGAAGTCTAATTAAATATTATCAGACCTGAGTCTCAACGTCTCTCTCTCTACCTGTTTGTCTCTCTCTCTACCTGTTTGTCTCTGTCTCTACCCGTCTCTCTCTCTCTCTCTCTACCTGTCTGTCTCTACCTGTCTCTCTCTCACCTGTATGTCATGAACGGTAGGCCTCTTGCTGCCATACATTTGATTCGATGTTCGATATAAAGGATGATTCGTTTTCTGACTGAAACACAAACAGATAAAACAAGTTTTATAGTCAAGTATTAGTCACAGTAGTAACAGTCGTAGTAACAGTAGTAGTTGCAGTAGTAGTGGTAGTAGTATTGACAGTAACACCAGTACTAGTAAAATTAGTACCAGCTTAATCAATACTAACTGTATCACAACAGCAGCACCGATTTACATTACATTAATCAATATAGAAGTATTAGCTTGTATCAGTTAGCAGTAGTAGTAGTTAGTAGTAAGAGTAGTAGTAGTTAGTAGTAACAGTAGTAGTAGCAGCAGTGCAGATTTACTACATTAATCATTGCAGTAAAAGTACTAGCATGTATCAGTTAGAAGTAGCAGTAGTATTTAATTACTAACAGTACTGCGTTCTGCTGTATCAGTGAACAGATAACTTACAAGTTTAACTAACAGTATAAAGTTGTAATAGTGTACCTGTAACCATGGAAACAGTCAGGGTTGTTGAACCTGTGTGGTAGGTCTGGATCTGTCCTGTAAACGTTGCAGGTCTGAACTCTTTGATCTTCCATGACTGACTGCTCAAAACACAACACAGCTGTTACCATGGAGATATGGTGGGGGTGGGTCTCCACTGCTCAAAACACAACACAGCTGTTACCATGGAGACCCCCCCCCGCCCTATCTCCCTGGTAACAGCTGTGTTGTGTTTTGAGCAGTCAGTGGGCAGTGATGGAGGGGCCTCACTGCCCACTGACTCCTCCTCCTCTGTGTGTGTGTGTGTGTGTGTGTGTGTCTCTCTATTGTTGTGAGGACATTTTGGCCACTCACAACTTCAAAGGGCTGTTTATGGTTTAAGACCTGGTTTTAGGGTGTCAATCAGGTTTAGGTTCAGGTTCAGGTTCAGGTTCCGGTGCGGGTCCATGTGTCCAGCTGTGCCCTGAAGACTCTGCCCTGTGACTGAAGAAAAACTTTTCATTAGAGATAAATTAGTGTAATTATAAATGAGTCTAAAGTGTGAAACACTCACTGTTTTGTCATTGACAAGCAGGTGATGTCATTGTAACCTGCACATCACCTTCCCCTTTAGTAGGGTTCCTATACTGCTGATCTTGGCTTAGACCTCACAGTTCAATATGATTACAGGTTTCCTCAGGTTTTAGGTTCACTGTTCACTAGGTTCAGTAAGGAGATTGTAAGAGGAGAGGCATAAGACCTCCAACCCACACAACCACTGACTCAGTAGAAAAAGATGGAGAATGTATTTATGAAAATATCATATCATGGCATATCACTTCTCAGATACCTTTCTCGTATATATTAAAGTACCTCTTCAAAAGAACAAGATTGTTTGACCCAAATCTTTAACTCAAAATACCATAAAACAGGATAAACACAAATGAATGGTTCACCAAAATTTGTAGTGGTTAGAAAATAAAAGAATATCCAATTCTCAGTGCTTCATACACAAATTAAATGTATCCACCAGTGGACCAAAATACCTTTATGTTTCAGTTATCAGTTCAATTCAGTTTTAGTTTTTCCCTTTAATTTCAGTCTCTCTTGGCTTCAAGAACAAAAAAATGACCTGAGATCTCAGTGGAAAAAGTACCAAAGAAAAATAGAATAATTCTCCTCAGGTTGAGTTCCTTTGATTTGGTCCCTACTGTCCCTTGGACTGGCACAACCCACACTTGTCAGCGTCCTGACAAGATGAAGGCATCCACAACAGTGATGGTGATCTGGACTAGAAGACGAAGCAGCTCCACGGTGTCACAGATAGGATCGTCCGGGGGTGCAACAGTTAAAACAGTCTGTATTTTCTGGTTTTCACTATCCATTGTTTTAGAGTTACCAGAATTAAATTTGCATAAACACAGAATTAAACTTTAACTATAATAAACATATGAACTAAATTATCTCTTTTATGTACACACACTTTTCAAATAAACTCACATATCCAGTCAATTTATATTTTATAATACACACATCAGTTTAAACACATTCCAATTAAGCACAAACTGTCCCATGTGTTATCTCAGGCTACAGCAGCAGCTAGTGACAGTTAGCTTAGCGCTAGGCCGCAATGCGGCCGAGAGCCATTAGCGGCTAAAAAACTCAGCAGCATCAACTAAGTTTTGTTTCCACCACATCACACAAATATATCCTGACTGGTTTTAAGCTCTACATGTATTTCAAGGTAAAACAACACACCAGTAAATTATTTAGGAGCAAAACATTGATGCTAACTCACCAGGATACTCCGGTAATTAGAAGAAAACACCCGCCAGAGTTTCTCACGTGCTCCTCTTTCCACAGCGACCCTGCAGCTTGCGGCAGTTCTCTCTCTCTCTGGCGATACGCCAGTTCAACTTATCTGAATTATTTCACTCTTTCCAACAAAGACAACCATGTCTGCGTCGCGTACGCTGCATGATTGAGGGGAGACTGGATACTTCTCTGCACGCTGCCGTCTAGCTGACCTGCTTGTGATGCATTCAGGGAACATCAGTAATTTACAGGGTTTACCGATTATCTGCATAAGTGGCATTTAGGGAAATCTATAACTGAAGCTACAGAAAATAACCTGGGTTACATCATCATGGCCCAATCAGCAGTGGATGGACTCACTAACTGGTCATCAAACTCATCACCTTATGATCAGGTACATTTATTTATTTAGTCACATCTGATGTTTAAGAGAGTTCAACTCATCAAACATATAAACTGATCAGGTTTTAAACAACAATGTGACTCGTTATTAAATGTAAAATCTCACCTGCTGATGTTTCACACAGAAAGTGTTCATCAATCAAACATCTGATTTCTTTCTTTCTAAAAAATACATTCAGTCAGACATTTAAAGATGAGTCCAGGTTCAGGTTCAGACCGGACTTTGATATGGTCTCTGATGCTGTTGAAGAGGATGCTGATGACAAAAGTTTTTAATCTGATGTTCATTCAGCATTTAAACAGAGTTCATGTTAAATATGATCAATGACACCTGTCTATACCTGAGTAGCTGACAGGAAGTAACTGCTGCAGTGCTGAATGAAGACAGCTGACTGTTTGATTCAGAAGGTACTTTATTTTGAAAGTTTAACATACAGGAAGTTGAAAAGAGCGTGATCAGCCATCTCACATCTCAATAAATAAAAAAAACAAGAAATAACTGATCAATATCTCACTATAAAATAAAAATTTCACATTTCACACAATCAATCAATAACATGATCATGGATCAACAAGCCTGGGGCGGGGCAGGGGAGCAGCGGGCGGAGCTAATACAGTCTGGTTAAATCTGACGGGCGGGGTAAATATCAGCAGGTTTACAGGGGGCGGGGCTACACCTGTGCAGCTACAGTTTATATTTACAGTCTTCACTCATTAATCTTCAGTTTAACATTTTTAAATTTTTAAACTGTTTAACTTTCAAACTTTTTAAGCCATCCTTTCTTTTTTTACTGTCCTGACTACACCCACAGTGATGTCACAGTGTACAGACACACCCTGTAGGACACAGTGACATCACTGCTGTGACGTTCAGTTTTTCTTCAATCTTTAAAGGTTCAGCCGACAGGAAGGATTGTCCACTCTAACGAAGCCAATTACCTTTTCCTTCCAATTCAACATTTTTACACACTTTGATTTTAAAGATCTCAGGTCAGTGAATCTGAAAAACATTCCAACTGATACATGACAGACTTCTACTGATCAATATCTGATCAATGTGGGACCCGTCTAATATCTAACCTGACTTCTACTGATCATCACCTCAGATAGTTAACAACTATGACCTGTCTAATGTCTGATCTGTGTGTGTGTGTGTGTGTGTGTGTGTGTGTGTGTGTGTGTGTGTGTGTGTGTGTGTGTGACCTGTCTAATGTCTGATCTGTGTGTTGGACCTTATCTAATATATGATCTTACATTGAGTTCTTTGTTTTCGCCCATCACATCAGCTGATTGGTCAGATATCTGAAGAACTGTCCAATGAAAAGCTTTTACCAGATTTCCTCTGAGCTCTTTACATCACTTCCTGTGGCGAGATGTCCTCAAGGGTCGATTACTGCGCTAGACTAGACGGCTACTCTGCACAAAGCCTACAAGATACAGACAGACAGGCAGAGAGAGAGACAGGTAAATAGACAGGTAGAGAGAGACAGACAGGTGGAGAAGGAGATAGGTAGATAGACAGGTAGAGAGAGACAGACAGGTATGTTAGAGCAGGTAGAGTGTGGCAGGAGGTCAGACTGCAGACAACTACACTAACTACACTCTGATCGTACGGCTCATATTTCATGTTAATAAAAATCCTACTTCTGCGAGTGTGTAATAAATTAATAATAATAATAATAATAATTATAGTTAATAGCAATGAAAGAAAATGAATGATGTCTCAGAGAGAAAAGTTTGAACCTTTAAAACATTCAAAGGTCAGAAGTTTGTTTCTGTGACCTTCAGACAAATGAGCCATTTGAAAACACTGACTTGGACTCTGAGAATGAGATGGATGTTTTACAGACTAAGTGATCATTCAATTAACTGATCTCATTAATGATCAATGAAAACAAAATGTTAGTAGTAAGTAGTGATGTTTTGGAGATAAAGTTTTCAGGTGAAGATGAAGTGAAGCTGAAAAAAACATAAAAACGTAAGTGATCAATAACTGATTGAATAATGCTTTTATGTTCTCAGGTGATCCAGGAAATAGATTATATTTATTATTCATTCAGTTCTGATGAAACTGGGAAGATTAAAGGCCGAAGACACTGTTGACTTGACCAATGTTGTACCTGTCTCTCTCTGTCTCTCTCTGTCTGTCTCTCTGTCTGTCTCTCTCTGTCTCTCTCTCTCTCTCTCTCTCTCTCTCTCTCTCTCTCTCTCTCTCTCTCTCTCTCTCTCTCTCTCTCTCTCTCTCTCTCTCTCTCTCTCTCTCTCTCTCTCTCTCTCTCTCTCTCTCTCTCTCTCTCTCTCTCTCTCTCTCTCTCTCTCTCTCTCTCTCTCTCTCTCTCTCTCTCTCTCTCTCTCTCTCTCTCTCTCTCTCTCTCTCTCTCTCTCTCTCTCTCTCTCTCTCTCTCTCTCTCTCTCTCTCTCTCTCTCTCTCTCTCTCTCTCTCTCTCTCTCTCTCTCTCTCTCTCTCTCTCTCTCTCTCTCTCTCTCTCTCTCTCTCTCTCTCTCTCTCTCTCTCTCTCTCTCTCTCTCTCTCTCTCTCTCTCTCTCTCTCTCTCTCTCTCTCTCTCTCTCTCTCTCTCTCTCTCTCTCTCTCTCTCTCTCTCTCTCTCTCTCTCTCTCTCTCTCTCTCTCTCTCTCTCTCTCTCTCTCTCTCTCTCTCTCTCTCTCTCTCTCTCTCTCTCTCTCTCTCTCTCTCTCTCTCTCTCTCTCTCTCTCTCTCTCTCTCTCTCTCTCTCTCTCTCTCTCTCTCTCTCTCTCTCTCTCTCTCTCTCTCTCTCTCTCTCTCTCTCTCTCTCTCTCTCTCTCTCTCTCTCTCTCTGTCTCTCTCTGTCTGTCTCTCTCTCTGGCTGTCTCTCTGGCTGTCTCTCTGTCTGTCTCTGTCTGTCTCTCTCTGTCTCTCTCTCTCTCTCTCTCTCTCTCTCTCTCTCTCTCTCTCTCTCTCTCTCTCTCTCTCTCTCTCTCTCTCTCTCTCTCTCTCTCTCTCTCTCTCTCTCTCTCTCTCTCTCTCTCTCTCTCTCTCTCTCTCTCTCTCTCTCTCTCTCTCTCTCTCTCTCTCTCTCTCTCTCTCTCTCTCTCTCTCTCTCTCTCTCTCTCTCTCTCTCTCTCTCTCTCTCTCTCTCTCTCTCTCTCTCTCTCTCTCTCTCTCTCTCTCTCTCTCTCTCTCTCTCTCTCTCTCTCTCTCTCTCTCTCTCTCTCTCTCTCTCTCTCTCTCTCTCTCTCTCTCTCTCTCTCTCTCTCTCTCTCTCTCTCTCTCTCTCTCTCTCTCTCTCTCTCTCTCTCTCTCTCTCTCTCTCTCTCTCTCTCTCTCTCTCTCTCTCTCTCTCTCTCTCTCTCTCTCTCTCTCTCTCTCTCTCTCTCTCTCTCTCTCTCTCTCTCTCTCTCTCTCTCTCTCTCTCTCTCTCTCTCTCTCTCTCTCTCTCTCTCTCTCTCTCTCTCTCTCTCTCTCTCTCTCTCTCTCTCTCTCTCTCTCTCTCTCTCTCTCTCTCTCTCTCTCTCTCTCTCTCTCTCTCTCTCTCTCTCTCTCTCTCTCTCTCTCTCTCTCTCTCTCTCTCTCTCTCTCTCTCTCTCTCTCTCTCTCTCTCTCTCTCTCTCTCTCTCTCTCTCTCTCTCTCTCTCTCTCTCTCTCTCTCTCTCTCTCTCTCTCTCTCTCTCTCTCTCTCTCTCTCTCTCTCTCTCTCTCTCTCTCTCTCTCTCTCTCTCTCTCTCTCTCTCTCTCTCTCTCTCTCTCTCTCTCTCTCTCTCTCTCTCTCTCTCTCTCTCTCTCTCTCTCTCTCTCTCTCTCTCTCTCTCTCTCTCTCTCTCTCTCTCTCTCTCTCTCTCTCTCTCTCTCTCTCTCTCTCTCTCTCTCTCTCTCTCTCTCTCTCTCTCTCTCTCTCTCTCTCTCTCTCTCTCTCTCTCTCTCTCTCTCTCTCTCTCTCTCTCTCTCTCTCTCTCTCTCTCTCTCTCTCTCTCTCTCTCTCTCTCTCTCTCTCTCTCTCTCTCTCTCTCTCTCTCTCTCTCTCTCTCTCTCTCTCTCTCTCTCTCTCTCTCTCTCTCTCTCTCTCTCTCTCTCTCTCTCTCTCTCTCTCTCTCTCTCTCTCTCTCTCTCTCTCTCTCTCTCTCTCTCTCTCTCTCTCTCTCTCTCTCTCTCTCTCTCTCTCTCTCTCTCTCTCTCTCTCTCTCTCTCTCTCTCTCTCTCTCTCTCTCTCTCTCTCTCTCTCTCTCTCTCTCTCTCTCTCTCTCTCTCTCTCTCTCTCTCTCTCTCTCTCTCTCTCTCTCTCTCTCTCTCTCTCTCTCTCTCTCTCTCTCTCTCTCTCTCTCTCTCTCTCTCTCTCTCTCTCTCTCTCTCTCTCTCTCTCTCTCTCTCTCTCTCTCTCTCTCTCTCTCTCTCTCTCTCTCTCTCTCTCTCTCTCTCTCTCTCTCTCTCTCTCTCTCTCTCTCTCTCTCTCTCTCTCTCTCTCTCTCTCTCTCTCTCTCTCTCTCTCTCTCTCTCTCTCTCTCTCTCTCTCTCTCTCTCTCTCTCTCTCTCTCTCTCTCTCTCTCTCTCTCTCTCTCTCTCTCTCTCTCTCTCTCTCTCTCTCTCTCTCTCTCTCTCTCTCTCTCTCTCTCTCTCTCTCTCTCTC
>NW_019175121.1:24757-29483 GCF_002260705.1 Seriola dumerili
ACACAGAGACACACACACAGAGACACACACACAGAGACACACACACAGAGACACACACACAGAGACACACACACAGAGACACACACACAGAGACACACACACAGAGACACACACACAGAGACACACACACAGAGACACACACACAGAGACACACACACAGAGACACACACACAGAGACACACACACAGAGACACACACACAGAGACACACACACAGAGACACACACACAGAGACACACACACAGAGACACACACACAGAGACACACACACAGAGACACACACACAGAGACACACACACAGAGACACACACACAGAGACACACACACAGAGACACACACACAGAGACACACACACAGAGACACACACACAGAGACACACACACAGAGACACACACACAGAGACACACACACAGAGACACACACACAGAGACACACACACAGAGACACACACACAGAGACACACACACAGAGACACACACACAGAGACACACACACAGAGACACACACACAGAGACACACACACAGAGACACACACACAGAGACACACACACAGAGACACACACACAGAGACACACACACAGAGACACACACACAGAGACACACACACAGAGACACACACACAGAGACACACACACAGAGACACACACACAGAGACACACACACAGAGACACACACACAGAGACACACACACAGAGACACACACACAGAGACACACACACAGAGACACACACACAGAGACACACACACAGAGAGACACACACACACAGAGAGAGACACACACACACAGAGACACACACACACACACAGTTCAGGTCATATGTTCATGTTAGTAGGGAGCTTCAGCTCTTCATCTGATCATTGTCCTGTCAGAACCAAACTTTACTCTTCAGTCCAACTCTGACCCTGATCCTGACCCTGACCCTGACCCTGACCCTGACCCTGAGTGGTTCAGGTCTCTATTCAGGGATCTCCTGACAGACAGGTGCTCACTGATGAATGAAAGATTTATTATGACTCATGTTTATATGCAACTGAATCAATTAATCACTGGAGCCTGTGTGTGCATTTGTGCGTGTGTGTGTGTGTGTGTGTGTGAGTGTGTGTGTGCATTTGTGTGTGTGTGTGTGTGTGTGTGTGTGTGTGTGTGTGTGTGTGTGTGTGTGTGTGTGTGTGGGTGTGTGTGTGTGTGTGTGTGAGTGTGTGTGTGAATTTGTGTGTGTGTGTGTGTGTGTGTGTGTGTGTGTGTGTGTGTGTGTGTGTGTGTGTGTGTGTGTGTGTGTGTGTGTGTGTGTGTGTTACCTCTGCTCTCTCTCTCTCTGAATCTCCTGGTTGATGTTGTTGATTCTGGTTTGAAGTTTCTTGCGTCTCTGTTCAGGAGGAAGGTGACTGCAGTCTGCAGGACTGGAGCCCTACACACACACACATCACAATTACACACTGACTGTACTCACACACTGAGAAAAATGAATTTACAGAACACACCTGTGACAGGTGATATACTGACCAGTTTGAGTGACAGCTGCCAATCAGAGAAGCATGAAGGAAACGTGATAACATTAAAACAGCTTTGGTTAATTTATATTATATATATATAGCAAAAGTAAGACTATACATATACTCATGTAGATATATGTGTGTGTATATATATACATGGTGTACCCCTCTCTTCAGGCTGCGCAGACACTGCTTTCTGGTCCTGGAGCCAGAAGTCATGAGGTCATTCAGCCGCTGTGTAATTGGTTCTCTGGAAACAGGGGGCGGGGACTGGGGACTGCTGGCCACACCTCCAGGTGATGGTGAGGTTGGTGGTGGAGGGGGGGGCTGTCGGGGGGAGGAGAGGAGGGTCAACAGCTGGAGAAAGAGACACAGGTTAGGTCAGCACGGCCACATGTACCTGTGTGTGTGTACAGGTGTGTCTCTGTGTACCTTGTTTTTTCGTATGAAGGGCCACAGCTTCCTGCTGTGTCTCCGCCCCTCTGTGCGGTTGTCAAGGTAACTGGATTCAGAGATGCTCCGCCTCATGGTGGCACTGTAGTCTTCAAACTCAACGTCACCTGGAGGGTCGAAGCCCGATTTATACACCTCCACAACCTGACGGGTGTCCTGCACACACACACACACACACACACACACATATATATTCCTGAAGTTGAGGAGAAAAGTTTAAATCATGAAGTGAACACGTTAAGGGAAAAACTTGGTGTTTTGTGCAGCTGGAGCCTCAGACTCGCCATGTCGATCACTGTCACCATGACCATTAAAACCTTCCAGTGTTTCAATAGGAATTCTGCCTGAAACAAAAACAACCCACTGATGCAGATCATTGGATCGTTTCCTGTCTGAACACAAACTCCCCTGAGACCTCCAGAGTCCAGAATGGAAAACTGGAGGTTCAACAAGGGACAGTTAAGCCTTTCTATAAAAACATTCATGGGAGCAGAGTGACGAGTCTGATCTCTGCTTCCTTTCATGGAATGAAGGAACCAACAGTTGAACCACATTCATTCTCTCAGATCAAACCCCTGCTCAACAAACTACCACACCCCTCCCCACAACTACGCCAGGTTACAACCCAGAGGAGACTCACCATCCTGGGCTGGGTGCTCTCTGCAGCGTCCATCATGGCATCCAGACAGCGACTGACCACAGGAAGAACTTTTCTCTCTGCCTCCGCTGACGAACGCATCGCTTCACAGATCCTCTCGATCCGCCGCTCCTCCATGTCTTGGATCCGCTATGAACACAGGAACAAACATGGACACCCGCTGTAGCACTGAAATGTTTTACTGTACCATAGGACAGGTGGATCACCTGGTTTATAACAGGTACCAGTGTGGTAGTGCTAGTTTACCTGGTATATAACAGGTACCAGTGTGTGGTAATGCTGGTGCTGGTCCTGGTTAAACTGGTTTAAACTGGTCACATAGTCTTTCCTGGACTCTTCAGCCGCTTGTTGTTTCTGTTGAGCCGTCTGACGAGCCTGAAACCAGATCACACACTGTGAGATACGACAGATCTTCCAACAGCTCCACACCTGTTCCATCTCGTTGGTTTGATTCAGATAAAAACAAAAATGAAATGTTAAAACCAGTTTCTGCATCTAGGTTCTAGGTTCTAGGTTCTAGGTTCTAGGTAGGAGAATTCAAGAATAAAAAGTCCTGCAGTAACTTTCTGTTGTTACATGAGATATAATGAGTTGATGAGGGAGTTGTAGAGATGTTGGTGGAGAACAGAGCTCAGCCTCAGTCTGTATTACAGTAATATAATAATAATAATACCTTACCTTCAGTGAGCAGCGCTGACAGACAGACAGACAGACAGACAGACAGGAGGTCAGTTTAGATAAATATCATCCATGGGTTAAAACATGTCACTTGTATTGATCGATATCATCTGTTTCATTCATGCTTCACCCTCATTGGCTCATTCACAGCTGTTTGGCAACCAGCTGACTGCTACACTTCACTGTTGCACTGCACATACACTCATGGTAATACGTCCTCCACCTCCTCCACCACCATATTTATTTGTATTTATAAAACCTTCTCTCCATCCGTCTTGCTGTCCAGGTCGATCCTGTCAGAGACGTGTTGAGCTCGCTCCGCCTCCTTACAGTCCCGCTCGAACCGGCGTTTACTCTGAACAAGTAAACAGCAAATCAATAAACATCATCACAGTGTTTCAGCTCTGTTACCTGATCACCCTGGGGCGAGGGGCACTTACTGACTCCAGCTGTTTCCATGAGCTCTCGATGTGCTGCTGGGCGCGGCGGCCATCTTGGAAATGCTGCAACAAAGACACAAAGTGCTCAAACTGGTCAAACTGGTGACCTCAGACCATATCATGGGACTATGAGGCACTGTTCAAGGATCAGGTGATCAACAGCAGCTGAAAGGAAAGGGTTGATCCACAGACCACCAAAATAAAAGCCTCAGCCAGTGTCCACTAATATGGAGGTTTCTCAATCTGCTCAGCTGTACAAATAAACAACTGTTTGTTTATTCATCGTTTGTTTACTCACTGTTTTCCTCTCAGTCTTCAGCTCATGGGTGTATCGTGTCAGCTCACACACTATCTGCGTGTTCAGGCTATCAGCCAGTTCCTCCCTCTGAACTGCCACTTCATTCAGCTGGCGAAGAGTGGCCGCAAACGCCAGACACCAGGTGAACCTGAAACAACCAATCAAACACCAGGTGAACCTGAAACAACCAATCAAACACCAGGTGAACCTGAAACATGTGAGTCTGTAAAAACTTTAAATTAGTTTGAGATCAGACAAAATATAAATGATGAAGATGAAAACTGACCTGCTCTCATCCTCTCTGCTTCTCTTAGGGTGATACTTCTTAGACAGACTCCTGCAGACAGACAGACAGAGAGAGAGAGAGAGAGACAGGTACAGACAGACAGACAGACAGACAGACAGAGAGAGAGAGAGAGAGAGACAGGTACAGACAGACAGACAGACAGACAGACAGAGAGAGAGAGAGAGAGAGAGACAGGTACAGACAGACAGACAGACAGACAGACAGAGAGAGAGAGAGAGAGAGAGAGAGACAGAAAGACAAAGAGAGAGAGGGAGAGAGAGAGACAGAGAGACAGACAGAGACAGAGACAGAGAGAGAGAGAGAGAGAGAGAGAGAGAGACAGGTACAGGCAGACAGACAGACAGACAGA
This sequence comes from Seriola dumerili, assembly GCF_002260705.1. Lineage (NCBI taxonomy): Eukaryota > Metazoa > Chordata > Actinopteri > Carangiformes > Carangidae > Seriola > Seriola dumerili. Next base: position 29,434 of record NW_019175121.1, read on the forward strand.
CAGAGAGAGAGAGAGAGAGAGAGACAGGTACAGACAGACAGACAGACAGA
>NW_019175121.1:29508-59440 GCF_002260705.1 Seriola dumerili
GACAGACAGACAGACAGAGAAAGACAGATACAGACAGACAGAGAGAGAGAGAGAGAGACAGGTACAGACAGACAGACAGACAGAGAGAGAGAGACAGGTGCAGACAGATGAATGTGAGTTGGTGTGTTTGAAGGAGAGATGCTCATTTTGAGTTTTCTTTACGCTTGTTAATGTAATTGTTAACGAGTGTCTGTGAATCAGCGGTTCATTTTTACATGGCATCACAGCCTAGATCTCCTGTGTAGGACAATATTCTATAACTTCAAATAAAGAGCAAACAGTAGCCAGACTTTCTAATGTATAAACAGTTTAACAACCCGCCTCCTCCTCCTCGGCTAATTAATGATCACAAACAGTGAAACTTGCAGTGGCATTATTCAGACCTCAAACTAAAAGGAAAGGCTCAGGCCCGCGTCAGTCCTCAGCACAGCCGACAGCTTGCCGAATGGTTGTTCAGCAGCAGCAACATGTGGACAGGCTGCGGGTCAGTCCGGTGTCAGTCCGGTGTCAGTCCGGTGTCAGGCTGTTCCCTGTGAGACCGCGGAGCAGGAACCTGCTCAGATGGTACCGGTGTCCCGGGAACGCAGACATAGCGCCTCACTAGAGCGGCCGGCCTCAGGAAGCATCTCATGAGCCTTCCACCAGTCAAGAGGATTTAGTCCAGTGAGGGGGGCTGTCTCTCAAGTATGTATATTTTTTAATTGTTTAACTGATAGTATTAATCGGTCAAAATTCTTATTGCCGGTTAATTATTAACATCCCTAGTTTGAAGGTCTGAGCTGCCACTGACAGTGACAATGGGCTCGATCTTTATGATACAGGACGCACTGTGCATCTAAACATGTAGTTCAATATGTTTTATACCATAAAATGAACTAAACTGGAGGATAGACAGATCCTGAGTCAGTTTTCTGAAAACCGTATCACCATGGTTACTCTTCGATGAACACTTGTTCCAGATCAGCTCTGATCTATTTCACTCTGATTAAGAAAGCTTATTGATCATACATTGTACAAAGATTCGAATACTATGTTGTACAAATGAGATAATTATCATTAAAATTAGAATAATTATTCTACAAACAAAGTGTTGATCGCTCAGTAATAGTAATTATCATGGATCAGGAAATACTGGGCAAAAAAACAAACATTTCTATCAAACTCTTAAAATCTCAAGTGATCTGAAACGTTCTGAACGTTGTGATAAAACTCTCGGTCCTAACTGATTTTAAAAGTCTTATCATCTTCAGATTTTGTCGAGCTCTTTGTAACCTGACGCTGATACTCAGGTAATGTGCAGACGTGATGCAGAGGTGACATACAGGTGATGAGCAGGTGAGAGTTACCTGATCTGTTTGGCGTAGCTCAGCTCAATGTCAGCTCTCTCTTTAACAAACTTGGTATATCTCTCCAGGAAGTCGATTCCCCAGCTGGTGTGTTTCTCCAGATTATCAAACTGATCCTGAAACCAACAAGAATACAAAGCTCCGACATGACATCAGTCTGTACAGCAGTCTGAATATAACTGTCTATAATCTAATATTATATATTTTATCAACTATCAGAAAGGAAGTGATGGAACTGTCCCTTGTACTTTCCATGATGAAGGTAGCAGGAAACTCAGTAACTCCACGTAGTCATATTTAGTTTCTTTGATAAAGATGGATATACGCACAACATAGATCTTCATACAGCTGATCTACGGACTGAACCAGAGATGTGTGTTTTTGAAATGATAAAAGTTGAATGTGGGACAGAGCGTGGTGTAGGACCTGGACCATGTGTCCTCTACTGTCCCGTTCACTGTCCCACCGCGACGGACAGACACTGATTCAGCTGCTCATGTCAAACATTTCAATGATCTGGAGGAAGCAGCTCTTTGTCTCTGATCTTGTATCTGTAGCATGACACACAAACCAAACCCAGGAGTTCAGACTGGCAGCATGACAGGCATGATCATTATTATCATTATTATTAATATTATTATTATTAGTGTTAGTAATAATAATAGTAATAGTAGTGTTATAATCATCATCTGGTAGGAGTTGGGGGGGGGGGCTGCAGCAGCATCATGGAGGACGCAGAACGCCCGCCGCTGTCGTCACTAACCGTGTTGCTATGGCAGAGCAGACAGAAGCACGAGGGCCTCACTCTCTCTCACACCGACAGGCCGCACGGTTACCGGCTTTCCCGGCACAGAACCAGTAACCGCTGCTGACCGTGTTACCCAACGGTCTAACCCCGCTCTAACCCCGGTGATGTCCGCGTGCAGCAGGTGTGAACAGGTGTACGTACCCACAGCTCGGTGCCCCAGTTGCAGCTCATGTCTCCGGTCAGCTCCTCCACTGCTCCTCCTCTCCACACACCGACGATCACCGCGAGCCGCTGCTGCCGCTGTCCGCCCCGCGCATCCTACCGACACTCACCGACAGACCGACACTCACCGACAGACCTGTCTGTCTCTCTGTCTGTCTCTGTCTGCAGCAGCACGAGCGCAGAGGACGCGATCATGCACGGCCCGTCTCCCAGAGGTCCCTTTGTCATCAGCGAGGAGATGCTGAGATTGTGTGTGTGTGTGTGTATGTGTGTGTGTGTGTATATGTGTGTGTATACTGCGCATGCTCGTTTTCAGCCCCGCCCTGCTGTCACACACACACAATAAACTGTTCTGTACACACACATATGTATGTATATGCATATACATCACACATCACGTGTGCATAATCACATCACACATGTTCAGCTTAATGATGATGTGATAATGATAGTGATGACGATGATGATGATGATGATGAGAGAGAGCTGACAGACAGAGCAGCTGTGATTGTGTCAGTCCTCCAGCAGGCAGCGCTCTTCTCCCATTAATCAAAAACATTTCCTGATTATATGATGCGTTCAGGCACAGCTGGGAAAGGCTGAAGGCTCCAGCTGGTTTCAAATGATGGAATCTGAGATCTTGCAGAAAAGTTTTCAGGTGGAAAAGTTGGAGTGAAGTCAAAGGCAGATGGACTGTGTGAAGCATGAAGAGAGAATGGGGAGGCTGAGCCGTCCTCCATCATGTTCTCCATCTGGTTTCATCATCTGAGCTTTGACTGGCTCTTCTGTGGTTTAATGGCAGCAACTGGAGAATCAGCTCCATCAACCAGTCGACTCAAGTTCACACAGTGGAGGAAACAAGACTACAGGCGTTACAGACAGCCCTACTTCAAAATAAAAATCCTACAATTCATTTCATATTTTGAAAATGTCAGCTAAAAGATATTTTAGATTTTCATAGACAGACAGTCTCATATGAAGTTAGTCTGATACATGAAATGAGTCCGACAGGATAAATATCAGAGGGGTTCAAGATCAGGATCGAGTTCAGGTTCAGCTCTTTGTGTTTGTCTGTGAAGTTGTCACTGACTCCACCTCGCTCTTCTTCTTCTTTGACCTTCTCCTTCAGATCAGGAGCTGAAATGTCGACGAGTCCTTTAAGATCAGATCTGAAGGTTTGGTTACGACGAGGAGGACGAAGGTCAGAGAGACGATCAGCTGCAGGAGAGACGCCTGCAGGCAAGACTCGAGGAGGAAGGAAAACCTGCTTCATTAAATGTACAGGTTTTCAGTGTCCATCACTGAGGAACCGTGTTCATGTCCTTTCATTGATTAGAAACACACTAATGAAATACTGTGTCTGATTTTCCTGTGATTAGTGCAGGACACAGGAAATGATGAAAAGTACAGGTGTGTATGATGGAGTGTGTGTGTGTGTTACCTGACACACACTGGAGTCACACACAATCTGAAGATAAAAGTCATTTCATTTCAAATCTCACGTCCTTTTAAGGTCATCCTGGAAACGCCCAGCGGTCCAATCATGTATCAGTAGGTTGACTGACTGTTAAAGGTCAAAGGTCACCAATTGGCATTAATCATCTCAATATGAATAATATTAATAAAGTGCTGTTTCATTTGTATGATAATGTTCTGCCTGAGTTTGTTTGTTTTTCTGATCACACTGACTGACTGAAGCTGCTGATCAATAATTGATAAAGGTTAATGATTATTGTTAAATGGTCTCAGACCTTCAGACCCAGCAGGAAACCGACTTCATTAGAAACGACAGGCTCAGCCACACGACTGATCCTGACACAGAGCAGCTGATTATTGAATATTTTATTGAGCAGTATAAACACTGTGATTTATTAACATGTATTGATAACTGATTTTAGAATATTTATCAAGAAGAATAAAATGTCCAGGTGTCTGATTTGCTTGTTGATAAAAAGTTGATCAAAGTGTAAATAATTCAAACTATATAAACCTGTCAGACTAGTTAATAATGTTACATATTAATCAACTAATTAACTGAGTCAATGAGTTTAACACCACACTTACCACCACTGCTACTAGTAATCACTACTAGTACCACCACTGCTACTAGTAATCACAACTACTACTACCACTGCTACTAGTAATCACAACTACTACTACCACTGCTACTAGTAATCACAACTACCACTGCTACTAGTAAAGCAATCATTTTTCAGACTGGTGTATGAAAAATGAAATCAAACTTTATTGAAACTTTACACAGAGACAAACAGAAAGACAGAAACAGCTGATGTCTGTTTACATGCGACAGGTGTCATGAAACGCCTCCAGGGTCCTAAAGTCTCGCCATGTTGGAGGAAGTCCGTCCTGAAGAAAACGACCACAGCGCTGACAGGAAGACTGGAAGAGTTTAATGTAGCTCCGCAGCCAGGTCTGCAGGTAGAGAGACAGACAGGTAGAGACACAGACAGGTGAGACAGACAGGTATAGGTTATTGATCAGCTGTTGATCGATGTCTCACCATGAAGGACCGAACCACGACGTCGGGCATCTGAGGCAGCTGGTAGTGCAGCAGGGCAGTGGTGGCGTGGTCTGTTACCTAGCAACAGCACAACCAATCAGAGCACTGTTCACTCACACCTATGTTACTATTTCAGGTGGACAGGTGAATCTTACCTTCTGGAACACCTGGTACTGAGACTTGGTCCAGATGTCAAGCTGAGGAGGAGATACAGACAGGTTACCATGGGGACAGACAAACAGGTATCATTCGCTACCTTTAATTTAGGGGAGTTCCACTTCTCACCTTTCTGTCCTCGTTGTAAACGTTCTCGTTGAATCCTCGAACAACGGTTCTGTCGATGAACAGCGAACGCATCACGACAATTGCCTTTAACACCTTCCCCAGGGTCACCTGAGAGGGAGACAGGTGAGACAGACACACTTGTTACCTGCTGAACTCACTTGTCCAAACACACCTGTCACCTGCTGTGATGAGCCTCAGTACCAGCAGCACAGCAGAAGTCCCGTTGGGTCTGAACAACTCGATGGTCATGTCGGGAAACATCCTGCCGATCCGAGAGATGACATCATCCACATACCTGTGAGCAGGTCAGAGGTCAGAGGTCAGGTTCAGCTACACACTGACATTATAATATCAGACAGATAGGAAGCCAATAATCAATAAATGTTTGATACGAACTCTGTTTTATATCTACTGTGTGGAGTCAGTCTGTACTGCAGTATATACAGTACACAGTACTGTAGTGTTATAGTATATACAGTACACAGTACTGTAGTGTTATAGTATATACAGTACACAGTACTGCAGTGTTATAGTATATACAGTACACAGTACTGCAGTGTTATAGTATATACAGTACACAGTACTGCAGTGTTATAGTATATACAGTACACAGTACTGCAGTGTTATAGTATATACAGTACACAGTACTAGTGTGTTATAGTATATACAGTACACAGTACTAGTGTTATAGTATATACAGTACACAGTACTAGTGTTATAGTATATACAGTACTGCAGGGTTATAGTATATACAGTACGCAGTACTAGTGTTATAGTATATACAGTACATAGTACTACAGTGTTATAGTATATACAATATGCAGTACTACAGTGTTATAGTATATACAGTACACAGTACTAGTGTTATAGTATATACAGTACATAGTACTACAGTGTTATAGTATATACAATATACAGTACTACAGTGTTATAGTGTATACAGTACACAGTACTACAGTGTTATAGTATATACAGTATGCAGTACTACAGTGTTACAGTATGTACAATATGCAGTACTACAGTGTTATAGTGTATACAGTATGCAGTACTACAGAACTCACTGAGGAGGTAGTACCAGAGTACTGGGCTGGACTTTGGGCCGTCTCTTGGCTGAAGCTCCCATCTGATTGGCTGATCGTTTGAGTGACTGTTGGTTCAACAAACTGGAGGCCAGACCGGCGTGGTACTGCAACTACACACACACACACACACACACACACACACACACACACACACACACACACACACACACACACACACACACACACACACACACACACAATCATCAGTACTGACTGACTCTGGATGTGTACCTGAAACCAGGTGTGACAGCAGCACTAACAGCAGGTGAAGTGGTGCTGATGTTTGGGCAGATGTTGGTCGTCAGGGTAACAGAACATCAATATGATTTACACAAAGTAAGGTCATTAGTTAATGGAGCAGTGATTCAAGAGACTCAGCTGGTTAATCAACTAAAGATCACTTCATATCAAAGTGTGTGTGTGTGTGTGTGTGTGTGTGTGTGTGTGTGTGTGGTGTGGTGTGGTGTAGTGTGTGTGGGGGGGTATTAGTCAGAAGCTGCTGATGTGACGCAGCCTGTTAGCATGTTAGGCTAGTTACCTTGTTGGACCACTTGTAGGCCTGCAGCAGCTGAGAGTACAGAGGAGTTTTATCCTGAACCGGATCCAGACTGAGCAGACCACTGTTATGGAGAGGATGAGACTCTGAGGGTCGACCCACCAGACCACTGAGACGCTCCAACTCACTGAGAGACAGACAGGTGGAGGGACAGGGAGGGAGAGAGAGAAAGAGAGTCAGGTGGAGGGAGAGGGAGATTTTTTTTTTTTTTTTTTGATTTTTAAAAACAGACCTTTTTTTCTAGTTAATTCCATGAACACAAGTTCTGATGTTAAATTACAACAAAGAAAAAATCATGCTAAAAAGGAACTACCAAAAACTAAACAGTGGAGGAAAGACTTTCAGCCTGTGCCTAAGGGGCGAGGCGACCAAGTCATTGACAGTCTGGCACACTCTCTCCATAACACCCTCCCAGTTCTTCCTCTCAAACTCTTCAGTTCCCAGAAAAACATCCAGAATTTTCATGCCCTGTTTTTTCCCCAGCTGAGATTTCCTGGTAACTTTGGTGTTTCCTCGTCTGCCCACTGCCCAACCTCCAAAGCCTCACTTTTTTCCCCAGTTCACCTTTGCCGATGATGCCCTTTCATACAGACTTAAACTGCTTGACAAGAAGTCCACATCCCTCTGGTTTCTAACAAATATACATAAGCAGAAACCACCAGCGAGGGGCGCTGAGACAACCCTGGTAACGTGATTCCTGGCAGCTTAGATCGTAACCTGGTCAGACGTGGCTCAATTGCTAATGAGTACAGCTGTCCAGAAATAGGACATCCCTGTCTGATGCCCCTCTGAACCTGTACTGGACAGCTCAGCCCACCACCCACCTTCACCAAACAAAAAGCTTCCTTATACAACAAACAGTGACACAAAACCAAAAGCAAAAACCAACCCTATCAAAAGCCTTCTCCGGATCCAGTGAAACAATCCCCACATCAATATTGTACAGTTTACAGATGTCCAGTAAGTCTCTGGTGAGAGCGAGATCGTCCATGATGGATCTGTCCGGTACAGTACGACTGGTAATTATTAATTCCATAAAGTGTTTCAGTTTGTTGGTGAGCACTTTTGAAAGAAGTTTGTCACCCGTACACAGTAAAGCTACTGGTCTCCAGTTCTTTAGCAAAGTCAAGCCTCCTTTTTTGGGCGGCAGTGAAAGAACTGCTGCCTACAGGACGCTGGTAACAGGGCTGAGCACATTACTGCAGCACCTCCTACAGGTCAGCTCCCAAACACTTCCAGGAGTGCTTATAAAACTCTGCAGGCAGTCCGTCCAGTCCCTCCAGGGAGATGTTAGCGTCCAGGACGGCTCTGTCCTCAGAGCCCAGCTGCAGAATCCCCTGCAGCAGCTCGTCCACACACTCTCTGTTACAGTCCTACGTCCTGAAGAGGGCGCTGTAGAACTCTACGGCATGTTGTCTCATCTTACTCGGGTCAGTCGTCACTGCACCGTCAGGGAGGTGGAGACAGACCATCTGTTTGGTCCGAGAGACGGACTTCTTCAGGTTAAAGGAGGTGGGAGCATCCATGTCTCTAACGCTGATGTAATGTGACATGACCAAAGCCTAGGGGTGGGCGATACAGCAAAAATATCATATCACGATTTTTTTAAAAATAAAATCACGATTTCGATTTTATCACGATCTTAAATTGGAAAAAGAAAAACAGACAATTTAGACCAAAGAACCTTTCTTAACAGATTTTATTTCAAATAGTCGCAGTTTTGCCTGCATGTGCAAACAACGTAAAGTTTAAGGTAAACAACAACATTCTGGTTCGTCGTGTTACCACCCGACGTGCGAACGGTTTCTGTGCAGACTTTGCAGATTACATTTGCTTGCGCTTGATCAGTTGCGGAAAATCCAAACCAATTCCATATAATGGAGGTGGAAGTTTTCTTAGCGACCGAGTCCGTTTGGCTTTCAGCCATCGCTCTCCATGTGCTACCACTACACACACAAACAAGGAGGCGGGTAGGAAAGTGCGTCACTGCCTGTAACTCGCTATGATTGGTCGGTCAGGTTGACGACGTCAATACGTCTGGTGCGTCGGTGCATCAGCATAGAACTGCAATTTATAGAATGTGCCCGAGACGATCCCACGATCTCTGCAGTTTGAAAGATCGTCTTCACGTTGTAATCCTTCACGATCTAATATCGTCATATCGCCCTCCCCTACCAAAGCCCCTTTAACGCTCTCGTGTAGGAATGAACTTAATTCATGTTTCTTCTGTTGAAGTCTGTGACTGTCTGTGCGTGAGTAGAATATTTTCTAAATCCTGCATGACTCTTTTCACTGTCACTGTGGAATGACTTGTGTACTGTTGACAGAAACACTCTGCAGAAGGTCTCAAAAGTCTGACAGAAAGCTCGGTCCTGAAGCAGCTGCACGTTAAAGCGCCAGTGAGAGCTGCATCTAGTGGTTGGTGAAATGTGAAAATCAAAAGCGACTAAATGATGCTCAGTGAAACCTACTGGATAAATGTGACTGTTCAGTAACCTGGTGCTAAAACCATGTGTCACATAAACCCTGTCCAGCCTGGCTGCCCTCACATTCCCATCCAACACTCTGACCCATGTGTACTGCCTGACCTGAGGATGTTTGAGCCTCCACACATCCACTACACCTGACTCTGAGATCACAGATGACTGCAGGTGCGGTTCCTCTCCTGTTCTCCCCCCATCACCACACATTCACTCTGATCACCCTGTTCTAAGAAGTCCTTTAACTTCTGGATCGAGTCCAGCCTGTGTGAGCCCTGATTCAGAGCATGATGTTAATGAAGCAGAAAGAAAAGTCCTGTATTTCTGCTCTGACCACTGCAGCCCTGCCCGTCACCATCTCTGTGGTGGAGATGACATGAACGTCCAGGCCTGGAGAAAAGAGGACGGCCATACCAGCAGAGAGGTTGGTCCCATGAGACAGGAAGTACTGACCTGTCTGTCTCATTCACTGTCACTGTGTGTCTCCTGCAGGAAAACAATATTTAACCTCTTCTGGGATGACGATCACCCAGTGCACCACATTCATTTTCATGTTACTTATTAGTTTTTAACCTTTCTTTTGCTCGCTGCTCTCACCTTCCTCAGACTGGCCATGTGCTTCTTCTCATCTAGTAAGTCACCTCCCACTACTCTCTGCAGGGCTGACGCACTTTTCAGAAACTTTTCTACATCAGGAAAATAAAATCAGTCCCATTGACAGACTTTCCAAACATTTCATCTAAAAATCATTCATCTCATGCAGTGTGTACGATTCAGCACCGCATGACTGTGAGCCATCAACAGACACAAAGTCAGAGTCATCCTCCATTTCTTCATCCTTCCCCTCACCTGTCACACTCCCCACAACACCTGTCTCTTTAACCCGTTCAGCAGCACACTGACTGTGGTCAGATTTACCTGCCGCTCCTTTTAAACTCTCTCCTCCCCTGACCTCCTGCAATGTTTCCTCTGCTCCTCTCATTTCATCCGTGCCCACAGCTGTTTGTTGTTCACCTCCCTGTGTGTCTGCCTGTCCGCTGGATCCTTCTCCTAAACCCCGTTCAGCGTGGCGCCGCTCGCTATCAGCTCCACCACTAATCCCTCCTCTTTCAGAAACACATAGCAGAGGTTACCGTACCACACATGGTCTCCCATCGCCAGGAGAACCGCCTCCACCGGCACAGTTGGGTCAGGCTGGACCCAAACCGCGTGTCGGATGGAGAGGGGTGGAGTCCTGGACACCTCCAACCACACAACAACTCACTACAATAAATCTACAATAAATCTACAATAACAGCATCGAAAAAAGAGTTAAACGCCAAACACCAAAACTCACTCAACCACTCATTCACCCACCACGCTCACTTCCCAGCATGCACTCTGACAGAGAGAGGGAGGGAGAGAGACAGAGAGGAAGAGAGAGGTGGAGAGACAGACAGGTGGAGGGGGAGAGAGACAGACAGGTGGACAGAATGGTTATCTGTTAAAATCAATGTGACACTTAACTGCTGTAAAACAAAAACGTTACTCTATTAAGGACAGTAAAGTTCATACACCTGACAGGTAACATTAGCAACACCTGGCAGGTAAATGTGATCCGAAGATGTCAGATTGATCCACTGATTTCCCTGATCAATAGCCAAAAATGTATTTTGGCCTGGTTTCATGTTCCCAATCCACACACCCGGGGCTCTGTGCTTATCTTATATTAGCTTAGCTTAGCTTAGCTTATGTTGCCGTGACCACAGCGGCAGGTATCAGTGCTGTGCGGTTTGATACGAGTTAATGACAGCTCAGTCTACAGTGTGGCCACAGGCTAACTGTTCACACCAGTAGTTTACTGGCTGCAGTCTGGGGAGCCGGACTCACTTCAGGTCTCTGTTGACTGCCTGCAGGTTGTCCTGGAACTCCGCTATAAACTGCTTCTCTCGGCCCTCCAGGGTCTCCCGGTTCTTCATGCCGTCCTTCAGGGACTCGAAGACGCGGCTCACGCTTGAGCGGAGCGCCTGGATGCCGCTGATAGCATGAGAGAAAGCGTCCAGATTCACCCCGACGTTCACCACGTCCGCCATCTTGTCTGTTTCTCTGCTGCTGGCGCTCAGAGATGACGTCATGGAGTGGAGACACATGAAAAAAAGGGAAGAAGATAATTCGCACTGGGCCAAAGATACAGCTAAAGTACAGTCCAGGAGGATCAAGTCGCCACCCTTGAATGTGAAAACAATTAAGTTTGGTATCCGTGGTAAAAATGGGAATAGGAATTTTCTGCTGAATATTTTACTCTTAAATTTTTTATACACAAATGCAGGTATTTTACAACCAAATCATGTATAAATCATTTGCTGAACGAATTTAAATTACTAAGCAAGTCCCTGAAGCTTATAAAAGATGATAAGAAAGCCCTTAAAATAGTTCATTTGAAATAAGCCCCTTTCCAATTTTTCTTGCCTTTTATATGATGTACTTTTTGTTTATTTCTTTAATGTAGTGATGCTCAACTGGCGTTAGTTCTTATTCTTTTCTGTGAAAACTAAATATATAATATAAATAAATGCTTTATTTGTTTGTATCTTAATATGTGTTTGAAATATATATATATATATATATATATATATATGGCCTGGTACAGTATCTGTTTAAAAAACAACTTTATTTAGAACAATTACAAACCAATTTCTCGTGGGAACAGAGAGCCACAGGGATCACATCCAATCCTGAAGTTGGTAGGTAGGGTAGAGGTAGAGAGAGAGCGAGGTGGGGAGAGGTAGAGCTGACAGTGGAGAGAGAGAGAGAGAGGTAGAGAGAGATAGAGGTAGAGCTGACAGTGGAGAGAGAGAGAGAGAGGTAGAGAGAGATAGAGGTAGAGCTGACAGTGGAGAGAGAGGGAGGTAGAGCGAGATAGAGGTAGAGCTGACAGTGGAGAGAGAGGGAGAGGTAGAGAGAGATAGAGGTGGAGAGAGAGTCAGTTGAGACTGAGCCGACAGAACGAACAGATCACTGAGAAGTTTTTCTACGGCAGCAACAGAGGAGAGGAGGAGGAAAAGATAAAAAGAAGAGGAGGAGAAAAGAGAGGAGGAGACAAGACAGAGGAAGAGAAGAAGAAACAAAGAAGAAAAGGAGAAAAAGAAAGAGACTGAACAACAGGAGGAGGAATAAGTCCTGTCGTCTGTTTAATCACCTTATCAACAGAGAGAGAGACAGGTGAGTAACAGAGAGAGAGACAGGTGAATAACAGAGAAATAGACACAGGTGTTGGACAGGTGTTGGGAGTCTGGACCTCAGTCTGATCCAGGTCCAGGTCTGAGGTGGAGGGTCAGACTCAGCAAAGGTTTTAATAAACCAGTGTCTGTCCTCAGTGTCTCCCTTTAATCATCTCTCTTCAGTCGGACACAAACAAACAAACAAAGATGGAGTCTCATTCATACCTGACTTTATTTCTCTGGAGGCTGCAGGACACAGAGATAGAACATCCTCTACCTGTTTATAATAAAGTTCACACCTTTCTACACCTGTTACAACACCACAAGGTCCACTTAGTAAATGTTCTGGAGCTTTTGATCTGATCACATGATCTTCCTCAGCGTCAGAATGAACTGATGATGTGACAAGCTCAGTGGGTTAAACCCGTCTGTACCCAGGTTCAGTCTGTTATTGGTTGTTGATGATGATCATTCGATTGATCATTAATAGGAACTAGAGTGTTTGTGTTGCACGTCTTCACTGGCCCAGAGGTTTGGTACAAAAAGACAGCAGCCAATCAGAACACAGAGCAGCCTCAGGCCATCAGATGGTCGAACAGAACACTGAACCAGGATCAAAGAGAACAGAACATTCAGGTGAACATACCTGGTCGACGACTCTGTTCAGGTCTGCTCAGGTCTGTCATCTCTGACTATGTCACTGGTGGTTTTTGTTGTTCCAGTTTCGTTGAACCACCAGGGGATGGCGACCACCTGATGGATGGTAACCAGCAACAACTCTGTAACCATGACAACCACCTGTTTGAGGAGAGAGAGCTGAACCTGATGAGATGTGACTTCTTGATGAACTTCCTGTCTGTCTGACGGTCAGTCCACCATGTCCCTCACCCTCCTTCCCCTTCTTGTCCTCCTACCGGCACTGGGCCAGAGTCAGACCGGAGATCTGTTTGATGTGTGTCGGTCTCTGCGCGGCTCAGAGGCGGGGCCGGGCTGGGAGTTCTATGCCTGTCAGCCGCCACCCGCCAACATGAAGGAGGTGATGCAGATCAGAGTCGACCCCCCCGGGATCACCTGTGGAAACCCACCTGAGAGATTCTGTACACTGGTCAGTGACACACACCTGAACACACCTGAACACACCTTAACACACACCTGAGCACAGACACATAGATCAGATCACACCAGACTGGAACCAGCATCAGAACATTCCTGTTCTGGTTTTTCTCCTGCAGGTTTAACTGGACTAAACAAACTGACTTCCTGTAAACAGACATCCCATAATGCATCACTCTCTGAGGAGCAGACTAAACAACTGCTGACATTCCTCCTGTCAGTCATCTGCTGACCCCTCAGAGTGATCAGGTGACCTCCTGCAGGTCCTCGGGTTCTGTCTAATTGATCCTTTGGGAAGCTGAAGTCTGAATTATTGATGAATGTAGCAGAAATCAACTGTTAATGATTCATCAATGAGAATTCACAGGAAACAAAAACTGACCCTGTGTCAACAGAGGTCAGAGGTCAGCAGTAAATACAGCAGCAAACATATTTTACTTGTAGTAGACTCTGAGGACTTAACCAGTTTATACTGGACTCACTCTGAGCTGTACTAGGAGCTGTACTAGGAGCTGTACCTAGGAGCTGTACTAGGAGCTGTACTAGGAGCTGTACTAGGAGCTGTAGTAGGAGCTGTAGTAGGAACTATACTGGGAGCTGAAGTGGGAGCTGTAGTAGGAACTATACTGGGAGCTGTACTAGGAGCTGTACTAGGAGCTGTACTAGGAACTATACTGGGAGCTGTACTAGGAGCTGTACTAGGAGCTGTACTAGGAGCTGTACTAGGAGCTGTAGTAGGAGCTGTAGTAGGAACTATACTGGGAGCTGAAGTGGGAGCTGTAGTAGGAACTATACTGGGAGCTGTACTAGGAGCTGTACTGGGAGCTGTACTAGGAGCTGTAGTAGGAGCTGTAGTAGGAACTATACTGTGAGCTGAAGTGGGAGCTGTACTAGTAGCTGTAGTAGTAGCTGTACTAGGAGCTGTAGTAGGAGCTGTAGTAGGAACTATACTGGGAGCTGTACTAGGAGCTGTAGTAGGAGCTGTACTAGGAGCTGTACTAGGAGCTGTACTAGGAGCTGTACTAGGAGCTGTACTAGGAGCTGTACTAGGAGCTGTACTAGGAGCTGTAGTAGGAACTATACTGGGAGCTGTAGTGGGAGTTGTACTAGGAGCTGTAGTAGGAACTATACTGTGAGCTGAAGTGGGAGTTGTACTAGGAGCTATACTGGGAGCTGTACTGGGAGCTGAAGTGGGAGCTGTAGTGGGAGCTGTAGTGGGAGCTGTACTGGGAGCTGTAGTGGGAGTTGTACTAGGAGCTATACTGGGAGCTGTACTGGGAGCTGTACTGGGAGCTGAAGTGGGAGCTGTAGTTGGAGCTGTACTGGGAGCTGTAGTGGAAGCTGTACTGGGAGCTGTACTGGGAGCTGAAGTGGGAGCTGTAGTGGAAGCTGTAGTGGGAGCTGTACTAGGAGCTGTAGTAGGAACTATACTGTGAGCTGTAGTGGAAGCTGTAGTGGGAGTTGTACTAGGAGCTATACTGGGAGCTGTACTGGGAGCTGTACTGGGAGCTGTAGTGGAAGCTGTAGTGGGAGCTGTACTAGGAGCTGTAGTAGGAACTATACTGTGAGCTGTACTGGGAGCTGTAGTGGAAGCTGTAGTGGGAGTTGTACTAGGAGCTATACTGGGAGCTGTACTGGGAGCTGAAGTGGGAGCTGTAGTGGGAGATGTACTGGGAGCTGTAGTGGGAGCTGTACTGGGAGCTGTGGTCTCTGGATTGTCCGACAACCAGGCCAACAGGAATGGTCCCATGCCACCTGATTGGTCGCTCCACTCCCTGTTCTGAACAGAACTGCTGTGTTTCTGCTGTGACGTGTTTTAACTAACCTCACACTGACATGAAGGATGTGTTTCCCTCATTAGCTGGAGTCTGTCAGCGTTAGTCAGTGATGGTTGGTTAAATCCTGTTTAGTGGTCGACTGTGACAGTTGGCAGCAGCAGCTGAAGTTACAGGATAAACCTCTGATCAGATTAACATCAGTTTTAATCCATCACTGCACATGTATGTTAGTGGGACACACACACACACACACACACACACACACACACACACACACACACAGACATCATCATTAGACATCAGTGTCTTAAAGGAGCTATATGTAAGTTTAGCTATTGCTACACAGCTAATGTTAGCATTAGCATTAGCAGCTGTTCATCCGTCATTGTTTTTACAGTTGGACCCACAGTGACTCAAGCTGTGTCTCAGTTCAGGTCTGTGATGTCATCTAAAGAGCGATGACATCACTCCTCAGACGTGTTGAGCTGGTTGATGTGATGAGTTTGGTTCTGTGTGTCCTCAGGAGAACCCGTACCTGTGCAGTGATGAATGTGACGCGTCTAGCCCCGACCTGTCTCACCCTCCCCAGCTGATGGGGGACAGGGAGAGGGGGGGCCTCATCACCTATTGGCAGACGGTCACATGGTCCAGATATCCTGAGCCGCTATTGGCCAACATCACTCTGTCCTGGAACAAGAGTCTGGAGGTGGTCGATGACATCATCATCACCTTTGAGTACGGCCGGCCAACCAGCATGGTGCTGGAGAAGTCCATGGACAAAGGTGATTGGTTTGGGTCTGGGGCTCTGGGGGTCTGGTCTGGGACACCTTCCATAGCTGATCACAGCACGGTGCCGGGTCAGGTTCACCTGTGAAGACCCACACTTGTATCAGTCCCAGACTCACTGAGAACAGGACCGAGACCGGTGCAGAGCCAGGAACAGACCAGGATCTGCACAGAACAAGAAGGATGTTTGAAACATTGGTGACTCACAGGAGGAAACAAAGACACCGTTGAAAAGAAAAACAAACAAGATGTAAATGTTGGAATAATTTAACATGTTGGGCATTGATTATCAATTGTCATCAGAAATTAACAATATAGTATGAACATTAATAACGATTAATCAATTTAATTAAAGTTGTAGTTATTGCTGCAAATGTTGATGCTGTCTCAAAATATATTAATCTGGAGCTGTGATTGACAATGAACTGACTAACGACCACATCAGTAATAAGTCATTGTGTGTGTTGCAGGTGTGACGTGGCAGCCGTATCAGTTCTACGCTGACGACTGTCTGGAGGTCTTCGGCATGTCACCTAAACGAGTCTCGGATTTAGCGCCGACTAATTTAACACGGGTGATCTGCACCGAGCAGTACTCCCGCTGGGTCGGAGCCAAGGTGGGAGACTGGACCTTATAATGGTCATACTGTTAATACTGGTCATACTGTGAAACAGATAATGTGCCTGCTGCTTGGTGTGTATCCCTCACATGCTTCATGGGAGGATGGAAACAAGCACATACATCCCCCTTTCTCCCCAGGCCGACGACAACTTTTAAGATGAAACTTGTGTTTGAATTTTGTATCACACAGAGAAAATAAAAAGTTGTATGGGGAAAATTTCAGCACTACTGGCATCCCAAGGTTTCCATAAAGACAATGATATATGAAATGTGTATCTACAGTTTAAGGTTGAGGTTTTAACACAGTTTAAAAAGCTTTGGACAGCCCTCTCTGCACTTTGGGGGGATTACCTCTAAAATTGTAAAAGATATCAGAATGAGACCAAAACTGATATAAGACCAATTTCTTGTTTTTATATAGAAATTGGATTTAAAAGAGGTTGTCAGATTTTTCTTGAGGAAGATTTTCAAGGATGACAGTTAAACTGCACGTGATGTCATCCTCTCTGGCTTTGGCCATTCTGTGCAATACACACCCATTATAAAATCTAAAAAAGTGTAAAAGTGATGCAAAACGTAAACTGCGATTTTGTGAAACCATAAAAGTTATCAAAGTAGCAATTTAACTCAAAAAGACCCATTTAAGGTTTCAACCATGTTTCTATGTCAAAGTATTTTCTGGGTTTTCTTGAAGCTATGGGACTAGTTACATGCCGAAATCTTTACGGAAGATTAAGAAGAAGAAGAAGAAGTAAGCAGGATTGTAATATGTTCCTACTGTACTACATAATGATACAGACTCTAACACAGTAATAGTTGAAGTTAATCTTGGAAACTGCGAGAGTGAACAGCAGGTGTGATGGGACAGGTGTTGTGTAGCTGACAGGTGATCTGACTCCTGCTGTCTGACAGGAGGAGAAGACTGTGGTGTTCGAGGTGCGCGCTCGGTTCGGAGTGTTCGCGGGTCCGAAGCTGATCAACATGGACGCTCTGTACACACGGATGGAGACCATGAAGGGTCTGAGAGATTTCTTCACCTTCACCAACCTCCGTCTGAGACTGCTCCGCCCCGCGCTGGGCGGGACCTACGTCCAGAGAGACAACCTGCTCAAGTACTTCTATGCCATCTCCAACATTGACGTACCTGCCAGGTAACAACTGCACCCACCATAACTCAGATGACCAATCACTGAGCGAGGAGGCTGTGATGTCAGAGTGTCTGTTGCAGAGACTGATGTCAGACAGGTGTGTGTGTGTGTGTGTGTGTGTGTGTGTGTGTGTGTGTGTGTGCTCCTGCAGGTGTAAGTGTAATCTGCATGCGTCTCAATGTGTGTTACGAGATGCGACCCTGCAGTGTGAATGTGACCACAACACAACGGGACAGGACTGTCAGCGCTGCAGACGAGGGTTCAAGTCCCGCAGCTGGAGACCTGGATCATACCTGCCCCTGCCCAAAGGCACTGCCAATACCTGTATGTACCTGTACCCCCCCCACACACACACACACACAGGTAGATACACAGTGTGTCATGCTGTTTGAATAAAAGTCAAAGTGAGAAAGACTGAAACATTTAGGAACCAATCAGAACTCAGAACAGTGTGACTCCTCCCAGCCACTGACATCAGTACACCATAAGAAAATATATGAAGAGGTTTGTTGTCAGTCGTGTGCATGCGTGTGTGTGTGTGTGCGTGTGTGCATGCATGCGTGTGTGTGTGTGTGTGTGGTGGTCTGTGATATTGGAGGAAGTGTCCTGGTGGCTTCTGGGTAAAACTTGTTCTTCTGTCTTGTCCTGTTTGTGGTCCTCTACTGATGATCCTGGTGAGGTGGATCCAGACTGGTCCTGATCCAGTTTGGTCCAGTGATGGATCACAGTGGAGGGAACACGACTCCACTCATAATCACACCTCATTAACATGTTGTGTCTTTTTCAGGTGAAGTAGCTGAACCATCAGCCAGTAAGTACTGACACCTGTCTGTCTGTCTGTCTATCTGTCTGTCTGTCTGTCTGTCTGTCTGTCTGTCTGTCTGTCTGTCTGTCTGTCTGTCAGTCTGTCTGCTCACCTGTCTGTCTGTCTGTCTGTCTGTCTGTCTGTCTGTCTGTCTGTCTGTCTGTCAGTCTGTCTGCTCACCTGTCTGTCTGTCTGTCTGTCTGTCTGCTCACCTCTCTGTCTGCTCACCTGTCTGTTCACCTGTCTGTCCCTCAGCCCTTTCTGTCTCTTAGTCAAAGACATAAAAACGTAGTAACGTGGTCAGTGTTGCATCATGGGAACAGATATGAGCTTTGAGCTCAGAAACCATTTTAAATGTGACAGTGTCACTGATTGTAGCTACCTTGTTGCCATGGTGAAAATGATTGACAGGGACAAACTTGTCTGTTTGTTATTGTGTTGTAGTTTTACCTCAGTAAAGATCTGATCTGAACTTCTTTCACCACTGACAGTAACTACTAGTAACTACTAGTTACTGTGTTGGCACTACTAACTAACCCATCGAGGAGGTGGAAACCAGCTCCATAGATAGATAGCTAGATAGATATTTTATTTAACCCATGTTCTGAAAAGTAAAATCACTGTTGTTGTCAGTGGAGTCTGGTGTTTCTGAACAAAAAGGTCTGACTCTGTAGAAATCCAATGTAATGTTTGATGTTTGTCCCTGTCAATCACTTCCACCCAGAAACATGGGAACAGAAATTAATCCCAGTGT
This sequence comes from Seriola dumerili, assembly GCF_002260705.1. Classification (NCBI taxonomy): domain Eukaryota; kingdom Metazoa; phylum Chordata; class Actinopteri; order Carangiformes; family Carangidae; genus Seriola; species Seriola dumerili. The sequence continues at coordinate 48,954 of NW_019175121.1, forward strand.
CATCCTTTAAAAATCAGAGTGCATTCTGGGAGGAAATTGAGCGTTAATCTGTGGTTCAAAGCAAGTTAACACACTAGCAGATGGTGTGTGTGTTTAATCTGAGCTCATCTGTTTTAACCTGGCAATCGCCTCACACACATGCACGCATGCACACACACACACACACACACACACACACACACACACACACACACACACACACACACACACACACACACAGAAGAACAGATCCATTCTACAAGATGCAACAGTGACAAGAGAAAATAGTAATGATAGAGAATAAAGATCTGTGTGATATAGAGATGTAACACACACACCTCTGGTCAGAGACAACCAGTTTCTCATCTGAAAGTTGATATTTAGCTTTAGAATATTTCAAACTCATCTCATTCCTGCAGCAGTGAAACTGTGGAGTGGAATCTGTCCAGCAGTGTGTGGAACTGGTCTCCATTAGAGAAACATTAGAGTCCGGTGAAGGTCTGCAGAACAAATCTGTTGGGATCAGGTGACTGTAGTAGACTCCAAACTAAATGAAGCTCAACGTTCATGATTCATCTCCTTGATCAACAGCTCCTAACAAAACTACACACTGTGTGGACCTACACATCAAGCAGGACATATAAAAGATACGGTATAAAATGAACAGTCGCAAAAATGTATCTGGGTGGCCACTGTCCACATTCATCTGAACGCAGCACAGAGATGTGCAACTCCAGCTTCAGGCTATGAGGCTCAATAGAAACCCACTGAGCTTCAAGTGATAGTTGTGGTGTGGCAGGGATGTGTGTGATGGTAACGTCATATACGTCAACCTCACTCGTTGGCACTGGAAATACTGGTCGGTTAAACTAATTATTAATATTTTATTCATGTAGAACACCGGTTAACTGTTGCATCTAAGATGTTGGACAGCCACCCACCACTAGGTGGAGCTGCAGCCCTGACAGACAGACCCCCACCTCTCCCTTCTGATGCCAGGATGTTGTAAACAGGAAAGCAGGACAGAACCAGCTCAGTTTGGCAGATCCAGAAAAATGAAAAAAATGTTGTTTCGTATAAAACCATTCAACCAACGTGTGCAAGGACTAGCTGCTGGTGCTAGCACTGCTAGTGTTAGCCACAATAGGCAAATCGATACAACACGTAGTATTTCCCATCAATTACCAAGACTGTGATGGCCCACCATGGTTCATCTTCAGGTTCAGTGGCAAACTGAGGTTCAGGTTTGGAAGCAGGATCTGTATGTTTTGTGGGTTCAGGAGGTTTGGGATAAAGTTATCACATCGTTATGCATCATTATCCACATGTATTCGATGGTCTGATTTATTTTGGAGTCTACTGTCAGCCGGTGGGTGTGAGGGCAGTTTGTAAGGGGGTTGAGGGTTGGGGGAGAGGGGCATCGTGGGATGCCGTTATTCAAATTTCATTAAATTGAAAACCAGTGTTCTGTCCTGTAACGTTCTGCAGAGTTCAGTCAGTGTCTGTAGAGAACCGAAAACTGAGATTCACTAAAGAGAGTAACTCTTCTTCTCTGACAGCGGCCGGTGACTCTAACTCAGCAGCATCTGATAGACCCTCTGCCTCATCAGATGGAGTGACTGACACTACTACTCCTACTACTACTGCTACCACTACTGAGACTACTACTACTGATAGTTCTACTACTGACATCACTATTACTACTGACACCAGAACTTATGCTACTATTACTGACAGGACTACACCTACTGACAGTACTACTACTATAAACACTGCTACAACTATTGGCATTTCCACTACTGACCCTACTATTACTACTGATAGTACAACAACAATTTTTATGTACACATTAATTACTGATGCAATCTATACAAGCACACAAAGTCCTCTTACTGTTACAGATATAGGAAGTACTTCTACTACCACTGACACATGGAGTACTGCAGAGACAAGTACTAGTTATGACACTAAATCTGTATTTGACATGGACAGTGTATATACTATTAGTATTTCCATGACTGATACTAGTTTAACAACCTACCTCAGTAGTACTAGTGATACTGATGACTTTCCTAAAGCTGGTGTTGAATCTGCTACGACAACAGCTGTTACTGGTACTACAGTTTTTACTGCTGTCAGCAGCACTGTTTGTAGAACAGGTTCTGATGCGTTTCCAGACTTCCAGGGTACAGCAGGACGTACAACAAATACAGCTCTGTCCAGCAGTCCTGCTTTGGAGACTGGAGAAACTGTGTCCAAACCAGCTCTCACAGTACCAGACACCACCATTCCCAGTACCACTAGTAGCACCTCCAGTCTCTCCAGTAACATCAATACCAAGAGCCCCATAATCCCAGGCTACAGTACTGACTCTGAGGTGTCTATTTCTGACCCAGTGACTCTACCGTTTGACTCCACCTCCTCACCAGACAGCACAGACTCCGCCTTCTCTGGGACTGATACTACCAACCTGATCACCAGTACTACCCTATCTGCTGATGGTACTACATCAACCGGAGTCCCACTTCTAACAACCATCCCAGAAATAACCCCACCAGGTGATAGGGCTCCATCTGGAGATGCTCCACCCACAGTGTCAGCCCCAACCAGTCAGACTGGAAATGCTTCACCTACAGCAGGAGCTGACACAACCTCTCCTGAGGTTCCTTCAGACACTAGATATATACTACCTCAAGATGTACCTCCTCCTGATGTACCACTGCCAGATGTATCTTCCCCTGATGTATCTCCTCCAGATGTACTTCCTCCTGGTGGAGCTCCTCCTGCTGTACCTCCTCCTGATGTACAACTTCCTGATATACCACCTCCAGCTGTATCTTCTCCAGATGTACTACCTCCTGGTGGAAATCCTACTGCTGTATCTCCTCCTGATGTACCACCTGCTGATGTACCACCAGCAGTACCACCTCCAGACATACTTCTTTCTAATGTATCTCTACCAGATGTACCACCTCCTCCTGTACCTTCTCCAGATGTACCATCTCCCGCTGTACCTCCTGCAGATGTACCTCTTCCTGATGTACCTTCTCCAGATGTACCTCTTCCTGATGTACCTTCTCCTGATGTACCTCTTCCTGATGTACCTCCTCCAGATGTACCTCCTCCAGATGTACCTCTTCCTGATGTACCTCCTCCAGACGTTCCTCCAGAAGTGCCATTCTCTAGGACTCCAGACTCTCTGATAGATGTACCTCTTCCTGATGTACCTTCTCCTGATGGAGTAACTCCTGAAGTGTCTCCTCCTGATGCTCCCCCTCCAGCTCCCGATGCTCCTGTAGAGTCCTTGTCACTTCCCTCTGAAGAAGCAGGAGGTGATGCTGCACCAGACACAAGCTCCACCATCCTAGATCGGTCTGACCCTGCTGCCGATTTGGCCCCTGTGGACTTCACTTTCCCTTTTCCGGAAGATACAAATCCAGCTAAACCAGGACCAGATTCTGGATCAGATGCTGGACAATCTTCCGAACCAGTGCCTGTTGATGATCCTGGCATCATTCCTGATGATTCTCTTGGATCTATTGATGCTTCTGAATCAGATTCAGTTGATCCTGCACTGGATTCCATCTCAACAGGACCAGACACAGGGGAAATACAAAGTAGAGGACCAGATTCTCCTGTACCAGATCGTGCAGGTTCTGGTCCGGAATCTGGACCAGATTCTGTTCCAGCAGTAGATGATCCAGGATTAGGCTTGTCTCCTTCAGCAGCTCAAAAAGAAGGAAACTCTGAAAAGGCTTCAGCTGTTGGCCAACCATCAGGACAGTCCAATGAAAAGAAAGACTCTAAACAAGAGAAGACAGAAGAGCAGAAAGGTACAGACAAGTCCTTGTATTGTGAATTTCTTGTCATAATCTGGCTACTTAGGGTTAGGGTTATACAGTTGTATCACCAAGAAACAACAAAATGATTTCTTCATCAGTTAATTGTGTTCATTGTGATAAATCACTGACATCAAGCAGGTTTCAAGTCCTCCTTTCTGTAAAGTAAACCAGATCCATTATTCCCTTGTACTTCCTGGTGAAAAGTTGCTGCTGGTGCCTTGTGTTTTTTTAGAAGATGTAAGTACACATGGAAAACTGGCAGCAAACAAACCGGTTGGATAAATGAGGGAAGAGACATAAAGTTAAAACCAACAGGACCAGCGTGTTGATCAATCCTCAAATGAACTGAAACCCTCTCCTTTGTGGAACCAAACAGCTGCTGAGGCCAAAGAGGAAACAAAGACAGAATCCAAGGAGGAAAGTGTTGGTGAGAAAGAGGGAAAAGGCTACGAGAAAAAAGGTACATGTACAAACAGTGTTAGACCAGCCGCCTACTGGCTAGCATTAGAACTGCAGTACCAACATGAGTAGTAGAAGTAGTAGTAACTGTACCTGATGCTGTTTAGTTCTGAGCTCTAATTGGTGGTTAGTTCAGAGGTCAAACCCCGACCTTAGAGTTTTGGTTAGTTGCTACCTTACTGTTGCCATGGTTACACACCTTGCTTTGTGTCCAAAGCGACCCAGAAGCTTCTGATTCCAGGAGGACCAAAGTTCAGTCAACTGTCCAAAATCGCCTACGTCACCTTCCAGGGTAAGACTACCTCCAACCAGCTGACTCCTTCTCCCATACTGCGCCCACGCCCTGACAGATGATCCCTCCCCTTGAATAAATAGCCACTCCCAGATAAACTGAAAGTGTGTTTAGATATTTTGGCATCCTTGTTTATTGTTTCAACAAATGTCAATCAAACGTGACAGTAGATGTTTAGGCACTGGCTCCACCCCTTATCTTTCTGACCCCTCCTCTGTATTTCTGACCCCTCCCACTGTGATTCACTACAGATTGATCATTTTCAGGGTAAGGGTCACCAGAGAGAAGAAACACAAACAGACCTGTAACAAAGCTGTGCAGTCATGTGACCTGCTACAGTAGAAAGAATGTTGGCTGTGATTGGACCACAGATCCATCCCATCTCCATTAGTGTTCATGTTGTCTCACCTGTCCAATTGTTTGATTTCGGCCATGCTGTGTTCTGGTGCTGTGGGCGGGGTTATCTATGATGTGTGGAGCTTCTTTGTTAACTGTCATGACACAGTAATTTCACTGTACTCACAGTGAGTTAGTTAGAGTTAGTAAGTTGCATGTCAGGTTACGTTACCCAGTAGTATGATCTCAGATGTTGATCCAACTGTTGATCCAGTGTGTGACTCATAGGACTGACTCCAGGTGAGTGTGTTAGTAACGGTCTCTGTCTCTGTGTCAGACTGTGAGTGTAACGGCCACTCCAATCGCTGCAGCTACATCGACTTCATCAATGTGGTCACGTGTGTGAGCTGCAAACACAACACGCGAGGACAGAACTGTCAGTTCTGTCGCCTCGGTTACTATAGAAACACCTCGCTGTCATTGGACGACGAGAACATCTGTATGGGTCAGTAACACACACACACACACACACACACGTTCTATGTCTCTATGTCCAGTTTATTATTTATTACTAAATATGTTCAGTTACATGAGTGACTGGAGTTTGATTTTTTTTCCTGCAACCAACCAACCAATCATACTAATAATAGTAATAATAATACTAATAATAATAATAATGTCAAGTTTACCTTTGGTTACCTTTAAAAGGACGCTCAGGATGACTCACTGTCCTTTCCTTCCTTTGATTCTCAGTCCTGTCTGTTTTGTGCGGTCAGTAGAGTTTTAACCTAAGGTTGATATTTCCTCATTAAACTGTTATTCATTGATGATGATGATTAAATATTTTTACAGTACATTTGTTTATTAGATTAGATTTGTTATACTTCATTAACAATAAACCATACTCTCACATTTTGTGTCTTCAGCGTTAAGCTTAAATAATTCTAAATAATAGTCACATCCCCATAACTCATAATTGGGTAAGAGCAACAAAAATCCATGAATGAATCAGATCAAACTCTGGAAACACGCTGCTCAACATGATTGATCAATCATTGATCATTTATCAACATGATAGAACACGTCTACACCTGAACTAAAAGCTTCTGGTTGATAATGTTCATTTAATCAATACCAGTAAAACTGATGTCTTTCTCTGCCGAGAGCCCACACAGGTGTCTTACCTGTCTGTGATTTGTTTTCCCCTGAACATAGACGGATGGTCCGTTTCCAACTCTCTTCCTTCTTTTAAAAGTTTTTTTTCTTTTTCCTTAATTTGAGTTTGAAATAAAAAATAATAACAATAATAATAATGATAATCATCATCATCATCATCTCTGTCTCTGTCAGAGTGTGAGTGCGATGCAGACGGCAGTGTTTCTCCTCACTGTTCTGAGTCTGGTCTCTGTCAGTGTAAAGATGGAGGTGCAGGGAGGCGCTGTGACTCCTGTTTACCTGGATACACCTGGAGAGGAGGCAAAGCCAGCTGCACAGGTACACGGGCTTCAGAACCACTACGACACCTGATACAGTGTTTTTACCTGTGTTCAGGTGGCATGTGATGTCAGACAGTGTCATATCAAACCACTCCTCATGCTATCAATCATGTTTCCAATAACTGATTATTGATTATAATACTTGTGATCAATTAAAATGGTAATTATGATAACAGTCATGTCCTGTCTCCTCAGTGAACGTTTGTGACAAGGAGCGTTTGATTTGTCAGAACGGAGGAACTTGCGTTGACTTCCAGCGCTGCCTCTGTCCAGATAACTTCACAGGTAATTACTCACCTGGTGTGGGTGGGGCCCAGTTATGTCATGAGTCAGGTGTTGTGGGCAGGGACTGATGATGTCATCATGTGTGCAGGTACATTATGCGAGAAAAGTGTCTGTCTGAAGAAGAGTGGTTGCCCTGACAACGCTGAAGGCTCCTCATCGTCTCTGACCTCACACCTTTACCTGCTGACCCTTAGTCTGATCACCTCTGCCTCCTGCTGAGTCCGCCCACTGAGCTGAGGCCACGCCTGCTGATGACATCACAGAGTGATAAAAATTTAACACGATATAAAACCAAGAAGAACCAGTTTACTGTTTACTGACTGTTGTTTATTGTTGTTTTTTTACTGAAATCCACCTGTCACCTGTTGGAACAGGATATGACATCACATCCTGTTCCTGTGTGTAACTGTTTCACAAGCAAACTGAGGACACTGTTTTTAAAGTGTGTGGTCTGTAAAGTTTCTGCGTCTGTACCGCTGACGAAAAGATCCTCAAAGCAACGACTTTCATTGTGAAATTCTCTCTTTGCCTTTCCTGCTGCTTGAACGTGTGGACTCAGGTGTCTGTGACATGTTAAACTACCTGAGGACTCAGATTCAAACTCAGACAACTTTATTTAACGATCCATTATCAGCTAACCAGACGAGCAGCAGTTAACAAAATAAAACATCCTGTTAGAGCTGCTGGAAATAAAGAACTATATAAACATGAACACGGAGGATGTAACTGTCATTTAAAAAATAATGTAGTTATTATTTGCATTGTAATAAAGTTTACTTATAGAGCACTGATCACAATCACATATTACAAGAGTGTCAGAAGGAAAAAATAAAACAAACTATTTAAGATTTAAAACAGACATACAGTTCTCAAATCCCTCCTCTCTCTCTCTCTCTCTCTCTCTCTCACACACACGCTTTATAAAAAACACGTTGGCTTTCCGTGTCGCCGTGTGACGTCATCAGAGCGCGTCAATAGCAGCTAAACCACCGGCACCATGAGACGGTGGTGTAGGACCGGAGCGACCTTGGTGTTTGGAGCGGGACTCGGAGCTGCGGTCAGCCGCCTACTGAGCCTCAGAGGCGGGGAGGAGGAGGACGGTTTGCTCAACAGAGTCCCGGTGGTCCCGGTCCCGAGAGTCCAGGCCTCCGAGCTGACGGTGAGAGAGAGAGAGAGAGAGAGTGTGTGTGTGTGTGTGTGTGTGTGTGTACGCGCGCGCGACCTCAACACATCCTGTCACATTCAATAAAATAAAGCATCAAATCTCCACTTTTCACAAACTGAAACAACAAACGCAAATGTAGCTAATACATGTTCAGATACTGAGTTAACATATATGAAACATACATTTTTATTTTATATGTACACATATGTAAAAATTATACAACCAATTAGAAATTGGAAAAACTTCATAAATTGACATATATCCAATACATGTCTGTATATTTTAGGCAGATGTTATATAATATATATCCATCCACAGCCTGTCACAATAAGTTGCTATTATACTGTATATATATATATATATATATGAACCCTTTCACAGAATGTGAAGTTAGACATGTTTAAAATTAATGAGAAATTAATCAATATATTTATAAACATAGATTCTTTTGATTTTTTTGTATGTTGTTTTAATAAATTAAATCAAATATATGTTAACATGTTAAAATAATTGGCAAGCATATGTTTCCTATGTACAAATTCATCATATAGATATTTTTAATATATGTACATGCACAAATTTTACTCTTGAGTATTTCATATATGTAATAAACATATATCTTCATATATCAGAGGACGAATATATGTGATGATAATATATCCTCTTATAGGAACATATATGTCATATGTTACATTTCTTCATGGGATGAACTGGATTCATCAAAGCTGTTGGTCATTTTTCTGATGAATCAGTTCAGTGACTCACCTGACTCTGCTCCCAGTTGAGTCCAGGTAAGTCAGGAGCTGTGATGAAGTATGGCTTCCCCTCATTGGCCAACATCAAGACCAGAGAGTCCTACGTCACCTCCTACGACCCTCGCACACGCACTGCATCCTGGGTAATAGAGAGGCTGAATCCCTCGTCTCTGAGTGGCCCGTCAGACAGGAAGTACTGCGACTTCAAAGAGGACGACAGGTGAGACAATCCTGTCAGTGTGAATCACTGTTGATTTGTTTGTTTACTAACTGCTGCAGCTGTAATCATGTAAACAGCAGGGACTGACTTAACCCCGCCCCTCTCTGTTTAAACCCCGCCCTTTCCAGCATACACATGTTTCACAGATCGACCAACGCTGACTTCAAAGGGAGTGGCTTTGACAGAGGTCACCTGGCTGCTGCAGCCAATCACAAGTGGAGTCAGAAAGCTATGGAGGACACCTTCTACCTGAGCAACGTCGCTCCACAGGTACACACACACACACACACACACACACACACACACACACACAGGTATACACCCACAACACACAACAGGTCATACAACACACACACACACAGGTACAACACAACACACCACACAGGGGCGCATACACACACACAAACGCAGGTTGCATTACACACACACACACAACACCACAACACACACCCAAGGGTGGCATACACACACACACACACACACACACACACACACACACACACACACACTCTGACTGATGGTTGAATGTGTGTGTTCTGTGTTCCTTTTAGAACCCTAACTTGAACCAGAACACCTGGAACAATCTGGAGAAACTGTGTCGCTCTCTGACCAAACGCTACCTCAACGTGTACGTCTGCACTGGCCCGCTCTACCTGCCCAGGTAACCTCGGCTTCTTCTTCTGTGGTGTCTGACTGCTCAGTGGGAGGAGCTGTAAGGTGACATCTTCAGGTGTGTGTTTCAGGCAGGAGGCTGATGGGAAACTCTACGTTCATTATCAGGTTATTGGGCGAAACCACGTCGCTGTGCCAACACACTTCTTCAAGGTGAGTCTACCTGATGATAAGGATGATGATGTCACCTGTCTTTCTGTCAGAGGATGACGTCTCCCGTCCGGTCTCCTCAGGTGCTGATCCTGGAGCAGGCCGATGGTAGGGGGGTGGAGCTTCGGTCGTACGTTTTACCAAATGGACCAATAGATGACAAGGTTCCTCTGGAGCGTTTCCTGGTTCCCATAGAAACTGTGGAGAGAGCGTCAGGACTTCTGTTTGTCCCGAACATCATGAAGAGAACGAGCAGCCTGCAGGCCATCGCCCACAAGTAAATGTCAGTACCCACAATGCATCACCCACGAGTGAACTGCAACACCCACAATATATCAGATACATGAACTACCGTACCCAGAATCCTCTGCTGCTGGATGTTCTATCTGTGACCTCAGTTCTTGTTTCCTGTTTCCAGCAGCAGGTTTTAAAGTAGAGGTCCAGACCCGTCCAGAGACCTGAGTCTTATGGGGTCAGGAAGGGTTCTGGTTTTACTGCTGGTCTCAGGTCTGTGTGTCGTCATGATCCGAGTGGAAAACATATTGAACTCATATTTCAGACAGGATGGTTTTCTCCAGTCTGATCCAGGTCCAAGTCCAGGTACTTCCTCTACTTAACTGTATAAAAAGTCAACTCTATAATCTACTGATGAATACGAGTCTCTCTGACTCAGGTGTTTCTGTTTCTTATTTTAATGGCTCGACTTTCATATTATTTAATTTCTTTTTCTTTCTGTGGTCAATAAAGATCTATTATCCATGTGTTTTAAATAAAGTTTGTTTAAAAGAAATTAAGTGTCAGTGCAGTCTGATTCTTTTCCTGAGTCCATTGAGGTC
>NW_019175121.1:59465-63558 GCF_002260705.1 Seriola dumerili
AAAAGAGAGGAGAGAGATATCATACTGATGATTGTTGTGTATTAGAGAATTGTTATTCTCTCTGACAACATTATACTGATGATATTGTTGCTAACGCTGATCGTGCTGTATGTCTCTTCACAAATCAATTAGGAGGTACCCATGTATTATAAGATAACTCAATTGTTAGGGCAAGGGTGTCTAATAGGCATAGGACTCCATTATGTTAAGGTGTTATAATGAATTTAAGTGTTAAACTCGATAGACTCAGTAAAGTATCAGATCAAAAAACTAAAAACTTTAAGATGATTATATCATGTGTTCCATGTATAATAATTTAGGTTAAACATTAAGGCATTAGCAGCTTAAGTTTACCAAAAGCAAGCTGGGGTGACCTTTACAATTAGATGGAATATGAAACTTCCTGACCTTGACTTAACTTCATTGTATTAAACGTGATTTGTGGAAAGCAGTATGTATTTAATGGGTTATTTTGCATTCAATGGTTTTCCTTGGATGAAGGGTGAGGGGTTAATATTATAATCCAAATAATTCAATGAATAATTAAATCAACATTTAATTACAATTTTAAGGGTCCTTAAATCTGGAATCCATTAAACATAATCTGTCCATACCTTCGGGAATCAATAATATTGATTACATGATACATAAGCAGCTCAGACAGACAAGATGAAAAACTCATTCATTAGAAAGTTAAAACCGGGATAATCAATACATCAGGACTTGAAATAAAAGCTTCCTGTGTCAAACATCTGTTCAAATTCATTTTCAGTCTGTGACAGGAACCCCACCTCTGAGATGCCTTGCAGACATGCCAATCACATGAAAGGTGGGTGTGGCCTGTCATTTTCAAAACATAGTCTTAAAGAAGCCTCTTCTGCATATGTTCTCTGTGTCCTGATTGGGCTGTAAGGTCAGCTTTGACTGTTGTCCAGCCCACAAAGTCCTGGTCCTCATTCGCAGAGAGCTGAAGATTGTCTGACAGCAGGAACCTGTTCTCCTGTGCTCCTGCTTCTCCTCCGCTGAACTCTCAGCTCCTTCTTCAGTTACGGAACCGCTCGCTGATTGCAGGAAGTCAATGATCTTGGGGGGGGGGGGGGGGGGGGGGGGGTGGGGGGGGGGGTATTTATCTGTTCATAACCAGAGACAGGTAACAGCGCAAGTGTTGTGGTACAGACAGGTACAGTGTGGTACTGACCTCCATGATGATAACTGGTCTCAGTTTGGAACTCTGGAAACCTCAGCCTGTGGAAATCTCTTCTGCACACACATGGGAGTGCCCCTACTGCAACAACCATTACTTAGTCAGACTGTACAGTCAGGGTACTAACAGTTAAATTCGACTATGCTGATAGGTCACTGTGACCTGAACCTCACCGACACTCTGAGCGACCTCGTCCCAGGTTGATGTCAGCCGCATCGTCCACGGACGCGGTTGTACAATCTGAAAAAACACACACAACACACGTTTCAGGTTTTAGGTTGAACCCCACCCCCCCGTATGAGGTCAGATCAGGGGTGTGGTCTGGTTCAGGTGTGGGCAGGTGTGTCATGTGACCTTACATGTTATGAGGTGGAATTTTTGCCTGAATCCTTCAGCTCTCGGTTGTTTGGTGCTGCCAACTGAGAACAGCTTCACACTTCAGGAAGGTGAACCTGAAACACAGAGAGAGAACACCTGAACACAGTCAGGAACAGTATCAGTCCTAAGGACCGGTATGCAGACCCAGCTGACACCTCAACCACTTGAGGCGACACTGGATCCAGGATATGGTTCCGACCTGCTGACTGTATCTCCTTCCAGGGGCAAGTTGTTCCACAGGTTGGTCTCTGGTCAGAACTCGGACCTGCAGGATTCTGCTGGGCCAACACCTCCAGGTGAGCCTTCCGAGCTCGTTTCAACCTGGATCTTGTCATCTGGACTCCACAACCCACCGACCTGGAGCTGCCACATGGACAAGAATCGAGTCTGAACTGCGAATCCTGCTTTAAATATTTGAAGGTGGAAAGACACAAGAAGATCTGAGCAGGTGTGGTAGCTGTATCGACCTGACCAGCCTCAGACCTGCACCGTCCCAGCAGAGTCAGACAGAGACATCTCCTGCTGAAGTCACAGTCCTGGTCTGAGGCAGACTGGCTTTTAGTCCTGAAGGATCTGGAGTCACACCGGCTCAGGGTTCAGGGTGTTACCGATGGGCGGCGCAGCGTTTCTCCAAGGCGAGTCTTCAAGGTGAGTCTACCTGATGATAAGGATGATGATGTCACCTGTCTTTCTGTCAGAGGATGACGTCTCCCGTCCGGTCTCCTCAGGTGCTGATCCTGGAGCAGGCCGATGGTAGGGGGGTGGAGCTTCGGTCGTACGTTTTACCAAATGGACCAATAGATGACAAGGTTCCTCTGGAGCGTTTCCTGGTTCCCATAGAAACTGTGGAGAGAGCGTCAGGACTTCTGTTTGTCCCGAACATCATGAAGAGAACGAGCAGCCTGCAGGCCATCGCCCACAAGTAAATGTCAGTACCCACAATGCATCACCCACGAGTGAACTGCAACACCCACAATATATCAGATACATGAACTACCGTACCCAGAATCCTCTGCTGCTGGATGTTCTATCTGTGACCTCAGTTCTTGTTTCCTGTTTCCAGCAGCAGGTTTTAAAGTAGAGGTCCAGACCCGTCCAGAGACCTGAGTCTTATGGGGTCAGGAAGGGTTCTGGTTTTACTGCTGGTCTCAGGTCTGTGTGTCGTCATGATCCGAGTGGAAAACATATTGAACTCATATTTCAGACAGGATGGTTTTCTCCAGTCTGATCCAGGTCCAAGTCCAGGTACTTCCTCTACTTAACTGTATAAAAAGTCAACTCTATAATCTACTGATGAATACGAGTCTCTCTGACTCAGGTGTTTCTGTTTCTTATTTTAATGGCTCGACTTTCATATTATTTAATTTCTTTTTCTTTCTGTGGTCAATAAAGATCTATTATCCATGTGTTTTAAATAAAGTTTGTTTAAAAGAAATTAAGTGTCAGTGCAGTCTGATTCTTTTCCTGAGTCCATTGAGGTCGAGGAGACGTGGTTAGAGAGGCTGTGAGGAGTCAGGGTTCATCTGAGGACAGGTAGAGACAGGCTCAGGTTTATTTTAGCTAATTTCTTGTACTGATTGACAGGTGAGCTTTACCTGTAGCCTACCTGTGGTTGGCATGGCCGTGCGTCACTCAGGAAACAGTCAGCCAGTCAGAAGAGAGAAGACGGTAACTCTGTTGTTCAATTTATTGTTTCCTCTTTTAAAATACTTTAATACTGTATGATAATGTATTTAATATAATGTTGTATTTAATAATGTATAAATATTTATAACAAGGCTGTGTATGTTTATTAATTAAGGTTCTTTTAAGATACAATTTTAAGGGTGTCTAATGTCTAAAAGGAGCTATATGTAGGTTAAGCTAATGTGACGTAGCTAACATTAGCATTAGCAGCTAACGTTACCAAAAGCAGCTGTTGACTTACAATAATGAATAAAACTTCCTGAACTTTTTACTTAAACTTCCATTGATTAACTGATTAATGATATAATTATGGTATTTTGCATAAAATGGTTTTCTTGATGAAGGGTTTGAGGGTTTAATATTATAATCAATAATTCAATGAAGTAATTAAATCAATTAATTACAAATTTTAAGGTCCTTAAATCTGAATCCATTAAAATAATCTGTCCAATAACCTTCTGATCAATAATATTGATTAACATGATAAATAAGCAGCTCAGACAGACAAGATGAAAAACTCATTTCATTAGAAAGTTAAAACGTGATAATCAATACATCAGGACCTTGAAAATAAAAGCTTCCTGTGGTCAACATCTGTTCAACAATTTTCAGTCTGTGACAGGAAGCCCCACCTCTGACAGATGCCTGCAGACAGCCAATCACAGTGAAGGTGGGTGTGGCCTGTCATTTTCTAAACATAGTCTCTTAAAGAAGCCTCTGTCTTCACAGCCTTCTGTGTCCTGATTGGCTGTAGGTCAGCTGACTGTTGTCCACCTCCACAAAGTCCTGGTCCTCATCGCCCAGAGAGCTGAAGATGTCTGACAG
>NW_019175121.1:63583-63986 GCF_002260705.1 Seriola dumerili
GGGGGGGGGGGGGGGGGGGGGTATTTATCTGTTCATAACCAGAGACAGGTACACAGCCACAGGTGTTGTGGTACAGACAGGTACAGGTGTGGTACTGACCTCCATATGATAAACTGGTCCAGTTTGGAACTCTGGAAACCTTCAGCCTGTGGAAACTCTTCTGCACACACATGGGAGTGACCCTACTGCAACACACACATTACTTCAGTCAGAACTGTACAGTCAGGAGTACTACAGTTAAATTACTATGCTGATAGGTCACTGTGACCTTTGACCTCACCCGACACTCTGAGCGACCTCGTCCCAGTTGATGTCAGCCGCATCGTCCACACGCAGGTTGTACAATCTGAAAAACACACACACACACACGTTTCAGTTTTAGTTGAACCCCCCCCCCCCCCCG
>NW_019175121.1:64011-103763 GCF_002260705.1 Seriola dumerili
TGTAAAATCTGAAAAACCCCCCCACCCCCCCGTTTCAGTTTTAGTTGACCCCCCCCCCCCCGTAGAGGTCAGATCAGGGGTGTGGTCTGGTTCAGGTGTGGAGGTGTGTCATGTGACCTTACATGTTGATGAGGTGGATTTTCGCCTGAAGTCCTTCAGCTCCTCGGTTGTTGGTGCTGCCACCTGAGAACAGCTTCAACTTCAGGAAGGTGAACCTGAAACACAGAGAGAGAACACCTGAACACAGTCCAGGACCAGTATCAGTCTAGGACCGGTATCAGACCCAGCTGGAGCACTCACCACTTGAGGCGACACTGGATCCAGGATCTGGTTCCGACCTGCTGACTGATCTCCTTCCAGGGCAAGTTGTTCCACAGGTGGTCTCTGGTCAGAACTGGACCTGCAGGATTCTGCTGGGCCAACACCTCCAGGTGAGCCTTCAGAGCTCGTTTCAACCTGGACTCTTCATCTGGACTCCACAACCCACGACCTGGAGCTGCACATGGACACAGATCAGTCCTGAACTGGATCCTGCTTTAAAATATTTTGAAGGTGACAGACACAAAAGATCTGGAGCAGGTGTGGTAGCTGTAGACCCTGACCCAGCCTCAGACCTGCACCGTCCCAGCCAGAGTCCAGACAGAGACATCTCACTGCTGAAGTCACAGTCCTGGTCTGAGGCAGATCTGGTTTTAGTCTGAAGGATCTGGAGTCACACCGGCTCAGGGTTCAGGGTGTTTACCGATGGCGGCGAAGCGTTTCTCCAAGGCGTAAGCGCTGCGGTCCATCTTCTTAGCGATCGTCCTCCAGTCGTTACCGTGGAGGTTCTGAAACTTTATCAGAGAACGCATCTCCTCCTCTGAGAACCTGAAAGAAGACACCCACATCAGAGGGTTCCACAGGTAGAACACTGAGATACAGGGGGTTCTTCAGATAGAATATAAAGATACAGGGGGTTCTTCAGGTAGAACACTGAGATACAGGGGGTTCTTCAGATAGAATATAAAGATACAGGGGGTTCTTCAGGTAGAACACTGAGATACAGGGGGTTCTTCAGATAGAATATAAAGATACAGGGGGTTCTTCAGGTAGAACACTGAGATACAGGGGGTTCTTCAGATAGAATATAAAGATACAGGGGGTTCTTCAGGTAGAACACTGAGATACAGGGGGTTCTTCAGATAGAATATAAAGATACAGGGGGTTCTTCAGGTAGAACACTGAGATACAGGGGGTTCTTCAGATAGAATATAAAGATACAGGGGGTTCTTCAGGTAGAACACTGAGATACAGGGGGTTCTTCAGATAGAATATAAAGATACAGGGGGTTCTTCAGGTAGAACACTGAGATACAGGGGGTTCTTCAGATAGAATATAAAGATACAGGGGGTTCTTCAGGTAGAACACTGAGATACAGGGGGTTCTTCAGATAGAATATAAAGATACAGGGGGTTCTTCAGGTAGAACACTGAGATACAGGGGGTTCTTCAGATAGAATATAAAGATACAGGGGGTTCTTCAGGTAGAACACTGAGATACAGGGGGTTCTTCAGATAGAATATAAAGATACAGGGGGTTCTTCAGGTAGAACACTGAGATACAGGGGGTTCTTCAGATAGAATATAAAGATACAGGGGGTTCTTCAGGTAGAACACTGAGATACAGGGGGTTCTTCAGATAGAATATAAAGATACAGGGGGTTCTTCAGGTAGAACACTGAGATACAGGGGGTTCTTCAGATAGAATATAAAGATACAGGGGGTTCTTCAGGTAGAACACTGAGATACAGGGGGTTCTTCAGATAGAATATAAAGATACAGGGGGTTCTTCAGGTAGAACACTGAGATACAGGGGGTTCTTCAGATAGAATATAAAGATACAGGGGGTTCTTCAGGTAGAACACTGAGATACAGGGGGTTCTTCAGATAGAATATAAAGATACAGGGGGTTCTTCAGGTAGAACACTGAGATACAGGGGGTTCCGCAGGTAGAACATAAAGATACAGGGCGATCTGCAGGTAGATCATAAAGATACAGGGGGTTCTGCAGGTAGAACATAAAGATACAGGGGGTTCTGCAGGTAGAACATAAAGATACAGGGGGTTCCGCAGGTAGAACACTGAGATACAGGGGGTTCCGCAGGTAGAACATAAAGATACAGGGGGTTCCGCAGGTAGAACATAAAGATACAGGGGGTTCCGCAGGTAGAACATAAAGATACAGGGGGTTCCGCAGGTAGAACATAAAGATACAGGGGGTTCTGCAGGTAGAACATAAAGATACAGGGGGTTCTGCAGGTAGAACATAAAGATACAGGGGGTTCCGCAGGTAGAACATAAAGATACAGGGGGTTCTGCAGGTAGAACATAAAGATACAGGGGGTTCCGCAGGTAGAACATAAAGATACAGGGGGTTCCGCAGGTAGAACATAAAGATA
Organism: Seriola dumerili; assembly: GCF_002260705.1. Taxonomy (NCBI): domain Eukaryota; kingdom Metazoa; phylum Chordata; class Actinopteri; order Carangiformes; family Carangidae; genus Seriola; species Seriola dumerili. The sequence goes on from NW_019175121.1 coordinate 66,449, forward strand.
CAGGGGGTTCTGCAGGTAGAACATAAAGAACAGAAACATTATTTGGTGGTTGGACCTCTGACCTTCCCATGTGATTCCTCTCGTCAAAAATCTTCTTGGCTCTGGTGTGAACCTGATGACACGTCCGAGGGATCCCCTCAGCTGAGAGGCAGACAGGTGGAGAGAGAGAGATGGAGAGATGGAATAAAGTACTTTCCATCAGTGACAGTCCATGTGATCAGCTGATGATGATGATGACGATGATGTATAGACGTACCAATCCTCTCCAGGAAGTGATGTTGTACTCTCAGCTTCCTGATCTCCACCTCCTGCTCTTTGTACCTCTGAGGAAACAGAAGCTGATTGGCTGAGCTGATGCCTGTCAGAGCCAGGAAGTCTGAGACGTTCTGTCTGATTCGCAGATTCTCCTGCTGAGAGCACCGCCCCTGACGCAGAGACACACCTGGAGGAACAGGTGTGTCTGAAGTATTAGTACCTTGCTGTCTGAAGTGCTTGCAGTATTAGTACCTTGTCTGAAGTGTTTGCAGTATTAGTACCTTGCTGTTTGAAGTTCTTGAAGCGCTGCAGGTCGTATCTGAGCAGTTTATTGATCTCATCGACTGATTTTTTCTTGACGTCTGGAACAAACTCCTGCAGCTCCTCCACCAACGCCCAGTCCACCCTACAACAAAGAGGAAGACTTCATCCTATAGGCTGTAGTAGGGCTGGGCGATAAAACGATAGAGATAATTATCACAAAATAACTTATATAAGACATGGTCGATACAATGTCGATAGGCAGGTGACAGACAACACAAACAGCCAATGATAATGAGAATAGCGTTGCGCCGAACCAATCATGTGGCTGGAATAGATTAGATTTTTGTTGATCAGAATTAAGGTTGTAGTTTATAATATATACCTATTTTATTTATTTTTCACAGTATATTTGTCATGTTAAACTTCTGACAAAAAAAAACATTTAAACCAAAATGAACCTGATGTCTTTACATCTCGCTGAGGAGTAAGTAGGAACCTTTAAGCTTGACAGAAAAACAGAGTTTTATTTATATCGTAGTTTATATTATAGTATTACATTATTTACCTTATAACATTACGACTTTTATCTCAAAACGTTACGACTTCTTTCAGATATTTGATGTTATTTTCACGTGTTCACATTACAAGAAAATAACTCACTGATCTTCATCTACAGCTGCTCTTCCTTTCTTTGTCTTCCTCACCCCTCCTCTTCTTCCTGTCATCATCCTCCTCTCCTCTTTCTTCTTCTTCTCGTACTTTATCTCAGTGTTGTCCATTTCTATGGAAACCGAGGAGCCTGTTTCTCTGTTGTTATGGTTTGTTACGGAGACGACAGTGACATCACTCAGTTCGTTCTTGTGTTTCTTCTTCTTCTTCTTTTTTTCTGTCTCCCTGGTTTCTACAGCGGCCTCCAACTCCTTCTCCTCTGCTCCTCCCTCCTCCGGCCTCTCCTTTCTCTTCTTTTTCTTCTTTGTTTTTTTCTCATTCTGGTTGTTTGTCTCTTCATCGGCAGGAGGAGGAGTAGTAAGAATGACCATGTCCTCCTCCTCCTCCTTTTGTCTCTTCTTCTTCTTCTTCTTCTTCTTCTCTACTCTCTCAGGTGTGTCCATGTCGACAGGAACAGGAGATTCCTCCAGACTCTCTGACCTCCTCTTCCTCTTCTTCTGTGGGGAGGGAAAGAGGGAGTCTGTAGGAGGAGTCATGATGGGAGGAGATGAAGGTGGAGGGGCACAGGTGATGCTGTAGATCAGTTTGTTTTTGAAGCTGAAACAGAGGAAACAAAAAAAGTCAGTTCAGTCTGAACACAAGTCCACCTGTCTCAGCTGAGGTGGATCGAGGTCCAGCCTTACAGAGCAGCTTCACTCTGAATCCACTTCCTGAGTTGAGTGGGTTCAGGCCCAGAGGATCAGGTTCAGGCCCAGGTTCAGGTCCAGAGGATCAGGTTCAGGTCTGGAGAGCAGGAGGTTGTCTTCGGCTGTGTCCATACAACTATGTTTCCATTTTAAAACGGTACTTTGAAATCAAATTAAACAAAACATCTGAAAAAACATTTCACATGACCATCCACCTACACTGAGCATGTGCAAGCTGGTGTAAACAGGAAGTAGATTGTCTCCTCTGCAGTTGGTTAGTTACAGTAAATCCTCTGAAGGAGGAACAGCAAAGACAGTTTCTGTCTGTCCACACTGCAACACAACACCAGGTTTTTCAAAAGTAAAACAACCAGAGGACGAAGAAGAGATGAGACTGAAAGCACAGGTTAAGGTGAGTATGTGTGAAACTCACTCACTCACTCACTCACTCACTCACTCACACACACACACACACACTCATACACTCACTCACTCACACACACACACACACACACTCATACACTCACTCACTCACTCACTCACTCACACACACACTCACACACTCATACACTCACTCACTCACACACACACACACTCACACACTCATACACTCACTCACTCACACACACACACACACTCTCTCTCTCTCTCTCTCTCTCTCTCTCTCTCACTCTCTCTCTCTCTACCTGTAATCAGTTGATCGATGCTGCTCCCGCCAGACTTGAAGTGGTGGATAAAGATGATGAGTCAGAGTCAGAGTCAGAGCGATGACCCCTCCCCCCACCCAGATACAAAGTCAGACCCACACCAGCTTCCTGCAGAAACGTTCTGGACTCTGTGGTTCAGCAGGTTCCCCTGGTCTGACCTGGTCTACACAGAACCCGGGTTCTGAGGTCACTTTGATTCGGAGTTTAACTCGCCTCTCTCACCGCCCTGCTGCTGCACACGGTCGGACGGCGACACGCTGCTTATTTACTTCCTAATTGATAGCAGCGCATGCGCGCGGTGCGTCACAGAGCGTCGGGTGAGGAGCAGAGGTCTCACTCTGACTGAGTTTCCGGATCCCCTTTATACAGACAGCGGTAACAGAACCTTCCCGTCTTTTTAAAGTCATTTTAACCCTCTGGCTTTGTTCAAAATCACTATCCACTCAGCCAGAGATTTTTTATGTTTTTTTCTATTTTTACTGCATAAAGTTTTTAGCTAACATCAGTTCTTGTCATAAGTTTAAAATATCCATTCCTTTTTCATTTTTTAACCCTTCAAATGCCAGTTTGTTTGCACAATGCACTTGTTGAAAAACAACCTAAAAAATGACCATTTTCTATATTCTCAGTGCTACTGGATTTTCTTGTATTATTAATAGCACACTCTGAGATATGCAACTGATTAACAACAACACTGATAATTATGCATTGTTATTTTTGTGCAGGGAAAGCAAAGTAGATAAAACTCCCACTCAGCGTGTTCGTGGCCAAAAATGGCCACCTCCTGTTTGCATTCCCAAAATGCTGTAAAATTAATATATATTAAAAGATTTTTCCACTCTCCGACTTGATTTTTTAAATTTGCATGAGTCCTGGTCATGAAAACCAAAATTTCATTCAAATTCAGAATTTTAACCCTTTAAATGCCTGTTAGATCACATAATGCTAATTTATTTATTTATTTATAAAGGGAAAAAAACATAAAATCAATGTTTTTTTTTTACCAAATAATACATGCTACCTGATTTATTTTTTAACCATCATTGCAGCTAAATGTATGTCAATAATTAGCAGTATCAGTTATTTTTATGCATCATTACTTTTTTGTGCAGTGACAGAAAAACAGAAAAACTCCCAACTAGCATGTTCATGCAAATGGCCATCTCCTGTTTGCTTTTGCAAAATGCTATACAAACACTACTGAAAATATTTGCTACTTTCACTACTTACATTTTTTATTTTGGCATCAGTCCTGATCATGAAATCCAAAATTTTAATCAATTCCAGAATTTTAACCCTTTAAATACCAGTTAGATTACATATTACCACTAACTTTTCAGGGAAAGAAAGAGAGAAAGTTGTCATTTTTTTCATCATATAATTGATGCAACCTAATATTTTTTAGTCATCATTGCAGGTCAGTACCAGTAACAGTAACACAGTTTTTTTTTTTTTTTTTGCATTATTACTTCTTTTGAGCAGTGACAAAAAAGACAAACTCCCACTAGTGGCCAAAAATGGCAATTTATTGTTTGTTTTTACAAAATGCTAAGAGAATGTGTTGTTTCAGTGAGTGTGTGTGTGTGTGTGTGTGTGTGTGTGTGTGTGTGTGTGTGTGTGTGTGTGTGTGTGTGTGTGTGTGTGTATGCACCTGTGTGTGTGCATGCTCAAGGGCAGCAGGATGTGCAAACCACAGTAGAGTGGTCCTTGCAGACACACTTTCCACAGCTGGAGCAAGTGGTTGCCGTTCTTCTCCTGTAGGTGCACAGTTCGTACCTTCTCCTCATTTTGCTGGCGGGCTGTGGGTCACGCTCTGATTCAGACTGCTGTATCTCAGCAACAATGGCAGCAGTAATGGTCACCAGCATGTGCCCCAGCTCTTCCAGGAACACCCTTCGTTGGTAGGTTTTAGAGGACTCCCACTCAGGATGGACTGAATTCCACAGGACAAAGGCAGGTAATCCACACCGCCTTTGCATTTTTTATGAAAATAACAAAGCTACAGATGCTTTCAACATGTGCATCAAAGCCAAGTTTGCCGGGGAAATTTATTTCACTCTATCTTGCAAATACATATTGTGCTGCAATTTCATGCACAGGCACAATTTTTTTCATGCACAAACACAAACCATTATCTGACATCCTTAAGATCACACCTATGTCAAAATTGTGTCATTCATTCGCTCCATTGGAGGGCAGTAAGCCATCATACACCCCTATTGGAAACTAAGAATATTACATGTCATTCTCCCTTGGCCAAAAATGGATAAATGAAATAATCTGGTAGAAAACATTAAAAACTACAATTTTCAAGCGCTGAGTTCAGAATGAAAGCTATTTTATCTAAATTGTATGATTTAATACTGTAAATAACAAGGAATTAAACAATGTAGTTTCAATTGGCCAGAAGTGGCCATGATGGAGCCAAGTTGTACAATTGAATGTATACAGTATATTATTCATATATTTATAGAGCTGAAGTTGAAAATTAAAAAATCTGAAAAAAATCCAGACCCTTGGGAAATTTCATTCCATATGCATTAACACAGCTAAAATGGTCAAAAAAAGAAAGTGAACTGGACACAAATGGCCAGCATAGAGCCCAGAGGGTTAATCAGAATTGTTGGAGTCGTTTGTGCATTGTGTTCATCGGTATGTGTGTATATGAAAATAATGCATTCACTTGTTGTAGTTCCCTAATTTGCACAGTAGGTGGTATGTGGAGTATGGGGAAGGTACAAGTAAATCAGGAAGTAATCACTGAGCAGGTGTGAGGTGTGTTGCTTACCGGTGGATGCACACAGTTTTCGGACCGTCAAGTGTAGCATGGCCGACCATTGAGCTTTTGTTTCATTTTCATGCAAGTTATTAATGGATATAAATACATGTAGGTGGACGTATGGTTTACTGTGATGGATCACAAGATGAAAATAAACACTTTGATTATTGCTGCACAGACGTTCGTGGTATGACTTAATCAACTCGCTGAGCAAAGGAGACGCGTCAATCAGGCAAGTCACGGTATAGCAGCCCCTCTGTGGCTTGTAGGTTTTTTGTTTTAAGTCAAGTCACAATAAGAATTCATCGATTGATTTGGTTTCTGATAGCTCTTTCTTCATTTGTTAAAAAGTTTTTCCAAACATGTAAAATCCATTTAGATGCTAAATGTTAGCTGAGGTTGTTGTGTCCACACTGTCCTGCTGTTTTATCACTTACAGTTTATTTAAACTTCTTTCTTTTCACATTAAACTCTGATCCTGTATTTGTACTTCCTGTTTCAAACCATCAACACTTTTAAACTCCAGCAGAGACAATGAGGACAGACAGCAGGACCTGACATTAAAGGACCTGTTTGTAAGGCTTTGCTAAGGCTACATAGCTAACATTAGCATTAGCAGCTGTTTACTTACCAGTCTAGGAGAAATGATGTGAGTTCAGCATCAAACTTCATTCATTTACTCACCAACAGCCAGTGCTTACAATGCTAACTTCTCTTCTTCTATTGAAGTTAGCATGCTAACCAGATAGCTCTCTGATACTGAGTGACTGTCCAGAGGACATATTATAACCTCTCATATTGTAAACACAACAATGGCTAAAGCTCTTGACAAGACTGGTGAGTGAACAGCTGTTTATGCTAACATTAGCCATGTAGCAATAGCTGAACTTACAGATAACTCATAATGTCCAGCTTCTTTTAACTAGACCTGACCTTTTACCTTCAGCTCAGCTTCTTCCATCCTTAATTTCTTCCTCTGAACAGAAACAAACTCTGATGTGTTTGTTAGATAAATATTTTAAATCAGAACCATGTTAAAATATGTGACAGTTTCTACTGAAGTTACAGTTTAAATCTCCATATTCACTACAGGACATAGGTAAAGGTAGAGCAGGTTCAGGTCTTAACTAGTCCTGTTTCTGTTGGATCATCTGCTCTTCATTATAAAGTCCAAACACCAGGAGAGTGTGGGCTGCAGGATTCATAGTTTCTCAACATGAGGTCCAAGACCCTGAGGGGTCATCTGATGGTAAACGGTTTTTAAAAAAGATCAGAACAGATGTGTGCTTTGATGTGATCGATGTGGTGGAAATGTGCAGCTAGCAGAACATACCAGAACCTGAACCTGGAAGACTCTGTAAGGCATGGGCATAGGTTTGCATATGGATGGTAGGGACATGTCCATTCCAATATTTTGGTAGGACAGAAATGTCCCTACAAATATTTGAGTGAACTTGCTCACACTATGTTTGGTGTAAAATCATATTAGATCATTTTGATGTGCCCTCCAAGAGGCTACATCTCCAAGATGCCTGATTTAGGCATGTTAGCATTTGATTGGCTGAAAGGGCAGCACTATCTGAAGGCTCACATCATGTGAGAATATCACACTGCACTAGAAAAATGTCAACTGGAAAAAGGTTCATCTTCAGATCAAACAGACTATTACGGTTTATCAATGAATTACTAACTTACATTTTACGTAGCCGTAATCCACGTATTCTGATGTTAACTTGTAAATTATTATACATGGAACACATGATAATATCTTAAAGTTTTAGTTTTTGATCTGATACTGTTAGTTCGATTTAAATTAAATTCATATCTTATATGTTATGCCCTTGCAGTAAGATCTTGATTCTGGGTTCTCCTTTGTTTTGTGGAGACAGCAGGACAGACATACTCAGTTTAATGTTGGTCAGAGAGAGTGACCTTCTAATCATCAGTAGTTCTACAGTTACATTAACACAAGAGCCAACACAATGGGTCACGTATACAGCTACTCTTCCTCTGCAGGTTTTTGTTGGTGCGTTCCTTCCACCATGACTCTCAGTTAACAATGTGTCACTGGCGCCAGGATGTGGTTCACGTCTCACACATTAAGACATGGTCCAGCTTACAGAAACGTGGACTCAACAGGAGACCTTTAAGTCCTGGCGTCAAACCCAGATTCTAGGCCAGCAATGGCTGACAAAACCGATTGCACAGTAAGAACACAGCTGGCTGGTCTCAGATCAGACCTTCACCCTGTTTGAACTCAGGTTTGTGCTTGGAATCAACAAGCAGAAGAGTCATCCACAACAACACAGTCTGGATCCTGGTTCCGGTCTGAAACCTGTGGCCGTACTGATTCACAAAAACCCTGTCCCTGTGCTCTCAGACCCTGATCTTCAGAAGTGATGGCGGCGATGGGGGTAGGAGCCATTGGAGTCTGCGTCATCATCATCATCCTCATTGTGTGTCATCAGCAGTGAGGCCCTCTGCTCATCCATCCTCCTGGATTGAACTCTCTGGATCAAGCTGAAGAAATCCTCCTGACCTTCAGGAACGGATCCAATCACATCATCCAGATCAGGAAGGGGGCACCTCTGGTCCTCCATCCTGTCAGACTGCAGACAGACAGAGAGATTGGTCAGTGAAACCCTCCATGACCCCACATGATGACCCTGGTCAGACCCTGCATTTTCCTTTGTTAAACTACACCTATTCCTTGTTCCCTCAGTGCACCTGAAACCAGTTACCAGTGTAATCCTCCAGTGCTGGTTAATGATCAGAGACAGCAGGTTAACAAGACAAAAAACTAGCAGTCCCCAGCAGAGCAGACTATCTATCTACATATCTATCTATCTGTAACCTCTTCCTTGCTCCTACCTGTTCTTTTATCCTTCCTGTATCCTATATACTGTACCTACCTTGTATCCAGTTTATTCTTGTACCCTGTTCTTACTTGTTCGTTTACCCTGAACCTTTACAGTTGGCAACATGAACAAGGGCTGTAAAAACCACAGTAACAAGCAGGTTTCTAAACCAGGGTACAGGCAGGTTGTCACAGCCTGCTCTGCCTTCCCCTGCGGCTTCAGTAATTTTCCCCCTCCCCCACCTCTGTCTCACTCCGACCACCAGCCACACCTACCTCATCAGTTACACCTTGGGCTCCCAGCTGCATCTCATCGCTCATTAAGCCAGTATATATGCATCCCCGGTTCATTCACTCATTGCCAGATTGTTCTTTGTACCCATGCAAGAATTTCCAGTGGTTGTCTCTGGACTGACTTCCTGGTATCGACTCCACTCGTCCCTGACCATCTTGCCTCGTCTCTGCTCTGGTAAACGCCTCAGCCTTCTGTCCCCAATCACAAGTTCTGCCTGTGCTCTTCCTGGTTACTGTCTGCCTGTGCCTGTGGCTGTTTGGCGTTCTCCAGCTCTGACGTTGCAGTGGTTGTCTTGTGAGTACCCCTGCTGGTTTCCTGATCCTTTGTCTGACTCCGATTACCTGCCTGCCTGCTCCTTCCTGGTTCGACTGCCCCACTGACTGCTCACCTGGTTCTGATCCTCCTGCACCCTTGACTATGTCTCCAGCCTGCTCCCTAACAGTACCGTTGGTGCCTGGTGAACTTTCCCCAGTGTGTGCGAGTTCAGGCACCTCGATCCACGCACCTGACTCACGACTCTCCAGCCCCGGCCCCCGGGTCCACCCCAAACCCCAAGAGATTTGTCCTGTGTAGTAACCTGAACTATACTATTGTGCATCTGCTCCCCCTCATTCCAGCAAATAAAAGTCATTACCAATCTTACCTGTGGTGTTTTGTGCTGCAGTTGGGTCCTACCAACACCTGTTACACGCGTACGGGGTAAAGGGTGCCTGTTTAATACCAACTGATTCCAGTTACATTCATGTAATCCAACCTGGTGGTCTAGATTCTTGTCTCCTGCTTGTTTCTGAACTAAAATTGTCACTTTTGTGCCTCAAACCAAATGAGGTTTGTTTATTGAACTCTGGGAATTTAACCTGAGACACTGAAGACAGACATGAGTGTAATTACCTTTTTAGCCCTAAAAACGGACTTTATTAACACACAATATTTACATGTGACATGTTACCTGGTAGTGTATTAACATGTAGTAGAAGTCCAAAACGGGCAGGTGGGGCTGGTCGGGGCTGCAGGCCCCACACAGAGCAGCCGATCCTGGATCAGGAAGCAGACTGATGCTGGCTCTCTGGTCATCCAGTCTCTGACTCTGTGACTCCAGAATCAGATCTAACAAGGCCTCCGACTCCTCCTGCTGGCTGCTCCTGTGCTACAACAAGGAACAGTCAGGTTTATTAGAGAGTGAAGAGTTACTGGGTCCACGTTCTCATTTTCAGTGTTGGTGACTGAAACCACCACAGACTGAAACAATAATTCAGGGGAGCGTGTCTATGTTCCCACAGCTCTATGTTAAGAAATATGGGACCATAGGGTTTCCTTCTGAGAAAAATCTTAGGCCTTGTCCACATTAACCCGGGTAAATATAAAAATGCACATTCACAATGAAAACGATCTCCATCCACACTAATCGTTTTTAGAACGCTTTGCATCCACGCTCCGCGGCGTCTTCACATTTATCCACCTCAGCGATCGTTTTTGTAAAGCTTCGTTTTCAGTTTCGGAATTCACCGTTCTAATGTGGACGGAAGGGCTAACCGGATAAATATTACCCGGGTTAGTGTGGACATGGGCTTATGGGAACATATAAGACTGTGGGAAAATAGAGCCTAATTTTCAAAACATTCTTAGAAATGTGGGAACATAGGGCTGACCCCAATTCAGGCCACCCTCACAAACCATCAGACCTCATCAGGCAACCCCCTGTTTGTTTATGTAAGTGGTGTCAGACTAGTTCTAGATTTGGCTGCTGTGTTCATCTGAGAGGAAAATGATCCAGATTAGTAAAGACAAAAGTTTGTGACTGAGCAACAAATATGAGAAACATTTAATTTATAAACTTCATTTTTAAAACAAAAAAAACATTTTAGAGCAAAAGATGCGCTTCTGCGTTGAAAGAATGAATCCATGTTCTTCTGACTTCACTCCACTAATAAACGTTCGTCACATGTTGAAACCTGATTGATCAGCACTTTAAAAATCTGTGTTTAGAACTACAGGTGTTACTGTTGCAGCAGGGGAGACTTACCTTGCTCCTGTTAGCAATAGTTCTGGTGCTGGAGCTCAGGGCAGAACCAAGGCTCTGACTTTGGGGTCTGGTGGCGCTGGAGCTGCATTCAGGACCAGACCCTAGAACAGGAGTCACAAGACCCCCAAGGGTCCTGAGGGGTGAGGTGGAGACTGAGGTCCTGCTGCTGGGAGCAGTGTGCGCCTTGGGAAGAGGACTGGAGTCCCTGGGACTGTGGCGTCCCAGTTCTGCATCCATACCACCATTCTGGTGAGGGGTGGGAGAACTTTTGGGAACTACTCCCGCAATCCTGCCATTCTGATGAGAAGGTAAACCAGAGAGCTCTTTGTCAGCCATGATGGAGCTGTTAGTGTGTGGGCAGGGCCAATGTTGGTGATGTCATCAATGGGAGGGTCTAAACCTACACAAGAGAATATAGTAGAACAGGAAATGAGAGGCAAAGTTACAGATCAGGTAACTGTAATTCAACCACAGCTCTGTAGTCTACACTGGAGAACAGCTGTAGCCCCCTGCCACACCTGGATAGTCTTCATGGAGACCAAGGGGAAGCAGAAAAGTCTCCATTTTTGGTGCTCGAAAACTGAGGAGTTGTGTGGACGTGAGGAGGAAACATGAAGGTATTTTTGGTGCAAAACAACTGAGCACCTGTGATAGTGGAAGTAGTAGTTGTATAAAATAGTCACTGTAGCAAAAAATTTGAGTGTATGAGTTTCTTAATGCAATGAAGGATTTGAGGTGTAACAGTTGTGTTGTGTTTGTGGGAGAGAAAAAATCTACAAGTGTGCAACTCCTCAAGCATCTTTTCTCTGTGACCTCAAATTTACTGACACATGACTGTTTAATACAACTACTAATTCCACTGTCACAGGTGCTCAGTTGTTTTGCACCAAAAATACCTCCATAGAAACTTAGCAAAAGAGATGCTTTTTAAAATATAACATAGTCGTGTGAATGGAGCCAAGGAAAGCAGCTGGTCTCTCTGAGACCTGTGACACTGGTCCCAGTCCAGAAAAAGCTCCAGGACCCTGATTGGACCTGCAGTGGTGAGCTGCAGAACATGGACCCATTCAAATGGATGTGAAGGGTACATGTAAGACCTGGACCAGATCCTGTCTGTTCAGGACCGGAGTTAATGTTCCTCAGTGTGGCCATAGAGACACAAACTGAGGAGCAAACAGTGAGCAGGCTAGTCTCAGTCCTGGTCTCCGGAGACCAGCTCTGGTCTGGAGTCATTCAGCTTCAGCAGAAGTAGGTCAACAACACAAAAGCTCAGTCTAATCACACACACACACACACACACACACACACACACACACACACACACACACACACACACACGGTGGCACTGTGTCCCTGGTCTTTTAAATGTTAGCGTCTCTTCAGCTCCACCTGGTGGCTGTCAGAGAAAACGACACAGACAGTTTGTAATGACACAGAAACTCGTCAGCTTCAAAACTTCAGTCTCAACAGACGACTCTCAAAGTTTCACTTCTCTTAGTTTCTCTGAAAAAAACTCTTTGTCTACCAAAACAAAAACAACAAGACGACAAATTACGTTTGAATAAACATTTTTCTGTCTGAGTTACCTCAACGTCCCAATGCTCTCTCCTCGTCTCCTCGTCTTCAGCTGCTTTTCTCTTCTCTTTCTTTCCTTCGCTCTCGTCTTGTTCAGTGAAATCTCTCTATCAGCTGGTCGACGCTCACACACACTGAGACACACACACACACACACACACACACTGAAACACAATGAAAGAGAAAGAGGGCAAACTCCCCCTCTGGGCTTTCATCACAGTTACCATAGTAACCAAAGAGAGGCTCCAAATCCTGCCTCCCTCTGTCCAAACACACACACACACATTCCTGCATTGTTGAGGTCCATTCAGTCGAAGTTAGAGAATGCTGCTCTTCTGCTGTGGGCCTCACAAATACACACACGCGCGCACACAAACACACACACACACACACACACACACACACACACACACACACACACACACACACAGATCTATGTGTGTTCAGCAGAGTGGACTCAGTCACAAGTACTAACTTTGTGCAGTTAGTGTGTCACAATAAAAGTACTTCCTGTGCAGTAAACTGTCTCCTGTGAGTATCAAAGTGCAGCACTGTTGAAACCACAGAAGAAGACACAGATGATGTCACACTCCATAGTTCGTTAGCCTCATTAGCACAAAAACAACAGAAATAAATAAAGGTGTTACCAAGGCAACGGCTCAATCCACCTGATGCTGCTGTCAGTCATCCAGACACCATCACTCTGCTGCCGCAAAGATAGATAGATCTGCTGACAAGAAAACAGCAAAGGAGAATAAGAACAAGAGGCAAGAAGAAGAAAGAGAAGGGGACGAGAGACAACAAGAGAAGAAGAGAGGAAGAAGATGAACAGCAGAGAAGTGAAGGAATACCTGTCTCACCACCTCGTCCCTCAGTTGCTGGAGGTGAGACAGTTTTAGTTTGGGTGTGATTTTTTTTTCTTATCAATAGACAAGTGCTTTAAGGTGAAAACAGGCCCAAAGGACAATGGGCATACATGTCCCACACTGTAGGAGCAGCTGAACAGCAGGGGGTACGGTTGTTCTGTCAAACCTGACATACCTGTATAAACAACAGCTGATAAGACACGTCACAGCAACATCACATGACTCTTTTGAGTCTTCTGAGGAAGACAGCAATTGAAACATGTCAAGGTAAAAAACACCTTAAAGCACTTGTCTATCGATAAGAAAAAAGTATAAATAAGTGCAGTGGAGACAAGATGAACCTTTCTGGAATAGTACAGGTGTGAGCTGCTCTGTTGTGATGATAATCAAACAGGAGATCCTGATACACTATCAAACACTGTTTTATAAGATTATAGTGTAATTATCATTTACAGTCAGATCAGATTGGGAACATGATACAGTCAGACTGTGTTCTTCTGTAACCCTAACATTCACATTTACATTTTTTACATTTACAGACAGACTGTGAGACAGACAGACAGGCAGACAGACAAACAGATAGACAGGCAATGAGAAAGTCTGACTGTATCTGTCTCTCAGAGTCTGTTGACAGGTCTTCTGTATCATTGTCCTGACAACCCTGTCAGTTTTCTGCATGGCTGCCTGATCAGGACTAGACAGCTGGGGGGTCCTGAGGCCATCACCTGGGACACCTTCATCCACCTGGACAGAGACGAACTGAGACCTGGACCCCCAAGAACATCAACCTCCCCTGTAACACCCTCTGTGTCCCTGTTACCCCCTTTAATTCCCCAAGTGCCCCCAACATCGACGGTTGCCCAACTCACACAATGACCCTCCATTAAACCCAACACATCTGTTGTAGCCCCACTGACACCATCAGTTTCCTCTGGACCCACCAAAACAACTGTTGAACCCAGAGTCCTCCTTCCTGCTCCACCTGAACCTGCAGGAACTCAACCTGCCTCCCAACTAGTCCCGCCTCCTGTCCAGACTGAGTCGAAGGAAGAAGACACAAAGACTGGCAGTTCAGAGGGTAAGAGCCTCCTCTGGTCGAAGTAAAAACATGAATTCAGGGTCCAGACAGTTACAGGAGACGTCTGCAGATCAACTCTGGGATGAGATTTAGTGTTAGAGAAGAAGAGTGTGACTCCAAAGCTTCATCATCGTCTTTTATTTTCCCGTTTGCTGAACCTGCCCCCACCACCCATCCCAACTCCTCCTCCTCCTCCTGGTCTTTCTCGTTCTCCAGTCTGGTCTCAGCTCTCCATAGACTCGGACTCTGACATGACGGAGAGTTCTGGACTCCTGCAGGAAGTCAGCATCCTCCCTCCTCAGAGACCACGCCCCGTCATCATCTTCATCATTGGTGAGAGAACAAAACACATAACCAGTACAAACCAGAACCAGTTAGAGGTCTGAACCTGGGCCATGAACCTGGGTCATGACTCTGGATCTTTCATGTCCACAGGTGGGCCAGGAAGTGGGAAGGGAAGTCAGACAGCAAGGTTAGTTCGCTGCTTCTGCCTCAGAGCCGTTTCATTGGACGATCTGCTCAGGAAGCAGCTGCTAAGCCACGCCTCCCCCAGCAGGAAGTGGGAGGTTATTTCAGAAATGATGAGTCACAGAGAGCTGGCAACACAGGTGAGTCCATCTAAACCTGAACCTGAACCTAAACCTGAATATGAATATGAACCTGAACCTGAACCTGAACCCATCCCTGACTGTAAATGAACCTGTGCTTACAGGAGAAGACGATCTCAGAGCTGAGGAGGCAGCTGATTGGTCAGAGGGAGGTCAGAGGGGTTGTTGTGGATGGATTCCCTCAAGACGTCCACCAGGCTCTTAGCTTTCAGGAGCAGGTACCGACCAAACAGATAGCATAGAAAAACAAACAGACAGGCAGACAACAGGTAGCTAACTCAGTTTGGGGTTCACCAATCAACTCTGCAGGGGCTCCACACAACGGGCCAGCTCCAGTGGGAAACTAATTAACTTAATTAAGTGAGTAATTAATACACAGTAACAAACAGATGATGTATGTTTGTAGTGAAGTCAGCTTCCCCCTGGTTCCCTCCATAAACAGCCAATTTGATTATTATAGAAAGTAATCATCCATTTC
Source organism: Seriola dumerili (assembly GCF_002260705.1). Taxonomy (NCBI): domain Eukaryota; kingdom Metazoa; phylum Chordata; class Actinopteri; order Carangiformes; family Carangidae; genus Seriola; species Seriola dumerili. The sequence goes on from NW_019175121.1 coordinate 81,589, forward strand.
TGATCCTGACAGATTTAGTTCAGCAGGATCATCTTTGCTAATGAACATCTATGATGTTTGAAGCCTCAATACAATCAGAAGTAAACAGCTAATGTTAGCTTATAAACCAATAACACCAGGGTCACATGACTTCAGCGTCTCCTCCACTAAACTTCAGCTCGTAGTTTGATTCAGCTCTGACTCTTCTACTGAAGCTTTTCCTCCGACAGAGTTAGAGACAGTTTGTAGAGACACAACCAGGCTGTAAAGGTGGACTGGAGAGTTAACCAGGCTGTAAAGGTGGACCGGAGAGTTAACCGGCTGTAAAGGTGGACCGGTGAGTTAACCGGCTGTAAAGGTGGACTGGAGAGTTAACCAGGCTGTAAAGGTGGACCGGTCAGTAAAACAGTGGAAACATTAAACCCGCTCCCTCCCTGTGATCAGATTGGCTCTCCTGACCTGGTGATGCTGCAGCTCTGCTCCAATGAGACTGTAGCAGGGCAGTATTGTGAATAGGAAGTGACATCACACACAAGAGGAGGGAGGAGAGCCGTTACAAATGAGAGACACACTGAACTGCGAAAAAAAAAAAAAAGCTCAAAACAAAGGAGAAACCCCAAAGGAGGCTGAAGCAGAAACAGTGAGAGGACTCATGTTGACGAAGTGCAGAAAAGGAAAATGAAGGAAAAGAAACCAGTACGGGAATCTGGAACTGAAAAATCTGAAGTAAAACTGGAGGTGGAAAAGAAACACAAAAGAATAGGGAACAAAGGAATGCGGTTTAAGGAGAGCAGGATTGAGCTCGGGGAACAGGCGACATCTCAGGCCCGGTTTGGATCTCAGCAAAAACACCTCTCTCTGATCCAGGTTCAAAAGGCCGCAACTCCTTTCAAAGATAAGTCCCTTCACCCCTCATCTCCAGGCTCTCCAGCTGACTGCTCAACTCACCTGCCCCTCACATGCACACACACACTTATACTCATCCTCAAAACCCCCACTGACATTCCATTCATTCATTCATTCAATTGCATTCATTCTTTCCTACACCCTCTCACCCCATCCTCATATACCCAACCCACAAGGCCTCCTAGAACTGAACTGAACTGAACTGAAATGAACTGCAACTGAACTGAAATGAACTGAACTAGAAAACTGAACTGAAACTGAAATGCAAACTGAAATGAACTGCACTGAATGTGAACTCCTTCCACCTAAACTGAGCTAAACTGCTAGCCTGTTGATTATAGTTATTATGAGCGCCGATTACGGACACGTGAATTTTAATTCTGTGATTTGATATTTAATTTCTGTAAAATTGATTTCTAAAGACCAGTATTAAATGATTTAATTAACGATTGATGATGAATTTGTTTTTGTTGCTGACTGATTACTTTAAAGAAACCAGTATTAATGATTAATTTGAAATAGGATGATGATATTTGTTTGTGGTTGCTGGACTTATTTAAATATATGAATAGTTGAGGGACACCTGGTTATGTGATTTTTTGTAGCCCTGAAGTAGCGAGCAGCTGGGGTTTTGTGCTCTCTCTAAAGGGAATTAACTATAAATATTTAAATATTGATAGGTTTAAGATCGATTAAACTCTTGCCTGTCTTGGCGCCCAACCTTATTCTTATTTATAGAGAGCAGCTTCTACGCTTACAGAAATGGCGCCCAACGTGGGCCCTGAGCTTTTGCTTTTAATTACTCTGAACTTAACCCGCTAAGCTTAATTTGTCTCCTATCCTTTTGTATCTGTTTGGGGGGTAAATTTTGAAGTGAAGTGCCTTTGCTATCTACTATGGTTATGTGTTTTTATGCTTCGAACTGTTAATGTGTGTTGTTTGGGACTTTTGACCTTTAAGTGCTGTATTCTGTTTGGGACCTTTGATTACTCACTCTCACATTTATGGCTCACACACAACACTCCCCAACATCACCCTCTGTTACTCTGGAAATGGAAGCTCCAGATTGTTTCCAACTCCTTTTATCTCTATGGTTCAACGCTCTGGAGTTTGGGGCCCCACCTACAGACTTATTTCCTCACTTCCTAAGTCAAGCCTCAGGCTCATAATACTCTGAGGTCCATGAAACCCACAGATCCTTTCCCCCTTGGAAATCTTCCCTCGTTAATCAATCTCTTGCTTGCGGAAACGGAGGATGGGGCTCCTTTACATGATCCAGGAGGTTGGAGCTTTTAAACCTCACAGCTTACTTTCTCCTTTACTCTGCATCCCAGTTCAGTATGAACTCCACGGGCGATCCTACTCCTGCTCGGGATCTGCATCAACTGGTAGGACAAAAACACAAAAAGGTTGGGAAAAGATTGTACCACCAAGTGATAAAAAGAGCAAGGCGTGGCTATTAAAGCCGCTAAACAACATCCCTAGAGAAGTCAAAAAATATTTCGAAGGAACAATTTAAGCATCTTCTTGGGGATAAAATTGAGTGGAAAATCATCGGGAACTTTTTTGCCATGATTTAAAACACATAAAGAAGGTACAGAAACTGAAATGGATAAAGCTGGTAAAGGGAATCAAAAACAGAATGATGAAGAGGAGTCAACACTCTGAAACTTCACTTGCTGTCAGAGAATTCGATTCATGGTGGAACAGCTACAAGTAGAGATCAACAGCGAGACTTAAAGGCTATCACACTGCTATTTCAAAGGAAGTATTTAGCAGGCTATCCCAAATATAGTTGAAGCTAGTAGTGAAAACTAAACGCAGCTCCGATGACGACCACACAGCATCAGGACAGTGGAGAGGGAAGAAAAGAACATTACAATTCTCAATAAGAAGACTTCTGATTTGGAAAGTAAGCTGGAAAAACTTTCAGGGGAGTAGCTTTATCCTCCCCCGGGTCTTCTGGTCGACGTGACGGTCGGCAAGTAAAATCATTCATCAGCCGTCTGGCTATAAAACCCCAACATGATAAAAAGTGATCATATTAGGTTGACTTTTCCCCTTACCTATGCGTGGACCACCACCTGACGATTCCAGACCCCCTTAAGTTATCTGTCCAAGTTGCCATGATTTTTCGTGCGCTCTACATTCCTTTAGGCTGATGCTGATATTCTGGCAACTTATCAGGACTGTTCTCTATGGTAACTGCTCGGGGATTGCGTTGGGAAGATCGCTAGATCAGAGGTCACTACCTGGAGTCAGTTTGAAAACTGTTCTTCCTGTCTGCTTTCCTTTCAGAAGACTACGAGAGAACTTGCTGAACGTGTCAGGAAACTGCTAGACAGAAAGAGGAATGAATTCCATAAAGAGACTTTGCTTTCTCTATAGAGCCCTTTGTAAAGGTGGAACCCGTCTCTCCACAGAGGCTACATCGTCAAGATGATCTTGAAAAAACATTCAAACCTTCTTCTTGCTAGTCAGCGTCAGGGGGACGGGTTTCACACTGTTGAAAGTTGGTGCGCTTGGTCATTCAGTTTGAAAGAGACCCAAACCAGCCAACTTGAATACAATCAAGCAAATGAGAACTCGAAATGTTCCACCCCATCATCACAAAAACCTTGCCTTTTCTCATCCTAATGCACAAACCCAAATCCTCTGTCATTGGTGTTGGAGATGTTAACGCGGGAGACCACGCCTCCTGCTCTTGCCCCCCATTACAGTTCCCCTGAGCTGCCAATCACCTACTCCTTTTCGGCAGCAGGGGCCGCCAAAAACAAACCTCCCACGGGATTCGAAGCAAAAGGGTAAATCTGGTAATGGTTCCATGTAACATATATGAAATCAAAGAGAAAAACAGTTTCAAGCCAAAAGCCCAACATGTTACCAAAAGCATCTATATCAGAGACTTCTAATCCTCGGATACTCTGGAGTCCACCTCCAAGTCCTCAACAAATGGTTTGTCCCGTTTTCATTGGTACATGGCGTGGGAAAGGCCATAAGTCGATACAGGGGCCAGCTATACTCTAATGCATGAGGATCTGTGGGTGAGTTAAAGAGGTTCAAAAAAAAAATGACCTCCAACCCCATGCGACAGGGAGATCCCTTGTATTTGCTAATGGTGAAGCTTGCCATCCCACTTGGTGGGGAGACATTTGTCGATGACCTTCAGGGTTAGAGTATCCACTCTCCTGTTGCTGTACTTGGCACGAAGAAGCTCTAGCATTATTATGGTATGGTTTCTTGGCCTTGATTCATCTCTAATGTGAAAAGATAAATTCAATGTCGACTGATTAAAGTTTACCAGTTTTCTGTCCACTCCATCTGTGACTATCCATTCCAGCCCAGGCAGTGCGCTTCATTCCTCAGAAAAACCCCCCTGAATCAAATCCAAAAATCTCAGGTGACAAAAATCCCGTCCAAGGTCAAACTCTTTCATTCTGATAAGCTCCATTCCACCTCCCATTCTCATATTGGAAACCTGTAGCGACTGGAAGCCAAAAGATTTTACATTAATAAAAGGGGGCTGGTCTGATGCTCATTTACGAGAGGAAAAAAGAAACAAGCTATGGCAGCTTCCTGCAGCGCAACCCACAGCGTCTGTACAAAATCAGCCTGGAAGAACTTGATGTTGTGCAAACACACTATCTACTCCACTAGCTGTGTACCAATCAAACAGAGACCTTACGGATGTACTGCTGCCAAACAAGCAATTGTAGAGGAAACAGTTAAGGATATGCGTCGCCTCTTGGAGTTATTGAACCTCCCATTCTGGGTGGGCCCTCTCAGTAGTTCTGCCTCCGAAGAAAGGATGGCCGGTCACAGATTTTGTGTGACTTCCGGAAGGTCAATTTCTGTCACTGACACTGATGCCTATCCGCTCCCTAACATCAATGAGATTCCTTGAGTCACTTTCTGCGGTCCTCTTTTTCTTCCACAATTGATTTAAACAGTGGGTTTACTGGCGTTACCAATGGACCCTGACAGGCCCCAAAGCAAAAACTGCCTTTGTCACCTCATGCTGGACTGTACCATTTCAATGTCATGCCTTTTGGTTTCTCAAAAAATGCACCAGCCACTTTTCAAAGGCTGATGGAGATCATTCTGGGGACAGCTGAAGGGTGACATATTGTCTAGTCTATTCTAGATGACTCATTTGTGTATTCATCCTTCTGTAGCTCAACATTTCGAACGGTGCAAGCTGTGCTGGATCGACTACATAAAGCCCACTTAACCATCAATCTGAAAAATCAAAATTTTGTCTAACAGAAAAAAATCCGATTTCTGGCGTCACATTGTCTCTGAAAAGGAGCTAACTGCTCTGATCCTTTATAAAGTGGGGGCCATCAGAGCCTACCCAGCTCCTAAAAACCTTAAGGAAGTCCAGAGATCCTAGGGACTTTGCTGGCGTTGGTATCACAAATTGTGCCCAACTTCTCAAAAATAGCCTGTCTTTGAAATGACTTAAAGAAAAGGAGCCCTTTCGTGTTGGAGTAAAACATGGTCAACATGCTTTTGGATCAGCTTTGAAGTTTTTGTCTGAATCTCTTGTCCCCCTATCTTAGGTCATCCCAACCCAAGACTTTGCCATTTTGTGTGGTAAACTGACCGCCCAAGCAATTTACAGGCCTAGGAGCAGTGTTGACCCAGAATACAAAACAATTGAAAAGGGAAAGTGGTGCTTGCTTATGCTATCGCACGTTAAAACCGAGCTGAAAAAAATTACACTGCCACTGAAAAGGAATGATCTAGCCATCATTTGGGCTCTAAGAGAGATGGCAACACTATCTTGAACCACGACCTCTTCACTGTCATCACGGATCACTCTGCCTTAAAGTGCGTCTTCTTCTCCTCAAACCAAAACCACAGTCGATTAATCAGATGCGGCCCTAAGGTTGCAAAAGTTTGATTTCAGTGTGAATACAGGAGAGGAAAAATTGAACAGTGCTCCCGGATGCTCTTTCCAGATCAATCCTGATTTCCAATGCACTCTGATTACACACAAAGAAAACTTAGATGGAAACATATCAATATCTCTCGAGAGGTAATGGAAGAAACAACAGAAAGACTGAAAGTGAGGAGAATCCTTAAACAGCTAGCGGAAGGGAAAAAAGGTTGGAACAGGAGTTTGTTGTGCTGGAGGATAAACTATATACAAAAAACAACTATCAGAAAATCAACACCACTACAGACTCTACGATTCCTCATAGTCTGGTCCAGGAGTTACTCACGAGATTATCATGAAAAGCCCTCTCAGTGGTCATTGCCGGCATCTTCAAAACTTATAAACGTCTTTATGAGGTAGCATTATTGGCCTGGTATTGGGACAGAGGTGAAAACTTTCATCAAAGCGGTGTTATGGTTTGGTCAGGTCTCAAAGCTGACAACCAGAAACGGCTGGGAAAATTCAGCAGACCAAAGTCACCTTCGAATGAAATGCTCGGCATAAGACCTGATGGGCCTCTGCCAGAAGTCCACAGAGCGATGAGTACCTTTCTGGTTGTGGTGGATTATTTTTACTCGCTGGGTTGAGCTGACTCCCTAAGAACTGCTACCGCCCAAACTGTGGCCCTGATTTCTGAAAAATGAGATCTTCACCCAGATGGGGCGTTCCTGATTACATTTTGTCTGATCGAGGACGTTCAGTTTGTGTCTGAGGTGTTCCGGAACTCTGCGCCCAATGGACTGTAACGCCCAAACTCACCCACCGCCTATCACCCACAAACTAACATGACGGAAAGAGGTAATCGTACTTTGAAAAGTATATGATCGCCTCTTATGTGGGACAATAATCATGCTAAATGGGATCAGTATCTGTCAGAGTTCAGGTTTGCTATTAACTCTGGCGGTTTCAAGAGACTACAGGAGTTACTCCTGCTGAACTGCAAATTGGCCGAAAACTTAATAGTCCCCTGGATAAGGTCCTGAAAGCTAAAGTTTGGCCCCTAATGCCCCTGCCTATGATGTTGTCCATCAGCTGGCCAACTCAAAGCTTGATGTAGAGGAAAACATCAAGGAAGTCAAAACAAAGGCAGCTGCGGAGCTTACAACAAAAAACGCCGTGATGTGGTTTCAGACCAAGGCAAAGAGTGTGGATAAGAACCTTTCCTCAGTCACATGCTGGGAAAAAGTTTCACAGCTTAAGCTGGCACGGAAATGGAAAGGACCTTACAGAGTTGTGCAACAACTAGGACCCTTAACTACCGTGTGGTTTTGGAGGATACTGGTGAGGATGTACGGACTGTACATGTCTCAAATCTGCGGCCTTTCTACCCCACTGCAGAGGATTTGGAGCACATAGAAAGGAAAAAGATGCAAGAGATCTTCCAGGAAAGTTCTGAGGACGAGGATTTCAGGTGTTCTTTGGACTAAGGTGAAGGAGGAAATCTGAACGACCACCATTAGTGGTCTTGGCGAAGGGGGAAGGAGTGTAGCAGGGCAGGATGTGAGTAGAGAAGTGACATCACACAAAGAGGAGGAGGAGAGGTTACAAATGAGAGACACCTGAACTGGAAAAAAAAAAAAAAGCTCAAACAAAGGAGAACAAAGGAGGCTGAAGCAGAAACAGTGAGAGACTCAGTGAGAAGTGAGAAAAGGAAATGAAGGAAAAAAACCAGTACTGGGATCTGGAACTGAAAACTCTGAGTAAACTGGAGGTGAAAAAAGAAACACAAAAGAAAGGAACAAAAGGATCGGTTAAGGAGAGAGGATTGAGCTCCGGGGAACAGGCGACAGTCTCAGGCGGTTTGGATCTCAGCCAAAACACCTCTCTCTGTCCAGGTCAAAGGCCGCACTCCTTTCAGATAAGTCCCTTCACCCTCATTCTCCAGGCTTCTCCAGCTGACTGCTCAACTCACCTGCCCCTCACATGCACACACACACTTATACTCATCTCAAAACCCCACTGACTTCCATTGCATTCATTCATTCAATTGCATTCATTCTTTCCTACACCCTCTCACCCATCCTCATATACCCACACCCCACAGGCCTCCTATGAACTTGAACTGAAACTGAACTGAAATAGAACTGAACTGAACTGAACTGAAATGAACTTGAACTGAACTGAACTAAATGAACTGAAATGAACTGCACTGAATTGAACTGAACTGAACTGAACTGAACTGAAATGAACTGAAATGAACTGAAATGAACTGCACTGAATTGAACTCCTTCCACCTAAACTGAGGCTAAACTGCTAGCCTGTGATTATAGTTATTATGAGCCCGATTACGGAGTGAATTTAATTTCTGTGATTTGATTATTTTAATTTCTGTAAATTGATTTCTAAAGACAGTATTAATGATTTAATTAAGATGATGATGATATTTGTTTTTGTTGCTGACTGATTACTAAAGACCAGTATTAATGTAGTAATTTAATGAGGATGATGATATTTGTTTGTGGTTGCTGACTTATTTAATATATGAATATGAGACACCTGGGTTTAATGTGATTTTTGTAGCCCTGAAGTAAGCGAGCAGCTGGGGTTTTGTGCTCTCTCTAAAGGGAATTAATATAAATAATTTAAATATTGATAGGTTTAAGATCATTAACTCTTGCCTGTCTGGCGCCCAACCTTATTCTTTTTTATGAGAGGCAGCTTCTACGCTACCAAGACGCTGAGCTGTCGTCTGCAGCAACGAGCGTCTCGACTCGGACTCCTAGGATACAGTAGCCACACCCTCTGGAGACGCCTGGACACGTTTCAGACAGACATTGTCTCAGTCAGGAGATACTACAGAAAGACACAGCTGCTGATACAGGTACACTACACCTGCTGACACCGAAGTCTTGATTGAACTCATCTCAGTGAGTAAATCTGTATAAATGTTTTACGTGTGTGTGTGTGTCTGTGTGTGTGTGTGTGTGTGTGTGTGTGTGTGTGTGTGTGTGTGTGTTGCAGGTGGATGCAGACAGAGATGAGGAGGTGGTATTTGCTGATCTGAGTCCAGTCATAAGAGAAAAACTGCAGCTGAAGGATCAATAAGGTATTGATTTGTTGATATTAGTGACCAGTCATCAAACCGTTTGATTCAACATGAGTGTGATGTCACTGTGACATCACAGTTTATACAGCACACTTAAAACAACAGGAGTTGAGCTTGGAACAATAACAGATGGATCAATATATAATATATATAATAGTTGATTTAGTATTGATTTACGAAGCATTGATTGATTGATTGATTGATTGATTGATTGATTGATTTGTCTCTGTTTCCAGATTCTACTGGTATCCCAGAATCCATCAGTGATGTCCATCAATAATATGACCTTCCTCTCTCTGAGCCAATCAGTGATCAGTATGGAGCAGTCTGATAATAATCCTGTGTGTCGTGGTCAGTGACATGTGAACTTTGATATGGTAACCTAGGTAACTAACCAGCTGTAAATTAGAGGACCTGAACTGTTGTTGAAATGGTTGTGACACCATGTGACAACAATGTCCCTGCTTCCTGTTTCCTGTTTGTGATTGAATAATGATAAAACTTTATTCTTGAAACTTATTCTACGAATGATTCATAAAATGTGAAATATTTCACATTTATTCTGAAAATCCCTGGTGTAGTTTCCTCTCAGTGACTCGTTCGTTTACAGTGAAGGATTGTGGGAGATCAGTCAGCTGGTAAACAACACAGATTTTAACTGAATCCAGGCTGACACACATCAACAGTTTATTTTAAACTGAACTCCCCAGGTCCTGATCACATCAGGTGGGGGAGGGGCGTCTGTAGAGCATCATGGGTAATCACAGTCCTTATCACAGTGGGGAATGTTAATGACACACAGAGACCAAGACCTCAGGAGATAAAGGCACTGAAATAGACTGAAGACCTGACCCCCCCACCCCTCCCCATTTACTGACATTTACTCAGACAGATCCTGAATGAGACCAGAACCAGGATCCTGAGGTGTCACCATGTTCTCCATTTACTGCGAGGCCCGAATCCTTGGTCCCAGTCCAAGTCCGAGACTCTGCCCCATCCGGGTCTAGCTGTGCACCAGAACCAGCTGAATCAAGAAATCAAAGATTTTCTAAATTAAACAGAGTCTAGCCCACATATTTCCACATCTGGGCAGAGTCCAGCTTTGCACCAAACTGGTCCAGATGTGGAAGTAGCATCTGACAGTCATGCCATATGTGGGCCAGATCTGGGCCGTGGATCCGGGCATATGCTGGGCCAGAGGAGAACAATCATGTGGTAACACAACACTAACTAGAGTCAGACTGAGTCTCAGGTCCGGCTCAGACTGGTTCAGACCAGTTCAGCTGCCTCTGGAAGCTCCTTATCTTCGGTCTCTTATCTCCTGAGTGTTTCTATTCTCATTTTCTTCCATCTTTGGTCGGCCGCTGTCTCCTCTCTCTCTCTCTCTCTCTCTCTACGTCATTCTCTCCATCCTTGCTCGCCCCGCCTCTGGCTGTTATAAACAGCCCGACTCGTCTACCTCCTCCGTCCTCCACTTTGCAGCAGCATGCCTCCAAAGAAAGTGGAACCGAAGAAGACGGAGGTGAAGAAGACGGAGGTGAAGAAGGAGGAACCTCCCCCACCTCCTAAACCCGTAGAGCCGGAGTCCAAACCTCCGGAGGTGGATCTGAAGAGCATCGTGGTGGAGTTCAGTCCGGACCAGATCGAAGAGTTCAGAGACGCCTTCACGCTGTTTGACGAGACGCCCACCGGCGAGATGAAGATCACCTATGCCCAGTGTGGAGACGTGATGCGAGCACTGGGTCACAACCCCACCAACGAGGAGGTGCTGAAGCTGCTGGGGAGGCCGAAGGCGGAGGAGCTGAACGTCAAGCTGCTGGACTTTGACAGCTTCCTGCCCATGCTGCAGCATGTTGCACGCTCCAAGGAGCAGGGCAACTTCGAGGACTTCGTGGAGGGTCTGAGGGTCTTCGACAAGGAGGGGAACGGCACAGTGATGGGGGCGGAGCTACGCCACGTCCTCGCCACGCTGGGAGAGAAGATGACAGAGGACGAGGTGGACCGGCTGATGGTGGGACAGGAGGACGCCAATGGACACATCAACTATACTGAGTTTGTCAAACACATCCTGGCCGGATAGAAAACACTGTCTGAGGATCTGAGGGTCCGGATCAGCGTTCTGCTGTTTGTCCTGTTTCTGTAATAAAACACATCCCTGCAGACAGAGGCTTGTTGATTCGTCTGTTCATCACAGTATTTAATACACACACACACACACACACACACACACACACACACACACACACACACACACACACACAGATGTCATATCAGTGATACTGTGATTAAATGTAACTAATACATTCTAGTAGGAACCAGAGGAACTGAGAACTGCTTTAGAACATGATGAAACGTCAACAGACATGAACACGTTCCTGTGACAGAGACTGACGACTGTGAATCTGTGTAAATGATGATAGAACAAAGGTCAGTCGTCTGTCTGTCTGTCTTTCTGTCTGTCTGTCTCACCCTCTCTCTCTCTCTCTCTCTCTGTCTCCCTCTCTCAATGTCTCACCCTCTCTCTCTCTCCCTCTCTCTCTCTCTCTCTCTCTGTCTCCCTCTCTGTGTCTTTCTCTCTCTCTCTGTTTTTCTTTCTGTCTCTCTTATTGAATCATAAGAATCACAGAGACAACAGCTTCTTCTTCTGCTGCTGCTGCTTCTTCACACACAGGCACAAACCTGTTATTACCTGGTTACACCTGACTGACACCTTCAGGTGTTCAGTTTTCCTGCTGGAGGACAGAGATTTGCAGTGAAATAAAACCAAAGAAGAAGAAGCAGGAGGCCCAGCTGAGTCGTCTTTATTTTTTAGTTTCCATTAGACTTCATCATGTCTTCTATTTAACAGGTGAGCAGACACACCTGAGGAGGTTCAGGTAACAACAGGACACATCTACTCCACTAAATTCTAGATTAAAATTAAATATCTGAAAAACAACTTATTATTCATTTATTATTTTCCTGATTTTCAGACAGGTTCTACATCAACTGGTTCACCAACGACTGGTTCTCCGTCAACTGGCTCTACGTCGACTGATTCTACGTCGACTGGTTCTACTTCATCTAGCTCTACATCAACTGGTTCTACTCTGGATGTTAATGAGGAGTAAATCAATTTTGAGTAAATAAAAACATTTTTTCTGGATGTTCTGTGACGGTGTTTGATGACGTTTATTCAAAAAACAACAGGCTACCAGTCGATGCTAACATCAGCATGCTAACAGGCCTAAGATGACAGTTCTAACATGCTAATATTTAGTAACAGGTAAAATTTTTACTATGTTTACCATTTTAGTTTAGCACGTTAGCATGCTAACACTGGCTTATTGGCAGTTAACACAGCGTACAGCAAGGGCTGATGGGAACATCAGTTGTTCTGTATGTGACCTGATGGTTGCACCAGAGGGAAAGTCAATCCACCAAGTAGATGAAGAGATGTTTATAAACAATAACTTCTGAAATCAATGGTGAAAACATCTGGAAATCATCTGAAAAACATCTGGAAAACATGAAGCTTCTCATGTAACAAACATTTGACTCAGTGAAGTAAAGATTTTACAAACTGATTCAACGCTTCTATTAAAAATATTAAAACCAGAAATCTGAAGGAGGAGGTGGCGAGCTCCTGACTTTTAGTCCAAAAACACTGGACCCTACATTTCCCATAATGCACCTGGACGGATAGTGTCTATTATCGGTTGGTTTTTCTCTGAATAGATGACAGAAGATAATGGCCAGCCAATGAGATGCTCTGATCAGATCTGAGCCTTCGATTGGCTGATCATCGTCCTTCACTCTTATGATTGGCTGACATGCACAGACCCAGCTCCACTCTGATTGCCCAACACTGTGGCGGTCTGCATGCCTCGATTGGCAAGCTGGGCATAGAGGTGGGAGCGGAGGAATCGCGGGTAACTGTCGGTCTCCATCAGGCTGAAAATCTGATCCTGGGCTTGTTGGAAGGAGGTGGGGTTCACACCAAGATGCAGGTTCTGATTGGTTGATTCTCTGACAGACGAGTCCACATTGACCTGGAGACAGAGGAAGGTGGCATCATAAGACCAGTCAATGGACCAAACACAGGACAGATAGACAGACAGACAGACAGGTACCTGTCTTGCTGCTTTGGTTGAAATAAACTCATCATAGATTTTCCAAGCTCTGGTGGCCATCTTGCTGAGGGGGCATGTCCTCTTGAATCTCTCCACAGCCAACCAGAAGTCTAGGTTCTCCTCGCTGAATTCTGATCTCAGGAAGTGACGGAAGACCACCAGACCATCTGACCAATGAGAACGGTGATGAGATTGTTTAGCTAATAGAAACACACTGTCATTACGTAGGCTCTGCCCCTCACTGACTATTGGTTGAACAGGAAGTAGAGTGTCTTACACTGATTGGTCAGCAGAGTTTCCAGACTCTCCGCCCACCTCAGCACTTCCCCCAGAGATGGTCTGAAAAACAAAAAAATTACACCTCAGACCCACTGGAACCAGCAAGAACCAGTAAGAAGCAGCAGGAACCAGCAGAAACCAGTAAGTACCAGCAGGAACCAGTAAGTACCAGCAGGAACCAGTAAGAATCTGCTGGACAAACGCTGGACCCTCTGCTGGACCCTCTTAGAACCAGCTGAAATCAGTAGGACTCCCTTGGAACCAGACAGAACCATTAAGAACTGTGTTCGAACTGGTAAGACTTAGTAGGACCCAGCTGGATCCAGTATACAACATATAAGAACCAGTCTTTACTAGGTTATATGTTTGATGGTTCAGACCTGAGGCCTGTACTAATACCCAGGATAACTTTTAGTTATCTGGTTTAAGTGAACCTAACATTGGCCATCCTGATAACCTGTACTACGAAGCAGGTTATCACCTGGCTCAGTTAACCCTGGGTTTACCTGTCCAGCTATGAGCACGTTCATGTGAAAGAGGTGGAGTTGTTAATTATAAGCAACATCATCTGAACCATGAATGAAGTTCTTAATATTATATGAGAAGAAATGCTGATACTTGCCAGTAAATTCGGTTATAACCACATTCAAAAGTGATATTCAAGAGGGTAAAATGTAGACAATATGATCACATGACTGGAATAAAACTATGTCTAAATATAATTTCTATTAAAGTCAATCTAAAGATATATTGTAAATAAATGCATGAATTATCATTACATTTGAGTGTTTTCACTATGAACATGTGATGCAGGTAAAACAGTTAAAGATAATGTCAGACTGTTTCTCCCGCAGAGAGGAGAGGAAGAGGAGAGGAGTAGTTGATGTCTGATGAGCTTGACCGACTGAAATGTTCATTATAATGATGAAATAATTAACTGCATGTGGCTAATTGTTCTAATCAAAGACATCAGAGGTTTAGTTTTTATTTCCAGTCGTGTCACAGTCTCATGTTGTTCTGAGCTGCAGTGATGAAGAAGAGAGTAAAAGATTCATCACTGTCAAGAATCCTGTCTGATTAAAGAATCTTTGTTCAATTAAAATTAAAATAATAGTTATTATATAGGCTATTTATTTAGCATGATAAACTCTCTGTGCATTTTTTAGGAGCTTTGTTTTAAAACCAGAGAGACACATGGAAAGACTCAATCAGGAAAACTATTCCACTGATTTATATTTTATATCTACTGCTCATTATTATTGATCACTTTATTATAAACTCTTTTGTCCCTGTCAGGATCCTATAGGAATGATGACTCAGTTTTTCCAGTGATCTGATTGGTCAGTAGTTTGGCTGTTGACAGGTTTTGATCTGATCCTCTGAAGTTAACCTGCACCGGAGCAGGTTAGGAGTTTGGCGTAAGTTACCATGGTGATTTACCCTGGTAACAAGTGAACCACAGTCGCAGGACTGAAAACCCAGAGTTAAACCTGAAGTTACCTGATAACCTCAGATCCTGCTTCGTAGTACAGGCCTCTGGTCTTAAGGTACAGGTCAGGATCAGGTTCAGGTCTGGGAATGTAGAGGGAATGTGTTCCTACCTGTTGTTTCTCAGAGCTTTCTCCAAACTGTTACCATGGAAACAGGTACTGTTTTTCCGTCGACGTAGAAACGCCAGGCGACTGCGAACATCAGCAGCTCTGAGGAGGCAAAGACAGAGTCAAAAACAGGAAGTATAAACAAAAACAATAACAAAAACAAATTTGTTTACGTACAGAGTCCTGGTCTTCTTCCTCAGCTGAAGATTCTTGAATTCAGAGTCCTGAACAAACGGAACAACAGATTGTTAGAGTCTACCTGGTTCTATCAGACTCTACTGGTTCCATCAGCCTCTACTGGTTCTATCAGACTCTACTGGTTCTATCAGACTCTACTGGTTCTATCAGACTCTACTGGTTCTATCAGACTCTACTGGTTCTATCAGACTCTACTGGTTCTATCAGACTCTACTGGTTCTATCAGACTCTACTGGTTCTATCAGACTCTACTGGTTCTATCAGACTCTACTGGTTCTATCAGACTCTACTGGTTCTATCAGACTCTACCTGGTTCTATCAGACTCTACTGGTTCTATTAGAGTCTACCTGGTTCTATCAGACTCTACTGGTTCTATCAGAGTCTACTGGTTCCATCAGACTCTACTGGTTCCATCAGACTCTACTGGTTCTATCAGACTCTACTGGTTCCATCAGACTCTACTGGTTCTATCAGACTCTACTGGTTCCATCAGACTCTACTGGTTCCATCAGACTCTACTGGTTCTATCAGACTCTACCTGGTTCTATCAGACTCTACTGGTTCTATTAGAGTCTACCTGGTTCTATCAGACTCTACTGGTTCTATCAGAGTCTACTGGTTCTATCAGACTCTACTGGTTCTATTAGAGTCTACCTGGTTCTATCAGAGTCTACTGGTTCTATCAGAGTCTACCTGGTTCTATCAGACTCTACTGGTTCTATTAGAGTCTACCTGGTTCTATCAGACTCTACTGGTTCTATTAGAGTCTACCTGGTTCTATCAGACTCTACTGGTTCTATCAGAGTCTACCTGGTTCTATCAGACTCTACTGGTTCTATTAGAGTCTACCTGGTTCTATCAGACTCTACTGGTTCTATTAGAGTCTACCTGGTTCTATCAGACTCTACTGGTTCTATCAGAGTCTACCTGGTTCTATCAGACTCTACTGGTTCTATTAGAGTCTACCTGGTTCTATCAGACTCTACTGGTTCTATCAGAGTCTACCTGGTTCTATCAGACTCTACTGGTTCTATCAGAGTCTACCTGGTTCTATCAGACTCTACTGGTTCTATCAGAGTCTACCTGGTTCTATCAGACTCTACTGGTTCTATCAGAGTCTACCTGGTTCTATCAGACTCTACTGGTTCTATCAGAGTCTACCTGGTTCTATCAGACTCTACTGGTTCTATCAGAGTCTACCTGGTTCTATCAGACTCTACTGGTTCTATCAGAGTCTACCTGGTTCTATCAGACTCTACTGGTTCTATCAGAGTCTACCTGGTTCTATCAGACTCTACTGGTTCTATCAGAGTCTACCTGGTTCTATCAGACTCTACTGGTTCTATCAGAGTGTTGGAATAATTGTATATATGGATTTATCTCATATTTACTAATTAACCATGTATCCTGCTTTACAGTCCTATAATCATGCATACAGTCTGTCTTGTGATGAAGTTGTGTTACAGGGAGTAGCTGATAAAGGGGATCACGATGCACAGAGCAGACTGGAGCCTGATTGTTCTACTTCTACATCATGGGATGAACATTTGAACAATGTATCATCAGGCACCCGTCATATTGCTTTTGTGTGATTCTCAGTTCTTTAAGATAAGCAATGCCTTGTAACTAAGGAATGCCTGGTGTGATAATAAAAAGAGAGGAGACGGAGTTGGAGATTGTAACTGAGCATATCTCTGTCCGTTCTCCTCGCGAGTAAGAAATAACGCTCTTGTCTTTCTCTTCTTTGTGTCAGTATTAAATGTCTTAGGTGGTGTAAACCTGACACAGAGTCTACCTGGTTCCATCAGACTCTACTGGTTCTTTAAAGTTATTTTTTGGGCAGGACAGTAGAGAGACAGGAGATGGGGAGGCAGAGGAATGACACGCAGGAAAGGGCCGTCCAAAGCGGGAATCGAACCGGGGGCCGACTGCAGTGAGGACTGTAGCCTCTATATATGGGGCGCCTGCGCTACGCGACGCCCCAGTCTCTACTGGTTCTATTAGAGTCTACCTGGTTCTATCAGACTCTACTGGTTCTGTCAGACTCCCCCTGGTTTACCAGACTGTACCTGGTACTGTAAGACTCTAAGATTGCTCTCTGGCAGAGTCTTTTGGACTTTAGATGTCTCTACTGGATTCTTCTAGTCACTACTGTTCTCTTCTGGGTTCCACGTGTTTATACTGGACTGTGCTTATATCTGCTATCCTGACTATATGAGATCAATCTAGACTAGATTGCTCTTTACTGGTTCCGTACTGGTCTGTTAGTCTGTACTGTTCTGTTCTGGTCGATACTGATTTTGTCTAGTCTGTACTGGTCTCTGCTGGTTTTACGTGTCTGTCCTGGCCCATAATGGGTCTCTAGTGGTCTCTGCTGGTCTCTACCTTGGGGCCATTAAGCAGCAGTAGCATTTGGTGGAGAGACCCCCCCCGTCTTGTCAGCTGTCTCCTCAGAGTGTGGGGGGAGGGGGGTTGGGTGATGGGTTCTGTGCTGGGTTCAGGGTCAAAGGTCGAGGAACGGGTTAGTCGGTGGATGGTGCTGTCAGACAGGAAGCGGGGCGATCGAGATTCCTGCAGCAGAGAACCCTCAGAGAGCGAGCGATGCAGAACTGAATAACAAATAATCAATCAATCAATCAAAGGACCAGACAGGAAACACAACAGAAGCATTAGATCAAATGACATTTCAGCTCACTGACCTGCAGGTCTGTAGGTGGAGGTGAACTCCTCAGCAGCTCCTCTCTCCTCCCCCTCCTCCTCTTCATCATCGTTACTCTCCTCCTCTTCCTCCTCCTTCATGTTGAAATGGTGGGGGCTCAGAAGAAGGCCCCGCCCCCAAACACCTCCCACATTCTCTGATGTTTCAGAGGCACTCTCCCCCTCCCCTTGCTGCCGTTCCTCTTCCTCCTCCTCTGCTCTCCCTCTATCCTTCCAGACCGGACTCCTCTGGGTGGAGATGGAGGTTGGGGGAGGTGGGGGGAGGAGGTGAGGTAGAGCAGTGATGGTCCTGGTTGAAGGTGAGGTGGAAGAGGAGGTGTATGGAGAAAGAGAGGAGAAGGGGGGAGGAGGAGGAGTGGAGGAGGAGAAGGGAGAGCTTGGGGAGTAAGGAGAGGGAGGTCTGAGAGCATCACAGAGGGAGGAGTAGGGGGAGGAGGGGCGGCAAAGTGGGGGATCAGGGGACGAGTAAGGAGAGGAGGGACGATAGACGGGGTCAGACTGACTGAGAGAGAGGAGGCCAAAGTCTGAGGGGAGGTCTGAAAGCTAGGGGGGGGAGGGGGGAGGGGAAAAGAGAGAGAGGGGGGGGGGGGTGTGTTCATGTTAATGTGAGTCTCAAAGACCTCACAGGTGTAGCATCAAAGTAAACCTCTGTTGTACCTGATGGCTGTGTGCAGTCTCCGTGGCGACCAGCTGGTGATGGATGTTGTCATGGAGACACAGACGAACTCTGACCTTCTGCTCGATGCTGAAAGACTCAAGACTGAAGACGCAATGGGAACACATCTGAGACGTCTGCAGGAAGTATAGGTGGAGCGGCTCTGATGACACTGAACACAACAAAAACACGTAACTCTGTGTACAACAACAACATCATCAACATGTTTCTGTGTGTACAACAACAACAACAACAACAACACATCACTCTGTGTACAACAACAACAACAACAACATGTTACTGTGTGTACAACAACAACAACATGCCTGAGAGGTCTGTAGGAAGTAGAGGTGGAGCAGCTTCAATGACAATGAATACAACAACAACAATAATAACAAAAATAAATATAATAATAATAATGGTGGTACCCTCTCTGAGCTGCAGTGTGTTCAGGTACAGTGGACTCTGTAGGACGTTGCAGCGTCCAGCTTCGTCCTCTCTGGTCAACAACAGCAGGTCACTGTAGATCAACACTGTCACCTGAAACACACACACACACACACACACACACACACACACACACACACACACACACACACACACACACACACACATCCATGGCTGTAACAAAACCTGAGACAACAGACACACAAACCACAGTGACATCATCAAATCCAGACGCGTTTCCTGTACAGGAGTCCATGTCAGTGCTCGTGGTCTGAATGTGATGTCACTCTGACCTCTGACCTGCTAATGTTAGACTCCACAGACGACTCATCTTCACTGTTACTGAAAATGTGAAACTAAAACACTGCAGGTTCCCAGAAACTGTGTGTGTGTGTGTGTGTGTGTGTGTGTGTGTGTGTGTGTGTGTGTGTGTGTGTGTGTGTGTGTGTGTGTGTGTGTGTGTCAGCAGTAAGATCTATTAGAGTGAAACTGATCCTGGTTCAGGTCTCTGAGGTCATTGAGTCCTTCAGGATCAGGTTCAGTCTGGATTCTTACTGAACAACATTTCCACTCATGAGGATAAAAACTGCAGAACTCTGATGCAGAATCGATCAATAACAGTTAGCAGTACTATGAACAGTACTGTTTACAGTATATCTACTGAATATTTACAGTATATTTACAATAGCGTTAGCTTGGTAGTACTGTTGGTGGTGCTGTTAGCAGCAGTAGTATTTGAAGTACATCTGCAGTATATATCCAGTACTGTTACCTTTGCAGGCAGCAAGTCTGCCTGGTGCAGAACCATTTCCTCTGACATCAGCAGGGTTCTGTCTGGGCTGCACAGATCCAGAGGCTAAAAAAATAGGAACAACAGGTGGATGAAAATGTCTTTGGTTCTAAAGTTGATGCTCTAGGCTACTGGGCTAAATGAGGGGCTTCCGTTTTAATGTTTTGTTTTCATGATCTCAGTTTCTAAACTAGATTATAACTCAAAGGTCAAAGGTCAGGGAAGTGGTTCTGTGTTGTGACCTGAATGAAGATGTTTGAGGCTAGATGTAAGGGTCTCGAATGGTTCTTCTTGGTTCTGGATCAGGTTAAAGGTTGTATGTTCTGACCTGGACAAAGATGGGGAAGATGAGGGTTTTGGGCGCCAGTGTGACATAGGTTCCATAGGTGGAGCAGGGCAGGTGTGATTGGACGATGGTGCAGTTCTGGTAGTTGCCATAGTTACTGGGTGCACCTGGAGAGGAGGAAGATGAGGAGGGGGAGGAGGGGGGTGGGGGCAGGGTGGAGGTATGGCTGGTGAATGGTTGCCATGATGACTCGGGTTGAGAGTCGTGTAGGAGGCTCTGACCTCTGCTGGGGTGGGTCTGGTACAGACGACCTGATAATTGATGACACATATACATGAGTTTATCATAAATATACTGAACAATGTTCAGAGCGATCAATACTCACCAATCGTCCTGTTCCTGTCATGATAAACTGGCTGCAAGAGCTGGAACACAGACACAGAACAGATGGAGAACGTTCGTACTGTCACATCAGAACACCACAGGAGTTCTTCACAGCATTAAAGTGTTAGAACAATTTTCTTCTATTTGACTGGTGGTTATGTTCTAGGTCAGTGTCAGCTTCCATGGTGAGGTTCTACCTGTGCTTCAGACTGTGAGTTCTCAGTTGTGGACTGGACAAAGATCCGAGCTGAGAGGTAAAAGGTTCAAGGTGATGTTCTAGGTCAGGTAAAAGTATCTTCGAGGTTGGGGTTAGGTCATATGCAGGAAAATGTTGTTCTCAGTATGTTCATATTCAGGTGAAAGGTTCTCAGTTACGTTGTAGTTCAGGTGAAAGGTTCTCAGTTATGTTCTCATTCAGATGAAAGGTTCTCAGTTACGTTGTAGTTCAGGTGAAAGGTTCTCAATTATGTTCTCAGTCAGGTGAAATGTTCTTGGTTATATTTTAGTTCTGGTGAAAGGTTCTCAGTTATGTTCTAGTTCAGATGAAAGGTTCTCAGTTACATTCTAGTTCAGGTGAAAGGTTTTCAGTTATGGTCTCAGTCAGGGGAAAGATTCTCCGTTATGTTCTAGAACAGATGAAAGGTTCTCAGTTATTTTCCCAGTCAGATGAAAGGTTCTCAGTTATTTTCCCAGTCAGATGAAAGGTTCTCAGTTATTTTCCCAGTCATGTGAAAGGTGCTCAGTTGCGTGCTAGTTCAGGTGAAAGGTTCTCAGTTATGTTCTAGTTCAGATGAAAGGTTCTCAGTTACATTCTAGTTCAGGTGAAAGGTTTTCAGTTATGGTCTCAGTCAGGGGAAAGATTCTCCATTATGTTCTAGAACAGATGAAAGGTTCTCAGTTATTTTCCCAGTCATGTGAAAGGTGCTCAGTTGCGTGCTAGTTCAGGTGAAAGGTTCTCAGTTATGTTCTAGTTCAGATGAAAGGTTCTCAGTTACATTCTAGTTCAGGTGAAAGGTTTTCAGTTATGGTCTCAGTCAGGGGAAAGATTCTCCATTATGTTCTAGAACAGATGAAAGGTTCTCAGTTATTTTCCCAGTCATGTGAAAGGTGCTCAGTTGCGTGCTAGTTCAGGTGAAAGGTTCTCAGTTATGTTCTAGTTCAGATGAAAGGTTCTCAGTTATGTTCTCAGTCAGTTGAAAGGTTTCATGTTCTCATTCCAAGTCAAGTGATCGGCTGTGTTATGTTTATGATGCCGCCTCGTCAGACTCACCTGTCCTCCTGGACTGACAGGTGACAGGATGATGTAATTGTCTCCATTTGATGATGTCACACGGGTGCCCTTTAGTGTGGTGGTGCGTGGGGAGTACTCAGTCATGTCCTGTACTTCCTCCTCCTCCTCCTCCTCCTCCTGGTCCTCCTTTCTGTCCCTCCACAGAGAACCCAGAGCTCCCAAAGTGGAATGCACCCTCGACCCTTGATCCCGTCTGCGGCCATGTTTACTGTGGGTGGGGTGAGGCAGCAACTTCCTGCCCGTTGTCTAGGAGACAAAGGAATGTTAGCTTAGCATAAAGACTGCTAGCTTCACCGTTGAGCTCATCTGTCATCTGACAGCACAGACCAGCAGGTTCTCAGTGGAGGAGGAAGTAAAACTAGGTGCACTGAACTATCAAAATAAAAGTCTCAATATTCAGGTTGATGATGATGATGCTGATGAAGAAGATCTTCAGACTCCACCACTGGCTCCAAGACATCACTGCTACTGAATGGTTCTGTTTATGTTTGTGTGTGTGTGTGTGTGTGTGTGTGTGTGTGTGTGTGTGTGTGTGTGTGTGTG
>NW_019175121.1:103776-121019 GCF_002260705.1 Seriola dumerili
TGTGTGTGTGTGTGTGTGTGTGTGTGTGTGTGTGTGTGTGTGTGTGTGTGTGTGTGTGTGTGATTTAAGTTGATCACATGATTCATGTGTAAATGAAAAAACTGTTATTCACTCACTGTGTTGTGTGTTGGTGGGCGACACAAAGCTTCACATCCTGATCTGAGCTCAGGTAAACCTCTCCACACCACCAAGATGATCTGAGATGGACAACTCCTGAAGAGAAAGACAGGCAGAGAGAGAGACAGGCAGAGAGAGACAGACATGTATCATAAGATCAAAGTAATTTTCGAAAATGAAACCATATTAACATTTTTTTTAACTTATTAAATGAAA
Organism: Seriola dumerili; assembly: GCF_002260705.1. NCBI lineage: Eukaryota > Metazoa > Chordata > Actinopteri > Carangiformes > Carangidae > Seriola > Seriola dumerili. Next base: position 104,110 of record NW_019175121.1, read on the forward strand.
CCAAACTCTTATTGTGAAATGAGTCCCTGAGACCAGATTCAGTACAGAGGCCTGCTGAGACCAAAAGTCGAACCTACACATTAAAAGACAGTCAGAGCAGGTGGAGGGTCAGACTGTGTGTTTGCGGGGTTACCTGATGGCGTGGGCGAGGTCGACACATTTCCAGGTTTCTACAGGAAGTCCATTCAGCTGCAGAACTGAGTCTCCTGGACGGAGTCCAGACTGATGAGCCGGACCACCTGCAAACAGAGGGAACAGACCACCAATCAAATCTCCCTGTGATCTCAGGTGTGTGTTTGCTATCTCAGGTGTATTATCTCAGGTGAGTGTTTGTTATCTCAGGGGAGGGTCTTACCTGGGTCAACAGCCTGGACTCGGACGGGACAATCAGAGCAGATTGTAAATCCAAACCCATCTTTTCCTCGAGTGATGCTCACCTGCAGAAAAAAGTCTGTTAGCCTGTTAGCTGAATACATGTGTAGGATCAGACATGTAATTCTGAACACATGTTGCTGATTACACTGAAGGAGCTACTTGTCAGTTCTGCTACTGCTACATAGCTAACATTAGCATTAGTGGCTGTTTCCTGACCAGAAGAAACTTCATTCCTTTACTCATCAACAGCTGCCTCCAGAGGTGGAAACAAACACCTATGTTAACTCTACTAAACTAAGCATGCTAACCAGCTAGCTCCTGTCTGTCTACTAAAGTAAGCATGCTGTATTATAAACAAAATGGCTGCAGCTCTTGGTGAGACTGGTAAGTAAACAGCTGTTAATGCTAATGTTAGTGATGTAGCAATTGCAAAATGTACAAATAGCTTATAGCTAATCAAAGGTTCTATAAACTTATTGATCTCTTATTTAGTTTTTAAGATATTGATAAATAAACTTCACAAGGGGTGGGGCTTAGCAGGAAAATGGCCATAACCCAGTAACCATTTGTCCAATCATCATAATTCTGGGTACATGTCTTGAGGCTGTGTTTGGGTAGAGGTCTACTGAAGTACTTTGAGCCCAACCTACAGGGGGCGCCAAAAAATACCAAACATGTGACATCAGAACCTGAACACTGTGGAGACCAGTTTTAACCAGAATCTGAAGAGCCATATTGATTGGTACATGTGGGCGTGGCCTATCACACATTTGTTCAATCCAACATCATGTCTCCTGAACACACATGCGCACACACAAATACACTGAGGCTCTCTCTGTGGCCACATGTAACTGCATTAACATTAATGTGATTGTGATGAAGGTAAAAACTCTTTTTCCACAGAGCTGCTTAAACAGAACCAACACAGAATCGAGAAAGAACTGAAGAAGAATAAATACATAAAAAAGTATTTATTAATCTTGATAAAAAACTTAGTGAAGGTTCAACAATGACACAATAAGTTTGTTAAACTCATTGATTATGTTTATAAATGATTATACCCATGAGGCTTTTATTATTATGTCTACGTCTAACTTTCTATGAATGTCAACAGTGTTAATGATGCAATGATGCTGTTATTAACTGTAGTAATGTTAATAAGCTTCTTATAAGGATTTATAAAGACCTCATTCTTATTAATATGTTTAGTTTGTCCTGATGGTGGCGCCTCAGAACTCTTCTAGTCTCAGTGTCACATATTCATACAAATAATAATTAATACAGTCCGTTATAATGATGGTCCAGGTTAACAACAGACTGCACTAAATCATATCTTATTATATAGCATTTTAAACAGGGTTCAGTATCTGGCAGTAGCTTATGTATTAATCAGTCAACCAAAGCAAAAATACACTCAATCAATAACTGATGATACAGTGACTCACACAGTAAACCCCCAGAGATCACTGAGTCTTAATTGTGTGGTACAGGTTTCAGCCTGTAGGGGGCGCTGGTTCTGGACTCTGCTGGTCTTTAGTCATGTGTGGACTGAGTCAGGATGTTTGTGTCAGACCCAGACTGGAGGTCTGGTCCTGGTCTTTGAGCTGTTTCCATGTCTCCTCTGTAAACAGTGACTGACCGGAGGAAAGGTTGACTTGTCCTGAGACTTTTCGCTCCACAAAAGAAGTTAAATGTCCCTGAGTCCAGACTGACAGGCTGATATTAAAACTCCCGCAGGGACTCAGACACCTTGGGGGTGGGTGAGGGGTGGGGGGGGGGGGGGGGGGGGTTGTTTAAACAGGACACAGACTCTATGTTTGTGTTTCTCTGCAGGATCGGTCCTGACTATTCCACACTCCATGAGACCATGTTTACTGTCCTGGCCCTGGTTCAGAATCCTGGTCCTGGTTGGTCCTCCTCAGCCAGACTTGACACTCATTTTTCAGTGACATTTATTTGAAATCATGAAGCTTCATGTAAAATGTTGTGAAAGGTTGTTAAAAACTGGTTTTAGCCACACCCCCTCATTTCTGATCAGGAAGTAAGTCTAAGTCCCTCTTTCATGGCTGCACAGGAAGTAGACACATCCCATCATTGACAGAACCAAGACAGAGCCAAAGCAGAACTGAAACAGTCCAGTTTAACATGGTGAAAATCACATGAACATGGAGACAAGCTGAAGAGATTATGTTTTTGTTTAACATAGAGACACACACACACACACACACACACACACACACACACACACAGGAAACTCTGGAGGCTTTGCCTGGAAATGACAAACAGGCAGCAGTGACACCACATGGTGCAGCCAATCAGACAAGCCTCTTGTTTCCTGCTGATTTGTTTCCATATTAACTGTGTGTGTGTGTGTGTGTGTGTGTGTGTGTGTGTGTGTGTGTGTGTGTGTGTGTGTGTGAATCTAAGCAGTACCTTGACAGTCTGTCACACCAGACTCCAAAAAAATTGTTAATTCTAACTCAACCTGGATGTGACTAACTCAAACAATCAGGACCAGCTTTGATTTAATGATCCAATTGAGGTTAAATATGACACACACACACACACACACACACACACACACACACCTGAGGCAGGTTCTGTCCAATGCAGACTCGACACAGTCGGTGGATGGTGTGCATGACCACAGATCTGATCCTCCTGCAGGGCTGCACCAGGACCAGGACCAGGACCAGGGTCTGACACGCTTACCGGTTTAAAACAGGTCCAGAATCCACGTCTAACCAAGGTCGAGATATCACAAAAAACAGAACCAGATATAATCCAAGTCCAGAACCAGGAACAGGTTGGAACCAAGTCCAGATTTATAGGACCAGACCCAAGTCTGAGCTGATCCACACGGATCAAACCAGATGTTCAGACCTCTGAGGCGTCAGGAAACCAGGTCAGAGAAAGACCAAAAGAAATCACAAAGATTCACAGAACAGGGACCAGGTCTGACCCAGGTCCAGCTGGTTCAGGTGGACTACTGTGTGTGAGTTTTCATCCTAATCTGGATGTGGAGAATAGAGTGTGTGTGTGTTTGTGTGTGTGTGTGTGTGTGTGTGTGTGTGTGTGTGTGTGTGTGTGTGTGGGAACCTACAGACTGAAGAATAGCAGGAAACACACACACACACAAAAACACTGGATGTATCCCTGTGATAAGACACACACTTCCTGAACACACACACACACACACACACACAAAAACAGTGGATGTATCCGCGTGATAAGACACGCACTTCCTGAACACACACACACACACACACACACTTCCCCCCGTGTGAATGTTTTTACTGTTTCATACTGTGACTCTGGAGTTGCACTACACAGCCCTGATCTGTAGACCTGGACCTGTCACCTGTTTGTTGCCTGGTGCGTCACTCAGAGAGATTCAGCCAATCAGAAGACACCTCTCCTCTGATTGGCTGACCAGCTTGGAGCTGTGAGTTGTCCAGCTAATTAAACTTCACTTCTGCGGTCACCATGTTAACGAATACAACGCAGTCATCATGTGACCACAGATCGTCACATGTGCCTGCAGAGCTGCTTCACTGCGACCAGCAGAGACCCCACCCCCCCACTAACCCAGATCCACATGTAGTCCTGGACCCCTATCTCTGTGAGGACCATCTGATTTAGACCATTTAGGGGGTACCAGGTCTGAGGGTTCAGATTAAAATCAGGTTTAAGGTTCTGTAGGGGCTAAGGGACACGTGTGTGTGTGTGTGTGTGTGTGTGTGTGTGTGTGTGTGTGTGTGTGTGTGTGTGTGTGTGTGTGTGTGTGTGTCATATACTGTGAAGCATCTTCCCTCTATAATTCATCACATGTGAATCTTTGATGAAGCTTTAAAGAGAAACACATACACATCTCATCTGTGTTAAAGTTCAGTACAGCTGTTCAAAAACTGCTGGAGTCCTGAGTCTGGGTGAGTCGGTGTGGGACCAGGTCCTGGTCCAACCTATGTCCTCTGTGTGTTTGTGTCATGTGACCTGGACTTACCGTGGGTCTCTGGGAGCTGCTGCCATCTCTGGACACTCGCTGGGTGGTGCTGGTGTAGAGGACGGGGACTGAGGTGGTGCTGGTTGGACCAAGGCTGAGGGGTTGCCGGGAGGTCCGGTTCTGGCTGGGTCGGTCTTTGAGTCCAGCAGTGGAGGCGGTGGAGATGACAGTGTTCAGGTCAGTATCTGGGGCAGAGTCTGGAGTCCTCCTGAGGTCTGCTGCGAGCAGAGAACCACCATCATCATCATCATCATCCCAAGACCAGACCACATTCCTCCAGAACATCCTGTCCTCAGACTGAACCAGGAGGGACCGGACCAGACCAAACCAGTCCTGACCAGATCAGACCAGACCAAGAGACGGTGATTCTGTATCAGATCCTACAGGTCCCTGACTCTGAGAGACCTGGATCCAGACTGACCCCTGAGTCAGAGACCTTCAGAAAACAAACAGTGTCATGGTCTCAGCAGAAAGTGGATCAGGGTCCATTCAGGATCTGAACCAGACTGTGTTCTCTGTACATGAGGTCCAGACTGGTTCAGGTCAGACCTGGTCTGTGGAGTCCTCCTCAGGTCCTGGATGCAGTCTGAGGACTGCAGACTGGTTCTGAGTCTGAGCTCTGCAGATGTTACTGCTCCCCTCTCTCTCTCTCTGTCTGTCGGCCAGGGCGAACGAGTGTCAGGTCTCAGTGTGTGTGTGTGTGTGTGTGTGTGTGGGGGGGGGGGGGGGGAATGGAGATAGATGGAGTAAAAGATGGGTGAGGGGGGATTGAGGGAGGTATTGTGAGGGTCACATGGTTACCAGGCAGCTTCTCATCACCATGGTAACCGTGTGGACCCCCGGGGAGAGAGAGAGAGAAAGAGAGAGAGAACGAGCAGGAGTCACTTTTAATCATCTACAACTGCTCGCTCGCCCCTCTATCCCATCACCGTAAATAGATAAACATATAGATTTACATATGGGACAGTGTGTGTGTGTGTGTGTGTGTGTGTGTGTGTGTGTGTATGTGTGTGTGTGTGCATGTTAGTCCTGAGGGTTTCTGTCAGTGCTAAAGAAGCTAACAGCATGCTAGTGATGATGTCACTAGTTACAAGATAAAACAGTTGTTAGCCTGTTAGCATCTTTAGCTTGAACTCACCACAGTGAGTCAGTCTCTCCTCTGGCTCCTCCCCCTCTTGCCTCTGCTGTGATGTTACCCTCAGGTATTTACTCCAGCCAAACCCCTCCCCCAGCAGGTAGAACCAACCAGTGAGAAGCTGCAACACAGAGGGGGGTGTGGCCAATATGATAAATTCATGCATGCTCATTCCAGCCAATCAGAGTCCAGGACTCTGTGACAACTGATTGGGTCAAACTCACCTTAGAGGACGAGACAACAGAACCAATCCCAAAGCTCATACAGCCAATCAGCTGACTACGCCTGAGGGGGCAGAGACAGAGACAGGTGAGACAAGGGGGTGTGGCCTCAGACTATTTTATGATCATGTGATATTTCTTTCATTAGTGCATCGATGTGATGAAGTTGTTCAGTTGGGGAGGGGCTTGGCCTTTACAGTCTGAGTAGTCAGAAGAGGGACTCATTTTCATGACGGACAAACAGGAAATGAATGATGTGTTCACTGACCTGCTGTCAGTCCGTCTTCTGAACACTGAAAACAACAACCTGTGGAGGAGGAGGTCATCCCTGAGATACCTGAAACACACACACACACACACACACACACACACGGAAACAGAGACACACACACACACACAGACAGAGACACACACACACACACACACACAAATATGAAAACTGGACTGTGATGACATCATAATAATGAACATGTTTTATGGTACAATTCATTGACGTGTGTCTCACAGGGTGAAGATGTGGTTGTAGTGAGGGTTCTTGTTGTTCAGAACAGGTGGAGTCTTCATCCTGAGGTCAGAGGTCACTGACACCTGAAAACAAATACAAACCTGTTTTATTGTCTCTGTGGAGACCCCGATCGAGACCTCAGTCCTCAAAGGTCCTCAGAGTCCTCACAGGTCCTCAGAGTCCTCACAAGTCATGAGAGTCCTCACAGGTCCTCAGAGTCCTCACAGGTCCTCAGAGTTCTCAGAGGTCCTCAGAGTCCTCACAAGTCCTGAGAGTCCTCACAGGTCCTCAGAGTCCTCACAGGTCCTCAGAGTTCTCAGAGGTCCTGAGAGTCCTCAGAGTCCTCACAAGTCCTGAGAGTCCTCACAGGTCCTCAGTCCTCACAAGTTCTGAGAGTCATCAGAGTCCTCAGAGTTCCTCAGAGTCCTCACAGGTCCTGAGAGTCCCTGAGAGTCCTCACAGGTCCTCAGAGTCCTGAGAGTCCTCACAAGTCCTGAGAGTCCTCACAGGTCCTCAGAGTCCTCACAAGTCCTGAGAGTCCTCACAGGTCCTGACAGTCCTCAGAGGTCCTGAGAGTCCTCACAGGTCCTGACAGTCCTCACAGGTCCTGACAGTCCTCAGAGGTCCTGAGAGTCCTCACAAGTCCTGAGAGTCCTCACAGGTCCTGAGAGTCCTCACAGGTCCTCAGAGTTCTCACAAGCCCTGAGAGTCATCAGAGTCCTCAGAGTTCCTCAGAGTCCTCACAGGTCCTCAGAGTCCTCATCATCATCATGTGTCTTTACCTTCACATACGAGTCACATGACCTCTGGCATTTTCCCATCAGCTCCCGAGCCTCATGGACTGAAGAGAGAGAAGGAGTTTCACCGAAGAAGGAGGAGAAGAGGAGACAAGGAGACATCAGATTATTGATTAGATTATGATATCTTATTGATTAAACACACATAACAAGATTACTGTTTGATCACTGACTTGAATCAGCTACTGATTATGATCAATAAATCCTGCTGACATGAGTCTGTGCTGTGATCATGTGATGTGTTAAAGCTCTTCTCTTATTGGCTGCTGCAGCACTTACTGTGAATGATGAGCTGTCTCGCCTCTGCAGTGATTGACAACCGCAACTGACCTATAGAGAGAGAGAGATGATTGACATTCAACCAATGAATTTAAACCAGTGATTTATTGGTTAGTGACCAGTTATAAACTGGTTCATTCTAACAGGAAATAACTGGTCAATCTTATCTGACCAGTGGATGGATGGATGGATGGATGGATGGATGGATTGATTGATTGTACCTCTCCCTCTGAACACAGATGGGTGGATCTTCCTCCTCCTCCTGGTCCTGATCTCAGTTTTCCTCTCCACAGACCTGGACCTGGTTGTGGGTGCCCCCCTCTCTCCTGTCGGGGGCTCTGGATCCAGGACTCTCTCATACCTGCTCCTGTTGCTGGTCCTGGACTCTGAGGACTGCTCTGAGACCAGACCTTGAGTCTTCTGAGGGTCTGCTGTAGACCTGGACCTGACCTGGAGCAGACCAGACAGATCAGTATCTGGTTAAGGATCAGGATCAGAGTCCCTGTCTGTATGTTTAACAAACCTCAGATGTGGACCCTGTGGTTCTGGTCCATCGGTCCTGTGTTGGTCTCCTCCGGTTCGGCCAAGTCTCTGTGAATTCTGGATCAGTCTGGTCTGTGAGGATTAAACCCTGAACCAGTTCTGACGCTCTGGGCTCCACGGTCTGGATCCTGGTCTGGATCCTGGTCTTCTTGATCAGGGCCACTCTGACCTCAGGTCTACTAGACTGGAGCTCACCTCCAGACCCAAATCCAGATCTAGGTCTAAACTCAGATGCAGTCCTGACTTTGGTCCTGGTTCTGGTTCCAGTCTGTGGAAACCTACAGAGAGAGTGATAGAAGTCTGAATCATTAGTTATTGATCAACGATCAGTCATTGATTTGATCAGTTCTCCTGTTCTCACCGTTCTTTCCTCAGGTTCTGGGTTCTACTGTTCCTCTGCAGTTCTCCTGGATCTCTGTTCTCCTTCCAGCCTCCTCCTGTTCTCCTCCTCCTCTTCAGCCCCTCCCCCTCCTCCCTGCACCTCTTCTTACAGGCTGGGGGTTGGGACTGAGCTTCCTGGTGCAGCTGGAGCACAGCTCCATCACAGGGCCTATCAGGAGAGAACAGATTTGTTTATGATTGTTCTTGTTTTGAATAAAGTTCTGATACAATCAGCTGTACTCGCTTGTCCTTGAGGGTCAAGGGAGGGATGCGGAAGGGATTAACTTCAGGGGAGCTGAAGTTTATCCCAGTTGTCACTGGGCAAGAGGTGGGATACACCTGGACAGTTCATTTGTCAATCATAGGATTGACAGTCTCACCTGTCTCTCTCTCTCTGAGACCTCAGGACATGGTCAGGGACTGACGCCCCCCCCCCTTCCTGATTCTCATCACGACTTAGAAACCATAAGATGCAGCTCGTTACACTGATTAAAGCTAACGAGGAGGATTAACAGATTAACACACACACTTTAACACACACTCATGTCAGCATGGATTCCTCTCAGTCCTGCTCCTGTTTGTTTGTTACTGATCACCAATAAACTGTGATCGATTCATTTGTGTTTTATCAATAATTCAGAGCTCTGACACAAACAGGAACCAGTTAAGGGGGTGGGGGTGTTAACAGTCAAAAGAATCAGATTCAGTCTCACCTTTTCTTGCTGCAGAGAGACATTGCCTCCGTCAGTCCAACTCTGACTAACCCTAACTACCACTCTAACTACCAGTCTATCTAACCCGTCTCTGCTCCTCTCGTCTCTGACTCACTTTGTTTCTTCAGTTTTTTCCCTCTGAAGGAAAAAAATTCAAACCAGCCGCAGATTTTTACCTCATCAAGTTGAAACAAAGAAGCGTGGTGCTTCCTCTCTGGACCATCAAAACAAAAGCTCCTTTTTCTTTTATTTCTTTTTTCTTTTGTTTTCTTTTGTTTTCTTTTTTCCCCTCTGTTAGCATCAACTTGTTTCAGAACAAATAAATCATTAAAATCATCACTAGCATCAGCTCAGTGATTTATGAAGCAGGAAGACTCAGTTATAAAATCAATTATTGAAGTTATCAATCATCTCAGATCAATAATAAATACTACAGCTGATGACTCTGACAGAGAGGAACAGAAAACCCACTCACTCAGACTCGGATGTAAAAACAGAACAGATTTAATTTTCTCCGTTTTACCAGCTGAAAACAACACCAGGCTTTTATTGTGGAAAACACTGCCTTATTTCCTGTGTTGTTGAGGTGAATTTCATTTGGCTCCGGTCACTTCCTGCTGCTCAGACACTCACAGAGAAGCTCCACATGTGTTTGTCATTAACAGAAAGGAGGAGGGAACAGTGTCTCCATGGCAACAAACCAAATTCCAGTCAGAAACCAGAGAATTTATGGTTCAGGCTTTTCTGTTTTTGTTTCTGGTTTGTTCACATCAACATTACAGAGAAGAACAGGAAGGTACGGATCAGAACCTGGACCGAGCCTGGACCTCTGAACATCTGGACATCTGAACCTCTGGACCTCTGAACCTCTGGACCTCTGAACATCTGGACATCTGAACCTCTGGACCTCTGATCATCTGAACCTCTGGATATCTGAACATCTGGACATTTGGACCTCTGATCATGTGGACCTCTGGACCTCTGAACCTCTGGACCTCTGATCATCTGAACCTCTGGACCTCTGAACCTCTGGACCTCTGATCATCTGAACTTTGAACCTCTGGACCTCTGATCATCTGAACCTCTGGACATCTGAACATCTGGACATCTGGACATCTGGACTTCTGATCATCTGAACCCCTGGACCTCTGGACATCTGGACATCTGAACCATTAGTGTGGTGATGAACATGTTGTTAGCGTGTTGCTCTGTGCTCAGTGTGACAGACTGTGACTAAATCTGATCAGATTATCACCCTGACTCTCTCTCTGTGTCTCAGTGGGAGTCGGCGTCTCTTGCCTGCTGCAGATGGTTACTCTCTCAGAGGATCTGGACTCTTCATGAAGCTTTGAACTTAAAATTTCATTTGGGATTTTTCTTTATCATAATCAGAGGTTTGTTTTCATCTGGAGCCTGAAGACAGCCAGGTAAATTTATGGATTATTAATATCAGTGATCAATCAGTGACAGCAGTGAGAGATCTTTGTGTTTAAACCTGAAACACTGGTGAAACAGGGAAAATAACTTCAGCTACAAAACATAGCAATAAATTATATTCATAACAATAAACTTCATTTATACTGCACTTTTCAAAAGTTCCAAAGTACTTTACAGGTTGAACCAGGACTGATGCAAATAAAATCAGACACTTCAAATAAAAACTCCAACAATAAAGACAATAACAAAAATAACAATATTAATAAGAAAGAGAAAACATGTAGGCAACAAAATGGTGTCTGTCTTTAAAAGGATAGTAGTTGTCACTGATTCCACAGCTTCAGATCCTTGGCCAGGGTAGTCCAGATCTGCAGGGCTGCTCTCTGGCTCATAGGGAGCAGCAGTTTAGTAATGTAGCTGGGACCGTGAAGAGCTTTAAATGTGACTGGTGAACAGAGACAGAAGCTGAAACAGGACTGATGTGATCTTCTCAATTATTATAAAAATAAAAACATGGCTGACTTTCTCCAGATCAGACTGAGAGAAAATAAAAAAATTTTCACCTTAAAATCGTTAAAGTGCCAAAAACAATTTAATCATCTGATGTGTGTTTGAAAGCTCAGGAACAGCTACTAAACTGACCTCAGTTTCTAAAGTCAAACATCAACATCCTTCCGTTTTTAACAGTTTTATGACAGCTCAGCAGTAAACAAGTGACACATGGCTCCTTCAGTGATACAGTTTAATCCTGCAGAGATGCAGATCAGAGAAGAAGAATCATGTTAAATACAGAGAGAATACATGATGACACAAATTCATTGAATGAAATATGTAAACAATAATTTAACAGATAATAATTATACATGCCATTCTTTTTATTCATGTGATTGTTTATTTGAAAATGTCTTTATCTTATAAATGTTCTCCATGCTGGAGAATAAGAAGAAATCTGATCTCTGATCTGTTTGTGTTTGTTCTGCTGTTTGAACTTCATCCTGTTAACGAGGTCACAAGTTCACAAGGTCAAAGGTCATGAACAGACAGCAAGACAAACAAGAATCACATCAAACACATCAACGTTTATTCAGTGACAAAGAAAGACCTTATGAGGTTATCAGACTGGTTCTGCGTGACCCTGACAGTGTGTAGATGTGAGATATTCCCGTCACACTGAGGTGTTTAAAGTCACTCTTGGTGTTTAATCTCAGTCAGATTAAAGTGACGCTGACAGAAACAGACACTGAGAACATCAGAGAACCGCAGACCAGCTGCTCAGGTTTACCCTGACCAGGTTTGTACCATCAGGTCTCTGCTTCAGGTCTGAAGGGGATTTCATGAAGACGCTCAGATCTACAGGAGGCTGAAAGAGCCACTGTGAAGGTTCTATGGTTCTCTACGGGGAGGTTCTCTAAGGTCCCTGACTAGGTCTCAGAGGTTCAAATGGTCCATGCTCAGATTCAAGGAGACATTGAGGAGGCACTAAAATTCTTTAGAGAGTTCACTGAGAATGTTCCAGAAGTCCTTGAGGAGGTTTGGTGGGTTCTCATATAAGTTGTAGATGTTCTTGAGGAGGTTTTAGAGAGTTTTGTTGAGATCTACGAGAAGGTAGTAATTTCTAGTTTCAGTCATAGTTTCTCATGATTAAAAGACTCAGAACCTCAAGAGGCTGAAGGGTCTATAGGAAGGTTGTAGAGAAAGTTCTAGAAGCCACGAGGAGCTGTAGAAAACCTCCATAAGGTTTTGGTCCCTCGTGAGCTTATCAAGATTCAAGGGGTCATTGAGACAGTTCAATGTCTTTTATAAGGTTCTTAAGGAGTGTAGGTCCTTTAGGATAGTTTTAGATGAGGTTCTAGAAAGTCACTTATACTCTCAGTGACTAATACTCTCAGTGACTCAATGTGAATGAGAGTTTTTTTCGGAGGGTTTCTAGAAGTTTTTAAGAAGGTTCTGGAAGTCACTGTGAATGTTGAAGGAGATTAAAGGGGGTCAGGTCATTGAAGGTTCTTTCAGCAGGTTTCTAGAGAGTCTGGGGAGGGTTCTAGAGTCCATTAAAGGGCCTCTTGACATCAAAGTACAGAGGTTTTAGAGTTGATTAGGAGGTTCAAGGATTCAATGAGGAAGTTGATGAGGTCACTGAGGAGGTTCTATGGATAATGGAGGTTCTAGTGGTCTTTAAGAAGGGTCAAGAACCACTAAGAGGTTCAAAATGTCACTCAGGAGGTTCTACCAGTATAGATCTGTATAGATTCTCAGAAGGTTAGGTCAGTGAGGAAGTTCTAGATGTCCGCAAGATGGTTCCTGTGGCTCATTGTACAGGTTCTATGTCTTTATGTGGGACTTAAGAAAGGTTATGTGGGTTCTTGAGAAGGTTCACAAGTTCTTTGTAGGTTTTAGATGTTCGTTCAGGAGGTTCTAACAGTAACTCAGACTGTGTGTTTTCAGGATGATGCTGAATGACCAGTGGACCATCATGAACAACAGCAGCTCAGAGCTCGACAGCAAACAACCAAAGAAACACAAGGTAACACCTGACAGTTGCTGCTACAAAGACCACGCCCACTCGGAAGCCATGGGTTCTGTCATAGATTCTGATTGGACCATCTGGACTGAGGTTTAGAGAAATATTGTTTAATAGGACAGGGTTAACATTAACATTAGCCACAGTCAGCTCAGAGCTGCTGTGTACTGGTCTGGTTTATGGTCCACAATCAGGACTGGAACACACACTTCAGAACCGCTGGTCTCTTGATTTAAATGTCTGGATTTTTTCATATTTGATTCATTCTGTGAGCTCAAAGTGTGTTTCCTGTCTGTCATCGTTACTTACAGCAGCCGAACCACAATCTCACACTGACGTCCATTTAATAAATCCTCCGGCGCTTTTGATCACATGACACCAGCCCAGGTTCAAAGCCTTTGGCTTCATTTAGAGTTAATCATCATCATTAATCAAAATGAAATGTATGGAGAGTAAAATTAATGCAGTCAGTTTATCAAACACAGGTGTCTGTTTACCTGTAGGATGTATAAAGTCCTTGCTAAAGCTGCTGAACCTAAAACACAAAAGTCAAGAGAAATAATAAACTTTTTTATAATTTTAACAAAATAAATCAAAAACAGAGACAAACATGAGAGAGAGAGAGGAATTACACACAGTGACATTAACATAAACAGGAACATTAAAAGGAACAGACAGAAACAGACAGAAACAGACCTACAGAGTTAATTCCTCCTAATCTGGAGTTAAACTCAGATCAAAGTGTCTCTAATCTGCAGCAGCTGTCGCCTTCACCAACATCTACAGATTAAATATGGAGGAACATGTGATTTATACTGAGGGAACATACTGTCAACATACCCCACCCCCACTCAGCCTGGACAACAGACTGCTGTCCAGCGCTCTGATTGGTGGAGGATGTTCAGTGGAGGAGCAGGACCTTTATGTTCTTCAGCATGACCTGTTAGACTGATAGAACTGATACAGACTGTGACCCCCCCATACAGACAGTACTCATTGAGGGTAGTTAACCCCCACCCCCAACCCCTATACAGAATGACAGGCTGCAGTAACAGACTCCTCACATACACACATTTTAACATTAATAAAACTAAAGAAATGATACTTGATACTAGGTGAAGGACCATGTGACCTCAGGTGTGTGTGTGTGTGTGTGTGTGTGTGTGTGTGTGTGTGTGTCTGTGTGTTCAGAGATGCTGCAGTTTCCTGTTGTGGTCCGTCGTCATGTTGATTGTCATAGCAGCCATCGTCACGGCAACAGTCACCATCCTGTACCTGAACCAGTATCCTCTGCCCTTCATCAGCAGGTAAACACACCTGTCTGTCTGTCTGTCTCACCTGTCTATCTGTCTGTATGTCTGTCTGTCTGTCTGTTTCACCTGTCTTTTCTCTCTGTCTATCTGTCTGCCTTCCTGTCTGTCTGTCTCACCTGTCTGTCTGTCTGTCTGTCTGTCTGTCTGTCTGTCTGTCTGTCTGTCTGTCTGTCTGTCTGTATGTGGTGACAGGGGCGGAGTCTCCACCTCCTCCTCACCTGTGATCTCGACCAATCCCAAAGAGTCTGGCGCCCTGGTGACGGTGTCCCGTGTCACAGCTGGAGAACCAATCAGCATCTTCCTGGATCCGAACTGTCCAGACTACAGCGAGAACTTCTTGCGGTGGGAGGCACTGCAAAGCTCTCTGCTGCGAGCGCTGACCAATCACAACACAGAAGACTGGCAAGAGAGGGGATTGGTCCAGAAGCTGGCTGAGGAGCTGAAGGTGTTATCAGGCCACGCCCACAACCTGAGGCTGGAAGCTGATTTTTTGAAAAGAGGTCAAGATGTTCTGGACCAACGACTGGACGGCCTGCAGAGCGAGCAGAGCCGCATCATACAGGTGAGCTCAGGTGGTACGTGACCCCGGTGGCCATTAACTGCAAGCAACAAGGAAGCTACAGTTGCTCTGACTGTACACGGTCTGAGACACTACGTCAGTCAGTGTGTTAGAGTAGATTCAGTTTAGAGAAACAGGAGGAGCTTCTGATTGGCTCTGTGTCATCATAGTAACATCTCTATGAATAAACTGGCTGAATGAGTTTAATGAGAGCTGTCTCACCTGTGCAGGTGCTGTCTGACACTCACTCAGGTGTGTTGAAGCTGGCCGCAGGTTTCAGTGATTCTTTGCTCAGCCTGCAGAGGGAGACAGACAGTCTGAGGAGGCTGAAGGGAGAGCTGCAGAAAGACAGAGGTAACACACCAACACACAATACACAACAACAACAACAACAACAACAACGCAACACAACAACACAACACCGCAACACAACACAACACAGCACAACACAACAACACATCACAACACCACAACACAACCACACAACAACACAACACCGCAACACAACACAACACAGCACAACACAACAACACATCACAACACCACAACACAACCACACAACAACACAACACCGCAACACAACACAACACAGCACAACACAACAACACATCACAACACCACAACACAACCACACAACAACACAACACCGCAACACAACACAACACAGCACAACACAACAACACATCACAACACCACAACACAACCACACAACAACACAACACCGCAACACAACACAACACAGCACAACACAACAACACATCACAACACCACAACACAACCACACAACAACACAACACCGCAACACAACACAACACAGCACAACACAACAACACATCACAACACCACAACACAACCACACAACAACACAACACCGCAACACAACACAACACAGCACAACACAACAACACATCACAACACCACAACACAACCACACAACAACACAACACCGCAACACAACACAACACAGCACAACACAACAACACATCACAACACCACAACACAACCACACAACAACACAACACCGCAACACAACACAACACAGCACAACACAACAACACATCACAACACCACAACACAACCACACAACAACACAACACCGCAACACAACACAACACAGCACAACACAACAACACATCACAACACCACAACACAACCACACAACAACACAACACCGCAACACAACACAACACAGCACAACACAACAACACATCACAACACCACAACACAACCACACAACAACACAACACCGCAACACAACACAACACAGCACAACACAACAACACATCACAACACCACAACACAACCACACAACAACACAACACCGCAACACAACACAACACAGCACAACACAACAACACATCACAACACCACAACACAACCACACAACAACACAACACCGCAACACAACACAACACAGCACAACACAACAACACATCACAACACCACAACACAACCACACAACAACACAACACCGCAACACAACACAACACAGCACAACACAACAACACATCACAACACCACAACACAACCACACAACAACACAACACCGCAACACAACACAACACAGCACAACACAACAACACATCACAACACCACAACACAACCACACAACAACACAACACCGCAACACAACACAACACAGCACAACACAACAACACATCACAACACCACAACACAACCACACAACAACACAACACCGCAACACAACACAACACAGCACAACACAACAACACATCACAACACCACAACACAACCACACAACAACACAACACCGCAACACAACACAACACAGCACAACACAACAACACATCACAACACCACAACACAACCACACAACAACACAACACCGCAACACAACACAACACAGCACAACACAACAACACATCACAACACCACAACACAACCACACAACAACACAACACCGCAACACAACACAACACAGCACAACACAACAACACATCACAACACCACAACACAACCACACAACAACACAACACCGCAACACAACACAACACAGCACAACACAACAACACATCACAACACCACAACACAACCACACAACAACACAACACCGCAACACAACACAACAACAGCAACAACAACACAACACGACACAACACAACACAACGCA
>NW_019175121.1:121044-157206 GCF_002260705.1 Seriola dumerili
AACAACAATTACAGGAGGCGAGTGATTTAAATGATGAATGTAAACTGATTATAGATTAGATGAAAGCTAACAAGTCAGTGATGTCCTTATCCAGCCAAGTGGCAGCAGAGTCCCATCACCAAGCTGTCAGCTCACTGGATCAACATCAACAACAGAGGATGATAATTATTGCTTATTGATTGACCCTCTCTCTCTTTTTCTCTCTCTCTCTATCTGTTGCTTCGCCCTCAGCTGTCAGACCCAGAAGACTTGTCGTGATGTCATGGCGTCCGGCCATCTCTTCAGGACGGAGTTTAATTCTGTGTTTCCAACTCACGACCCGACGGCTTCACTGGTCTACTGTGAAACATGACCACGTGAACGGAGGGGGGTGCGACGGTAATGAAACAACGCACACACACAGAATCCACGACATTGCCACATCAGACACACAAACACTATCACCATCATCCATCGACCTGTTTTAGCATCAACAGTTTTAACCAATTGAAACTTAACTAACAAGCTGAGAGCTTATGTTGTCATCTTACTCCTTTGGTGTGTGTGTGTGTGGTTGTGTGTCTGTCTGTGTTGGTGTTGTGTGTGTGTGGTGTGTATTATGTGTGTTGGTGGTGTGGTGTGTGCGGTGATCAGAGGAGGGAGGAATGGGTCAGTGGAATTTTCTTCATAGGATGGCAGGCGTACTAGAGACGCTTTGGAATGACTCACAAGGAGAGCACTGGCTGGGTCCTGACTACACAACACACACACTCACACACAAACCACACACTCACAACTACACTCTCACACATCGACACTTTTTCAAACACACACACACAGCACACTTCACTCAACACACTCTCTCGCTCAACACACACCTCACACACACACACATACACACAGCACCACACACACTCACACACACAACTCACGGACACACCACACACACACACACACACTCACTAGAATGACACAACACATTACTCTCACACACACACTTACACACTACTCTCACACACACCAACTCCACACACACACACACAGCCTCACAGCACACTCTCTCTCACACACAAACACTCACAAACCCTACGGCACACGACACAACACACATCACACACACACTCACACACACTCACACACACCACTACGAACCACACTCACCCACTAACGATACACACCACAAGCACAACACTCACACACACTCACGACGACACACACACCACACACTTCGACACACACACTCCAGCACACACACAGCAGCACTCACAAACTCACACACACACTCACCATGCACCACACCTCACACACGACACACACTCACACACTCAACACACACACACTAACATCACACACATCTCACACAACACACACACGACATCCACACCAACCACACTTCACACACACTCTCTCCTCACACCACACACACTCACACACCTCACATATTTCACGCAACACTCACAACACGATCAGCTGATCAGTTGTCCTCTCTGCCAGCAGCCTCTGTGACATGTGAACAGTGGATGCAGGTGGATCAGGACTGCTTAACCATTGACCACTGTCTTGTTCTTCTCTCTCTCTCTCTGCCTGGTCTGTTGCCTGTCTGTCTTGCCTGTCTACTCTCTCAACGGTCTTCCAGAAGGATCTAATCCTCTGACCAGGTCTTTGGTGTTTGAGTTACTATCACGATGGCGGACTACGATAACGTGTCCACGGCGTTGTGCTCGTACGGCGACTTCTCTGCTGTCGGGACTCAGTGAACCTGAAGAGGACGTATCACGCTGACTGTGGACCAAGTACTCCTGGGACTGGCAGGTACCAGAACTGCTGCTGGACTCCAGTTTGACCAGTCCCCATCGGTGCTATGGGTCCTAACAGGTGTGCCTCGTGTCTCTCCAGGTGACTCCTCTCTCAAGCACTCTGAGATGCGGTTTCACACAAAGACGGGGACCAGGACGAGTCGGTAGAACAACTGTGCGGCTTATACCAGGGGGGCGTGTGTGGTAGCTCGTAACTGCCACACCTCCAACCTGAAACGCCAGTATCTGAGAGGAGGCCACGCCTCCTACGCTGACGGTGTGGAGTGGTCAGCTGGACCGGCTGGCAAGTCACTCACTCCGTTTCACCCGAGATGAAGGATCCGACCATGCCAAGACCAAGATCCTGAACTCGATCTTTGAACGCTAAACTGGAACTCCTAATTAAACCTGACTCAGACTCTGATCACGGACCTCATGACCAGTTTTTGAGACTAAATGTGTTTTTACAAAAAATCATGACAGTTTGTTCCTTATGGTGTTCAAAAGAATCAGATGATGGATTGATTGAGTACGATAGATGAAGGTTTCAACATAACAAGCTTTCTGAAACGCACTCTGTTGTCCCTGTTCTACAGGATCTCACTGTTTATCAACATAAATATAATGATCTTTTTTTTTTTTTATATGCTCAATTAAAACTTAAATCTAAAAATGTTTAATAAATGTTAATGAAACTGTTAAACGATGATTATGTGTCCAATAAATGTGTAATGAATCACAGACAAGGTCAGGACTTGGTTCAGGTTGCATTTTACAGTGAGATAAATGCACATCTAAACACTTTGAATACTTTTTGATGGAGCTTTATGAATACGGAGAATCATAATAGAACAAATTCAGAGAGGGTTTTTATTGACCAATGACACCTGGCATCACATTAACTATTAAATATGTGAGAACATTTTGAGAACATGTATGTTCAGTTCAATCAATCATACATTCTGTCTGAACCAGATCAGACATCAGAATCAATAATGTCCTCTATAGGTGATCATTGGGCAAGCTTGTTCATCTTCTTCTGTTCTTGTTCTTTCATATGAAAAATAATACACAAGGGAAAACAGTTCTCGTGACTCTGTTTATGAACCTAAACAGTTTCTTATACATCTGTCTGTCCTGCTGTTTTACCCTTCGTTATGAACGGATCACCTCGTCTGTCGAAGAGAGAAGCAGAGGTTTCAGAGTTTTAAATCTGTCGAAAGCGAATTTGAATTCTGAATGGGGGGCGGGACTTCCTGGTGACGCATAACGTAACAGATGTTTGGCGGCGGTGATAGACGCAGCTTAAGTGTTGAATGAATCGAAACTCCCCCCTGTGAATTCGCGGCGAAAAGTGAAAAAAATGCGACGGGTGGGAGTTTGAAGTTTAGCGCCACGAAAACAGAGATAGAGACGCACGAGGACAACAGGAGACAGCATCGAGCCTTGTCTGTCCTGTCTGTGGGGTCAGAGAACTTGGAAGGAACAGGTGGGACGTGGACCGGACAGAGGAGGTAAGAACGGTCCGCTCTGGTGAATAGTTAATTCCCGGGGTGAGGCTGTAAGTGAGGACCGGAGCTCGTCCGGTTCACCTCGCTAGAAATTAACGACAATGTTTTTCATGTTTAACGAGAACTCCATTCTTTAGCGTTAGTACCGGACAGCTACTGTGTGTGTGTGTGTGGTGTGTTGTTGTGTGTGTGTGGTGTGTGTGTGTGTGTGGTGTTGGTCTGTGTGTGTTTGTGTGTGTCTGTGTGTGTGTGGTCTGTCTGTCGTCTGTCTGTGTGTATGTGTGTCTTTTTTAACAGGTTGTGTTTTCTAGTGAATTAACTAGTAATTAACTAACACGGGTTAATTATTTGTATCAACACCACAGTTAGTCCGTTAGTTGTGGTTTTGTGACCTGGGTCAGTTTTGTGGCTGGGTAGTTAATTGGTAGTTAATGGTAGTTAATTGGTAGTTGATATGGTTCAGTTAAGTTGGATGAGAGGACACACTGAGCATGCTCCTGTCCAACAATTCCCGGCAGTTAAAGGAATGGACGTCACACCACAAACTTGTCTAATCTGACTGTCTGTCTGTTCCCTGGTCTGTCTGTCTAACTGACTGCTGTTCATGTTGAATTAACTGTCTGTCTGTCCGTCGACCCACCGTTGTCTGACTAACTGTCCTGGTCTGTGTTAACTGACTGTATGTCTGAAACTGTCTGACCAACTCTGTCTGTCTGTTCTATATACAGTCTTCTCTTCCGACTACCTTGTTCTGTCCTAATCTGTTTGTCCTATCACTGACTGCACCTGTTCCTGTCTACTGACTGAACTTAATGACTGTCTGTCTGACTAACTTGTCTTGTCTGTCCGTCTGACTGGACTTACCTGTCTATACTAAACTGACTAACCTGTCTGTCTCTTTGGCAGAGGATGTTTTGAGGACCTAGATGAAGCGTTCCTGTGGTCTGGAGCCTGAAAGTGTCTCCCGGGGGAGGGTTTATGTTCGAAGGGGGCGCGTCCTTGAGGAAGAGGAAGGGGCGGTAGTCCAGTCTGTAGTGTGGGAAAGTTTCGTCCTCTGTCATTGAGTCAGGTACGGGCTCTCTTACCTATGCAAGATATCAGAGGGTAACACACAAACTCACACTGATACACACTGTGTTTGATTGGTGGGTTGTTTTGGGACTCTCTTGTGTTTCTGTATTGGTGGACAGGTTGAGCCCCCCAGGGCAGAGCTGCTTCGTCACGTTGTGAGGACAAGCTCCAAGTTCTGGGTCCTCTGGAAAGGACAATCCACATGGGTGAGAGAGAGACAGATGGAGAAGGAGAGACAAGGCAGAAGAGAGACCGGAGAGAGAGAAGAGCAGAAAGACACAGAGAAAAGCAGAGACAGGGCGAAAGACCGGGGGGGAGAGAGAGACCCCCCCCAGGCAGGTGGGATGACACAGAGTGAGAGAGAGACGGGGCAGAAAGACGGGGGAGAGAGAGATGGGCAGAAAATCGAGAGAGAGAACAGGCAGAGACGGGGGAGAGAGAGAACTAGAAAGACACACAGAGGACAGAAAGAGACCGGGCAGAAAGACAGGGCTTGAGAGAGACATGGCAATAGAACAATCAGAGAACAGAGAGCCTGGGCAGAGAAGACGGGAGAGAAGAGAGACAGGGCAGAATAGGACGAGGGGAGAGAGACAGTGTAGATAAGTACACCAGAGAAAGAAGACGGGCAGAAAGACAGGAGAGAGTAGACAGGCAGAAAGATGGGGAGAGAGGACAGAAAGATCACACAGAGGAGAAAGAGACGGGCAGAAAGACAGAGAGAAGAGAGTATGGGCAGAAAAGACAAGGGGAGAGAGAGACAGAATAAGAACACAGAGGAAAAAAGAGACCGGGCCAGAAAGACAGAGAGAGGAGATGGGCAGAAAAGACAGGGGAAGAGAGACAGGCAGAAAAACAGTGGAACAGAAGAGAGAGAGACCCACGACAGAAGACCTACAAATAACTGTGTCTCGTCGCCAATCGATGTGTTATTGTGATGTCCCAAACTCTCAGTTTTTGTCTCGATGGAGCGCCTGTCAACGTTTACCACAATGTTTCATCAACATTTCCATGCTGGTTGCCGGGGGTGAAGAGCCTGCCATGCTGACCAATTGTGTCGGGAGGCGGAGCCAAACTCATGACGACCATCAAATCAAAACAACCAGATCTCATCTGTGGGAAGTGTGGCATCGGTGAGTGAAGACAGAGGCAGAAAGACAAGACAGATTGGGCCAGACAGGATCAGGTTCCCAGTGAAACCAGGTTCTGTGGTCCCTGAGGATCAGAACTCAATCGAGGTCTCTACGGCTACCTACTTGTCTCCCTTCATGCCAGGAGACACTGGAACCTTTCTTTTAGGGAAAGGACAAGTGGATGATGGCGTCCCACAATTCCTGTTGCAGCCCCAATTATTAAGTTTACAACAATGCAGTAATGTTTCACCATTGATATAAAACTAACATGAGCAGCTGTAAACACTGTCAACGACCCCTCGTGGACTCCATTTATGAGAATAATTCTGTTCAATGGTTGAATCTCTGTCATGTGGTGAGAGAGTGTGTTCTACTAAGGTGACTCCCTTCAGTCATCAACCTAGTCATACTTCAGGACACAGCAACAGGAAGTGAATGACATGGGACTAATCCTGTATTTAAGAGAACTCAGCTCTGGCAGACTAACCTGACCAATAAGGTAAACCGGTGAGTGACATTAATGACATAATCTCTCCCCCCTCACCCCTCTCTCCTCCTCTCTCTCTCCCCTCATCTTCAGGTTTCCAATCATGCAGTGTCATGTTCCTCCTGTGAGAGGGCAGTAGACAGTCCTCAGTCCCCTGGTTCTGTAGACCGTTGTGTCTTTCGCTCTGGCTTGTCAGGGTTACACACACTACCATGCTGATACAACTGTTACCACAACCCACACTGCTGATACACTGTAAGCACACACATCACATAATACTATTTAACAGACATATTAAGTACACACAACAAGTGATACACTGTAACAAACAGCAACACACTGATACAAACTGTAACAACACACCATAATACACTTAACACACAACTGAATACAATGTAACATTCACAACACATAAACACACTTGATAACTTGTAACAACACCACACTGATCAACTTGTATACAACACGTCACAACACACACTGATCCACTGTAAACACACACAATTGGATATCCAGCTGATACACTTAACAACGACTACAACAGCACACTGTATTCACTGTAACAACACACATCATACACATCTTTGATTTCACTGTAAAACACACATAGCACTGATCCATACTCCGTACACAATACAATACCACACTTGATACACTGTAACACATCAACACACACACTGATTCACTGTAACACAAACACAACACACTGAATGACACTTTACTGTCTATACAGCAACACTATACAGTAACACGACAACTGAATGACAACCACAACGATACACCTTCAACAGATCACACTGAACACTGGTATAATCAACAAACACACAATACACAAACTAACACGACACGCACTGAATCATCTGTAAAACTCCGGAATGGTTGTATCAACACCCCTAAATACAGGTTCCTGTTAACATAATACACATGTTAACCACGTAGATCCATGGTGGTTGTAATGGGCCTGGTTCAAGTTTGGTTTCTACCGTGTGAACAGGGTGTTTTCCAACCTGTGTCTCTGCTCTGATAGACTCAGGACTCGGAGTCTGTGGTTTCTAAAGACTTCTGGTTCTGGTCGGAACCTCTGTTCCTGGCGACTGTCAAGTTTGTATGCAAATGACTCGTGAAGCTGATTCGACATTTCCTGTTGCTGCTTCACGTTAAAAGCTTTTTCCCCCCCGCCAAACGCAGCAGGAAGCCGTTTGTTAGGTTGCAATACACTGATGTGGAGCAACAGTCCGATTACTGTGTAATGTGGTGAAGAGTTCAGATAGGTTGTACACGGTGAAGACTCACCCGCTGTCCTCACTGTCAGTGTTTTTGATCAGTAACTGAGGCAGTGTGTCAGTATGGAAACGAGAGAATGATGGTGTTGGTGATGAATATGGTTGGTGTGAATTGAGATAAAGATTTGCCAGTGTGTGAAGCTGAGCTGAAGTTTCTCAGGTTCGCTCAATTAAGTATGAACCTTAACCTTTTATCAAGTGTTGTCTTGCCTGTCCTGTCTGTCTGACGACCTGTGTGTCCTGATGACTGTTCCGTCTGTCCCTCTCCACAGAAAGGGGGCGTCTCTGCAAGCAAAGGTCCTATTAGCCAAACGCTCTGACAGCTCATGAAGCGAGTGTGATGCCCTGTATACGATGACCTGGACCTCTCTGAACTGGGACTGCCCAGCACCGGAACCACAATCAGCACAGTGTTGACTGTTAGCTGTGGGAGCGGCCTGGAGAGTAGAGAGCACCAATCAGGGACAGAACTGATTGGACAGACACTGTTGACATCATCCAGGTGTTGAGTGGTTAAATGTGTGTCTTGTGTGTGTGGTACCTGAAGTGCTGCAGTGCTTCAGATGTCAGCAGTGGTTCCATGAAGCGCTGTACCAGGTCTGCAGGAGTCCCATGATGTTTGGGACAGGTGAGTCGAGCACCGGTTTACTTGCTGCTTTTACTTTTACCTCGCTTTACCTGTTTACTGCTGTTTGCTTTAGACCCGTTTACTCCTGTTTACTCCTCTGTGGTCTCCTCCTCAGGTTCTTACCTCTTCGTTGTTGCTTCGTGTGGTAATAAAGGAATCCAGAGTAGCGTGCCGGCGTGCCTCTCTCGTGTGGTCCGATCATTGGTTCACCTGGTTTCATTGACACCGCTTCGTCAGAGCAAAAAAGAAAATACTTTTCGAGCTGGAACGAGATCCTGGCCTTCCGGTCTCCGCAAACGGAACAAATCCTACAGCTAGGGAAGGTATCTGGAATAGACTGGTACTAATAGTGTAGACTCAGGCACTAGGATTTGGACTTGGACTGAGAAATGTTACTAATGCTATCATAAGACTAGACTGTACTAATCTTAGAGACCTGCGACTCAGAGTTTAAGACTTGGACTAGAGCTGTACTAATCTGACTTGGATAAAGTAAACTTAGATTAAGCTTTGTTTGTTTTTTGTGTAGCTGTCAAGACCTCCTCAAGCAGAGAGGGGGCACAGCATCCTGGATGCTCGTGAACCAAATAAGAGCAAGTAAGACCCATATCGCGTCACCTGCATCTCACCTGCCAGATCCGTACCACCTTCATCAAAGTGACAGGTGAGTTCATTACCTTCCTTCTGTGTTCAGGTTTCTGTGTGGAAGGAGATCAAGAAAAGGAAGTGGCATCTTTCGCCTGCAGGACCAGAGTCCCTCCCAACCCCCCTCAGCCTGTTTCCTGAGCCGCACCTCGAGAATATGGGGGCGGGGCCGCCGAAAGAAAGGGGCGTGGTCAGAAACAGGTGTATATGTCTCTCTTCATTTTACTGCTGACTGTTTGGATTGTCAGGTGAGTTTTATCACCTGAGCCCATGCACCCCACTGCTTGGTGTTGTGGTTTCAGTGGTGTCAGCTGTAGAGGATGACGGAGGAAGTCAAGGTGGCTCCTAGAGACCCATTCTCTAACGTACGAACTCTTCTTTGATGCCTTTGGTTCCTGACATGTTGTGTATCAGAGGTTAATGTTTGTTTCGTTTGTAAGAAGTGGTCTTCCTGCAGCTGGACCTCCAACCACCACATGGGCCACATCTTCGACTTCACCCTGGACGAGCTGCACAGAGCCTCAAGAGGTGAGAGGAAATCCAATACTCAGATTCCACCAATAATCAATATTCAGTCGTGATCACCAGCATGCTTAAACCACTGTTCTGATTCTCCTCCTCAGTACTTCCGTAGAAGCAGTCAGTATTGAATCAGGACGTCCTATCTGAAATGCCACAACACAACACAACACAACAACACAACAACACAACACAACACAACAACAACAACAACACAACACAACACCACAACACAACACAACAACACAACAACACAACAACACAACAACACAACACAACACAACAACACAACACAACAACACAACACAACACAACACAACAACACAACACAACAACAACAACAACACAACACAACACCACACCACAACACAACACAACACAACAACACAACACAACACAACAACACAACACAACACAACACAACAACAACAACACAACACAACAACACAACACAACACAACAACACAACAACACAACACAACACAACAACAACAACACAACACAACACAACAACACAACACAACACAACACAACAACAACAACACAACAACACAACACAACAACACAACACAACACAACAACAACAACACAACACAACAACACAACACAACAACACAACACAACACAACAACAACAACACAACAACACAACACAACACAACAACACAACAACACAACACAACACAACAACAACAACACAACACAACACAACAACACAACACAACACAACAACAACAATAAGGAGGGAGTTGATTAATGATGAATTACTGATTATAGATTAGAGCTACAGTCAGTGATTCCTTATCCACCAAGTGGCAGCAGAGTCCATCACCAGCTGCAGCTCACTGTATCATCAACAACAGAGGATTGATCAATTATTGCTTATTGATTGACCCTCTCTCTCTTTTTCTCTCTCTCTCGCTCGCCCTCAGCTGTCAGACCCAGAGACTGCAGTGATGTCATGGCGTCCGGCATCTCTCAGGACGGAGTTTATTCTGTGTTTCCAACTCACGACCCCGACGGCTTCATGGTCTACTGTGACATGACCACTGACGGAGGGGGGTGGACGGTACGAACACACGCACACACACACACACACACACACACATCAGACACACAAACACACACACATCCATGACCTGTTTAGCATCAACAGTTTAACCATTGAAACTTACTAACAAGCTGAGAGCTAGTTGTCATCTTACTCCTTTGTGTGTGTGTGTGTGTGTGTGTGTGTGTGTGTGTGTGTGTGTGTGTGTGTGTGTGTGTGTGTGTGTGCAGGTGATCCAGAGGAGGGAGGATGGGTCAGTGAATTTCTTCAGAGGATGGGAGGCGTACAGAGACGGCTTTGGAATGACTACAGGAGAGCACTGGCTGGGTCTGACACACACACACACACTCACACACACACTCACACACACTCACACACACTCTCTCTCACACACACACAGTCACACACTCACACACACTCACACACACTCTCTCTCACACACACACAGTCACACACTCACACACACTCACACACACTCTCTCTCACACACACACAGTCACACACTCACACACACTCACACACACTCTCTCTCACACACACACAGTCACACACTCACACACACTCACACACACTCTCTCTCACACACACACAGTCACACACTCACACACACTCACACACACTCTCTCTCACACACACACAGTCACACACTCACACACACTCACACACACTCTCTCTCACACACACACAGTCACACACTCACACACACTCACACACACTCTCTCTCACACACACACAGTCACACACTCACACACACTCACACACACTCTCTCTCACACACACACAGTCACACACTCACACACACTCACACACACTCTCTCTCACACACACACAGTCACACACTCACACACACTCACACACACTCTCTCTCACACACACACAGTCACACACTCACACACACTCACACACACTCTCTCTCACACACACACAGTCACACACTCACACACACTCACACACACTCTCTCTCACACACACACAGTCACACACTCACACACACTCACACACACACTCACACACGATCAGCTGATCAGTTGTCCTCCTGCAGGCAGCTCTGACAGTGTGAACAGTGGAGCAGGTGGAGTCAGGACTGCTTAACATTGACCACTGTCTGTCTCTCTCTCTCTCTCTCTGCCTGTCTGTCTGCCTGTCTGTCTGCCTGTCTATCTCTCAGGTCTCCAGAGGATCTACTCTCTGACCAGGTCTGGTGGTTTTGAGTTACGTATCGACATGGCGGACTACGATAACGCCACGGCGTTTGCTCGGTACGCGGACTTCTCTGTGGGTCGGGACTCAGTGAACCCTGAAGAGGACGGGTATCCGCTGACTGTGGACCAGTACTCTGGGACTGCAGGTACCAGAACTGCTGCTGGACTCCAGTTTGACCAGTCCCATCGGTGCTATGGGTCCTAACAGGTGTGCCTCTGTCCTCTCCAGGTGACTCCCTCCTCAAGCACTCTGGGATGCGGTTCACAACCAAAGACCGGGACCAGGACCAGTCGGAGAACAACTGTGCGGCTTACTACCAGGGGGCGTGGTGGTACCGTAACTGCCACACCTCCAACCTGAACGGCCAGTATCTGAGAGGAGGCCACGCCTCCTACGCTGACGGTGTGGAGTGGTCCAGCTGGACCGGCTGGCAGTACTCACTCCGTTTCACCGAGATGAAGATCCGACCCAATGCCAGACCAGAATCCTGAACTCTGATCTTTGACCTAAACTGGACTCCTGATTAAACCTGACCTCAGACCTCTGATCACGGACCTCTGACCAGTTTTGAACTAAATGTGTTTTACAAAATATGACAGTTTGTTCTTATGGTTCAAAGAATCAGATGATGATGATGAGGTAGAGATGAAGGTTTCAACATTAAACAGCTTCTGAAGCAACGCCCCCTCTGTTGTCCCTGTTTCTACAGGATCTCACTGTTTATCAACATAAGATATAAGATCTTTCTTTTTTTACTCAAAAACTTAAATCTAATAAATGTTTAATAAATGTTTAATAAATGTTAACGAATGATATTTCAATAAATGTGTAATGAATCACAGACAGCTCCAGGAACTTGGTTCAGGTTAATTTTACAGTGAATAAATCACATCTAAACACTTTGAATACTTTTTGATGGAGACGTTTATGAATAGGAGAAACATATAGAACAAATTCAGAGGGTTTATTGACAATGACACTGGGCATCACATTAACTATTAAATAATGTGAGAACATTTGAGAACATGTAGTTCAGTTCAACAATCAACATTGTCTGACCAGATCAGATCAGATCAATAGTCTCTAATCAGGTGATATCTGGGCAGCTGTTCATCTTCTTCTTCTTTTCTTTCATATGAAAATAAATACACAAGGAAACAGTTCTCTGACTCTGTTTATAAACCTAAACCAGTTTCTATACATCTGTCTGTCTGTCTGTTTACCTGTCAGTTATAACGATCACCTCCTGTCAGAGAAGAAGACAGAGTTTCAGAGTTTAAAATCTGTCGAAAGCGAATGAAGTTCTGAATGGGGCGGGACTTCCTGGTGACGCATAACGACGATGTTGGCGGCGGTGATGACGCAGCTTATGTAAATGATGAAAACCTCCCCCTGTGATTCGCGGGAAAAGTGAAAAAATGGCGACGGTGGGAGTTTGAAGTTTAGCGCCACGAAACAGAGATAGAGACGCCGAGGACACAGAGACACATCGCGCCTGTCTGTCTGTCTGTGGGTCAGAGAACTGGAGGACAGGTGGGACGTGGACCGGATCAGAGGAGGTAAGACGGTCCGCTCTGGTGATAGTTATCCCCGGGTGAGGCTGTATGAGGACCCGGAGCTCCGTCCGGTTCACCGCAGATTAACGACATGTTTTCATGTTAACGGCAGAACTCCATTCTTAGCGTTAGTTACCGGACAGCTAACTGTGTGTGTGTGTGTGTGTGTGTGTGTGTGTGTGTGTGTGTGTGTGTGTGTGTGTGTGTGTGTGTGTGTGTGTGTCTGTGTGTGTTTGTGTGTGTCTGTGTGTGTGTGTCTGTCTGTCTGTCTGTCTGTGTGTATGTGTGTTTTTTACAGGTTGTGTTTTCAGTGAATTAACTAGTAATAACTAACACGGGTTAATTATTTGCTCATCACCACAGTTAGTCCGTTAGTTGACTGGTTGTGACCTGGGTCAGTTTGTGGTTGGGTAGTTAATGGTAGTTAATGGTAGTTAATGGTAGTTAATGGTAGTTAAGTGATGAGAGGACACACTGAGCATGCTCCTGTCAAAATCCCCCGGACAGTAAAGGAATGACTCACAGCCACAACTTGTCTAACTGACTGTCTGTCTGTTCACCTGTCTGTCTGACTAACTGACTGTCTGTCTGTCTGATTAACTGTCTGTCTGTCCGTCTGACCACCTGTCTGTCTGACTAACTGTCTGTCTGTTTAACTGACTGTATGTCTGACTAACTGTCTGACCACCTGTCTGTCTTTCTAACAGTCTATCTCTCCGACTACCTGTCTGTCTAACTGTTTGTCTATCACTGACCACCTGTCTGTCTATCTGACTGACTTAATGACTGTCTGTCTGACTAACTGTCTGTCTGTCTGTCTGACTGACTACCTGTCTAACTAACTGACTACCTGTCTGTCTCTTTGCAGGATGTTTGAGGACCTAGATGAAGCGTTCTGTGGTCTGGAGCCTGAAGTGTCTCCCGGGGGAGGGTTATGTCGAAGGGGGCGCGTCCTTGAGGAAGAGGAAGGGGCGGAGTCCAGTCTGAGTGTGGGACAGTTCGTCCTCTGTCATTGGTCAGACGGGCTCTACTACCTGGGCAAGATACAGAGGGTAACACACAAAACTCACACTGAAATACACACTGTGTTTTGATTGGTGGTTGTTTTGACTCTCTGTGTTCTGATTGGTGGACAGGTGAGCCCCCCCAGGCAGAGCTGCTTCGTCACGTTTGAGGACAACTCCAAGTTCTGGGTCCTCTGGAAGGACATCCAACATGGTGAGAGAGAGACAGATGGAGAAGGAGAGACAGGCAGAAAGACAGGGAGAGAGAGACAGACAGAAAGACACAGAGAAAGAGAGACAGGGCGAAAGACAGGGGGGGAGAGAGAGACAGGCAGTGAGACACAGAGTGAGAGAGAGACGGGCAGAAAGACGGGGGAGAGAGAGATGGGCAGAAAATCAGAGAGAGACAGGCAGAAAGACGGGGAGAGAGAGACAGCTAGAAAGACACACAGAGGAAGAAAGAGACGGGCAGAAAGACAGGGTGAGAGAGACAGGCAAAGACACAGAGAAAGAGAGCTGGGCAGAAAGACGGGGAGAGAGAGAGACAGGCAGAAAGACGAGGGGAGAGAGACAGGTAGAAAGACACAGAGGAAGAAAGAGACGGGCAGAAAGACAGAGAGAGAGAGACAGGCAGAAAGATGGGGAGAGAGACAGAAAGACACACAGAGGAAGAAAGAGACGGGCAGAAAGACAGAGAGAGAGAGATGGGCAGAAAGACAGGGGGAGAGAGAGACAGGCAGACACACAGTGAGACAGAGAGACGGGCAGAGAGACAGAGAGAGAGAGATGGGCAGAAAGACAGGGGGAGAGAGAGACAGGCAGAAAAACAGTGAGACAGAGAGAGAGAGACAGACAGAAAGACCTAAAATAACTGTGTCTCACCATCATGTTGTCTTTTGTCTGTCTCACTCTCTTTGCTCTCCCTGTCAATCACAATGTTTCATCCAATCATGTTCCAGCTGGTGTGCCGGGGGAGGAGCCTCGCTGCTCCATGTGTCGGGAGGCGGAGCCAAACCATGACGACCAATCAAATCAAAACAACCAGATCCTCATCTGTGGGAAGTGTGGCATCGGTGAGTGAGACAGGCAGAAAGACAGACAGATGGGCAGACAGACAGGTTCCAGTGAAACCAGGTCTGTGGTCCCTGGAGGATCAGAACTCATCGAGGTCTCTACCGGCTTCCTACCTTGTCTCCTTCATCCCAGGAGACACTGGACCTTCTTTTAGGAAAGGACAGTGGATGATGGCGTCCCACAATTCCTTGCAGCAATTAAAGTTACACATCAGTATAGTTTCACATTGATATAAAACTAACAGAGCAGCTGTAAACACTGTCAACACCCTGGACTCATTTATAGAATAATTCTTTCAATGGTTGAACTCTGTCATGTGGTGAGGAGATGTGTCTACTAAAGTGACTCCCTTCAGTCATCAACCAGTCAGACTTCAGGACCAGGAAACAGGAAGTGATGACATGGGACTAATCTCTGTATTTAAGACTCAGCTCTGCAGAACTATGACCAATAAGGTAAAACCGGTGAGTGACATTAATGACATAATCTCTCTCCCCCACCCCCTCTCTCTCCTCCTCTCTCCCCCTCTCTCTCTCAGGTTTCCATCAGCAGTGTCATGTTCCTCCTGTAGAGGGCAGTAACAGTCTCAGTCCCTGGTTCTGTAGACGTTGTGTCTTCGCTCTGGCTGTCAGGGTAACAACACACATGCTGATACACTGTAACAACACACACGCTGATACACTGTAACAACACACACACACACACTAATACACTTTAACAACAGACACACACTGATACACTGTAACAACACACACACACTGATACACTGTAACAACACACACACACACTGATACACTGTAACAACACACACTAATACACTTTAACAACACACACACACTGATACACTGTAACAACACACACACTGATTCACTGTAACAACACACACACACACACTGATTCACTGTAACAACACACACACACACACTGATACACTTTAACAACACACACACGCACACTGATTCACTGTAACAACACACACGCTGATACACTAACAACATACACACACACACTGATTCACTGGAACAACACACACACTAATACACTGTAACAACACACACACTGATATACTGTAACAACACACACACTGATACACTGTAACAACACACACACTGATACATTGTAACAACACACACACTGATACACTTTAACAACACACACACGCACACTGATACACTGTAACAACACACACACTGATACATTGTAACAACACACACACTGATACACTTTAACAACACACACTGTATCAACACACACACACACACACACACACACACACACACACGTAACCAGAGTCAATAATGGTGTTGTTGAATGGGCCTGGTTCAGTTTGGTTTCTACCTGTGAACAGGTGTTTCCACCTGTGTCTCTGCTCTGATAGACTCAGACTCGGAGTCTGTGGTTTTCTAACAGACTCTGGTTCTGGTCTGGACTCTGTTTCCTGGCGACTGTCAGTTGTATCGAAACTCTTGAAGCTGATTCGACATTTCCTGTTGCTGCTTCACGTTAAAAGCTTTTTCCCGCCAAAGCAGCAGGAAGCCGTTTGAGTTCAAACACTGATGTGAGCACAGTCGATATCTGTGTAATGTGGTGAAGAGTCAGATAGGTTGTACACGTGAAGACTCACCCCTGTCCTCCTGCAGTGTTATTGATCAAGTAACTGAGCAGTGTGTCAGTGGAAACAGAGAGATGATGGTGTTGGTGATGATGATGGTGGTGATGATGAGATAAAGATTTGCAGTGTGTGGAGCTGAGCTGAAGTTTCTCAGGGTTCAGCTCAATTAGTATGAACCTTAAGCCTTTATCAGTGTTCTGCCTGTCTGTCTGTCTGACGACCTGTGTGTCTGATGACCTGTCCGTCTGTCCTCCCACAGAAAGGGGGCGCTCTGAAGAAAGGTCCTATAGCCAAAGCTCTGACAGCCATGAAGCAGGTGTTGCTGTACGACCTGGACTCTCTGGACTGGGACTCCCAGCACCGGACCAATCAGCAGCAGTGTTACTGTTACTGTGGAGGCCCTGGAGAGTAAGAGCGACCAATCAGGGACAGACTGATTGACACACTGTGACATCATCCAGGTGTTGAGTGTTAATGTGTGTCTGTGTGTAGGTGGTACCTGAAGATGCTGCAGTGCTTCAGATGTCAGCAGTGGTTCCATGAAGCCTGTACCCAGTGTCTGCAGGAGTCCATGATGTTTGGAGACAGGTGAGTCAGCACCGGTTTACTGCTGTTTACTTTACCTGTTTACCTGTTTACTGCTGTTTGCTTTACCCGTTTACTCCTGTTTACTCCTCTGTGGTCTCCTCCTCAGGTTCTACCTCTTCTTGTGCTCGGTGTGTAATAAAGGATCAGAGTACGTCCGGCGTCTCTCTCTCAGGTGGGTCGATCTGGTTCACCTGGTTCTCTACAACCTGTCGGTCAGCAGCAAAAAGAAATACTTCGAGCTGGACGAGATCCTGGCCTTCGTCTCCGCAAACTGGGAACATCTACAGCTAGGGAAGGTATCTGGACTAGACTGTACTAAATTAGACCAGGACTAGATTGGACTTGGACTAGAATGTACTAATCTATCATAGACTAGACTGTACTAATCTAGACCTGGACTAGATTAGACTTGGACTAGACTGTACTAATCTAGACTTGGACTAAAGTAAACTTAGATTAAGCTTTGTTTGTTTTTTGTGTAGCTGTCAAACACTCCTCCAGCAGAGAGGGGGCAGCATCTCCTGGATGCTCTGAACAAATACAAGAGCAAGTAAGACCCATCACTCACCTGCACTCACCTGCAGTCCGTACACCTTCATCAGTACCAGGTGAGTTCATTACCTTCCTCTGTGTTCAGGTTTCTGTGTGGGAAGGAGATCAAGAAGAGGAAGTGCATCTTTCGCCTGAGGACCAGAGTCCCTCCCAACCCCCCCTCCAAGCTGTTCCCTGAGCGCACTCAGAATGATGGGGGGCGGGGCCGAAAGAAGGGCGTGGTCAGAAACAGGTAATTCTCCTCATTTACCTGCTGACTGTTTGATTGTCAGGTGAGTTTATCACCTGAGCCCATGCACCAACCTGCTGTGTTTGTGTGTTCAGTGTGTCAGCTGAGAGGAAGAGGAGGAAGTCCAAGTGGCTCCTAGAGGACGCCATTCCTAACGTACGACTCTTCTTCTATGCCTCTTGTTTCCTGACATGTTGTCGTATCAGAGGTTAATGTTTGTTCTGTTTGTAGAATGAGTACTCCTGCAGCTGGACCTCCAACCACCACATGGCCAACATCTTCGACTTCACCCTGGACGAGCTGCAGAGCCTCAAGAGGTGAGAGGATCAATACTCCAGATCCACCAATAATCAATATTCAGCTGATCAGCATGTTAACCACTGTCTGATTCTCCTCCTCAGTACTTCCAGTAGAACAGTCAGTATTGATCAGGACTCCACTGATGCCTCCACCTCAGGTTCTGCCACGACCAGTGCCTCCTACCACTTCAGGTAACTAGCAGCCAACTAACCCCTCCTCCTCAGCTGTGACATCATCATGATCATTTCCTGTTTACACTGAACTTTGTTTCCTCAGCCACGTTAAATCAAAACGCTAAGACTAATACTAACTAATACTAATACTATTACTAACTAATACTATTACTAACTAATACTAATACTAGCTGATACCAATACTAACTGATATTAACTAATACTAATACTAACTGATTCTAATGCTATCTGATACTAATACTAACTAATACTAATACTAACTGATACTAATACTAACTGCTATTGATACTAATATTAGCTAATACCAATAATAACTGATACTAATGAACCTTACTGACCAAGCCTCCTCATGATGCTTAGTAGTCCTTTTGACCTCTGACCTCTTTGTCCTCAGGAGGAGGGTGGGCAGCAGGAAGAGGAAGTTACCTAGCAACAGCTATAGCCAGTGGGCCAATCGCAGCGAGGCAGGGGAGGAGCTTGGTGGGGAGGAGCTTTCTGGGATCCTGGAGGACCAAGAAGCTACTAACCACACTCACCTGTCATCAGACTCCTCCCACTTCCTTTCTGACCCCTCCCAGCTCCCTTCTGACTCCTCCCACCTCCACTCCTCCATCTCCTCGTATTTCGGAGTGGCGGGCAGACTGACCAATGGTGAGAGGTACCAGGTGTTGGCTCGACGCATCACTCCTCAGGGGACGGTCCAGTACCTGCTGGAGTGGGAGGGAACAACACCATATTAGGACACTGGCAGAGAAACAGCTTTGATTCCTTTTCCTCCATTCACTCCACTCAGAGCTCAGTCTCCTTGAAAGTAGTGCACCTGACTGATCACCTGAGCTGATATTCATGTTACTTGGGCCATGTTGATTATTTTAAATACCAACAACCATAAAAGTTATTTAACATTTTATTTTATTTTCATAAAAATGAATTTAAACACATTGAAATTAACTTCCTGTTTTCAGCCCAGTCAGCCTCAGTCCCAACAAATCCTGTTCTATACATGTCTGTCCAAACCTCAATCAGGTCCCCTCAAACGTCCGTCACACTTCAAACCTCCATCACACCTATGTCCCCTTAAACCTCCGTCAGGTGGTTTTCAGGTGAGTTTGGAGGAATCCGGTTTCAAAGCTGATCATGATCCTGTAAAAACAGTATTTAGTGAAAGCAAACAAAATGTTGAACTACAGCCAAAGACCACACACACACACTCACTCTTACACACACACACACACACACACACACACTCACACACTCACTCACTCTTACACACACACACTCACTCACTCACTCTTACACACACACACTCACTCACTCACTCTTACACACACACACACACACTCACTCACTCACTCTTACACACACACACACACACACACACAAACTCACTCACTCACTCACTCTTACACACACACACTCACTCACTCACTCTTACACACACACACTCACTCACTCACTCTCACACACACACACACACACTCACTCACTCTCTCTTACACACACACACACACACACACACACACTCACTCAGTAGTGTTATATGAACATGTAGTGTTCAGGTCAAGTTTCTTCTCCTTTGTCTCTGGTTGTTAAACAGTCAGAGGCGCCTGTAGTTTCCTGTAGCACCCCCAGCTGTCAAACAGCTTGCTGCCTTACCTGTCCGCACCCATGAGTTACACCTGTCCTCACTGCTGAACATACAGCACTTCACTTAAAGCAGGGTCAACATCTGGAATGGCAGAGCAGCAGCTGATCTGAGTCGTTGTACCTGTGAAGAAATAATAACCCTCTGAGGTCTCAGGGTATTTTCTCCATGTTTAAATCTTTTCTTAAATTCACCTTTTTAAAAGGTACTTGCATGACATAACATAACACCCAAGTGTTTTATATCGCAATGTTCGGAACAATCTCAGCTCTTGTTATAATGAGGCCCCTTTTGTCACAGAGCACCGTGTATCTGTGTAAACAGATCATTAGCCTGATGTTTGAAATTCTTCAAATCTCTCAAACCTTAACTAATGTGGATGAATTGTTTTGGTGCTTGAAATGGGTTCACCAAAGTTCCCAAAAACAGCACAATATATAATTAAAATAGTAGATTCTTGTATAATAATTGCCTAAAATGAACCAAATGCTTATTGGCCTTCCAGCTGCAACAGTGAGTCACATGAACTTGCAAGAATATGAACTGGAGATTGGAGAGTCTCCAAATTCAAACAGCATTCAAACCAAATTTCTGTGCTGTATTATTGTAAAGAAATTAATAGAAACATCTTGAAGATCTCCGAGGGTTAAAGACAGAGCTGTGATAAAAATAATGAGTCCAGATCAGTCCAGTCCTGGTCTGAGGTCGGTCATCCCTGAGACCGAGGACTGAATCCAGTCTGAGTTCTGAACTCGATCTGAGGTTAATGACAGCAGGTCCGTCCCACTTCATGTCAACCACCCAGACTCATCACAAGTGACAAAATTACACATTTTATTTATTCAGTTTTATTTAAATTTCATCTGACTATCAAGTAAAGGCTGAAAACATTTGGACTAAAACATGAAATTCAATGTGTCGGATCATGAAACCTGCAGATTCAGACCTCAGGACAAACCTACCACCTCATTTACATCAGCTAATGTGTGCGCCGTGTGTGTGACCTCTGACCTTTGACCAAGACCAGAACCTCTTCACAGGGACATCAGATAAAATCTGCTGCCGCGACTGACAAACAAAAACTACAAATCCCAGTGGGGTTGATTTCCCAGAGTTCAGTGTTCACCTTCAGAGTATTGATCTTCTTCTTCTTGCACTATCGTTCAGTATCTATGCAAACATCAGATTTCACCTTCAAACTGATAATCAATCACCGGCATTGATCAGGATAAATAATTATTGTTCCATGTTAATGTTCACTTCTGTTTGTTTTGACATCAGAGGTTAGCTTGAAGCTAACACAGCCCATTGGTTTGAATGAGGAATACTAATAGTGCTAACAGTCTCTGAGACGTTAAACTGTCACTCTGTCACTTTAAACCTGCAGCTCCTCCTTGCTGCCATGGTAACCACGCTCCCCTCCCATTGGCCCGTTGGACGGTTGTTTTGATCATGTGACTGTTTGTATTTTTGTCTTTTTTCTGTTGAACTGACCAATCAGCTGCCAGCTTTCTCTGGAATAAAAAAACTGATGTTTGACCTTTGACCTCCCTGTCTCCGTGTGTGTGTGCACGCGCGCATGTGTGTGTGTGTGTAGCAGTGAGAGTTCGATAGTTAATCTGTTAATACAATTAAGGTGTTAAACGACACATGAAGAACAAAACACATGAACAGTCAGACAGTTCAGGTGTTCAGGTTCTGTGTGGTTGTCCTGTGGATCCTGTCACACAGACAGGTGTCAGACGGACATGTAAACTGTCTGATACACAGCTGAAGAGGCAAACTGCAGCTTCTGTAAGTGTTACTTTGTGTGTCTCTGTCTCTGAATTTACCTGTCTGTCTGTCCACCTGTAGCCTGCCTGTGTTTGTCTGTATACCTGTTTTCCTGTCTGTCTGTGTCTTTACCTGTGGATACCTGTCTTCATGTCTCTTTGTTCACTTCCTCTTTACCTGTCTCTCCATCTCTGTGGACCTGTCTGCCTGCCTCTGGTGTGTAGTTTTAGAGACAAACAGGTGAGTGATCTCAGCCTGTAGATTTCCCAGAATGCTGCACTCTACTCTATCTGCTCTATAAAGGACCCTGTCACCATGGAGGACCTGGTGAAACACCTGTCCAGGTGTCAACACCTGGGATGGATGAATGTAATTGGTGAGTTGATGATTGACAGGTGGGACAGACAGAGCCCAACAGCACCTGATATTTGCCTGTTTACCTGCAGCTGTGACATCATCAGCTGGTAAATGAGAGCTACTGTGTGTTGCTGTTAGTAGTAGTGTTACCATTGCAACTAGTGTTAGCACTGCTGCTAGTGTTAGCACTGCTGCTAGTGTTAGCATTGCAACTAGTGTTAGCATTGCAACTAGTGTTAGTACTGCTGCTAGTGTTAGTACTGCTGTTAGTGTTAGCACTGATGCTAGTGTCAGCACTGCTGCTAGTGTTACCATTGCAACTAGTGTTAGAACTGCTGCTAGTGTTAGCACTGCTGCTAGTGTTACCACTGCAACTTGTGTTAGCACTGCAGCTAGTGTTACCATCGCAACTAGTGTGAACACTGTTGCTAGTGTTACCATTGCAACTAGTGTTAGCACTGCAGCTAGTGTTACCGTTGCAACTAGTGTTAGCACTACAGCTAGTGTTACCACTGCAACTAGTGTTAGTACTGCAGCTAGTGTTACCATTGCAACTAGTGTTAGCACTGCAGCTAGTGTTAGCACTGCTGTTAGTGTTACCACTGCAACTAGTGTTAGCACTGCAGCTAGTGTTACCATTGCAACTAGTGTTAACACTGCAGCTAGTGTTAGCACTGCTGCTAGTGTTACCACTGCAACTAGTGTTAGCACTGCAGCTAGTGTTACCATTGCAACTAGTGTTAGCACTGCAGCTAGTGTTAGCACTGCTATAGAGTATAATGTGACGGTGTTGTGATGATGTCACAGAGTTGAAGAGCGCCTCCATCCATTGGCTGTCGTGTGGTCGGAAGGCGGAGCCTGACATCTGGAGTAAAATGTTCTGCATCCTGTCAGATTCACAGTTACTGATGCTTGATAACCTGGAGGTAAAAACACAAACTCAATAGTTTGTAAAATAATGTTAAAGTCACCTTCAGATAGAACAGCTTCTTCTTCTAATGTTTTTGATCTGCCTCCATTTTATTTGACATGTTGTTTGCTGCTGGAGCTCTAACTGTGAGAAGCACTTTCTGTTTCAAAAGTCATGTTTTCATCCTGTTTTCACATTAAAAGCCTGCCTGTTAACAAAGGGAAAGACTTTTAATGTGAAAACGTGTGTTGAGTGTGTTAACAGGTAAAATCAGTCCATCACTAACAAACTTCTCCCCTTACACTGAGGGAACCTTTGATGAATTAACACCCCAACCTGTTCTTCCTCTTCTTCTTTAGATTCATCCTCTTCTTCTGGCAGAGAGGGCGGAGACTTGTACTGTCTGGTTGCTAAGATACACTCTCCATGTGACCTCAGCACCTCCTTGCCCCACCCCCAAAGGTAAGGAAGTCAAGACGGGTTTAAACATCTGCAGAAGAAGAAGACAGACAGACAGATAGACAGACAAATACAGACAAATACAGACAGACGATGGACGTGGAGCTTGATTCTGAGTTTGATGACCTAAACGGTGAGAAAACATCAGTTATTTTATGTTTGAGCTTCAGTGTGTTTATGTGTTGTGTGTTTGTGTAGTTGTGTGTTTATGTCATGTTGCGTAGTTGTGTTGTGTAGTTGTTTGTTGTGTAGTTATGTGTTTGTGTGCAGCAGGATTTAGTTTGGTTAATCTTGGTGACATGTCTCTATAATAATCTTATAATCTGATATCTGAGGTCAGTTACCATGGCAACGTGACTGGCCACTCCTGGTTACAAGTTAACTTTGACCAACCTTGCCTAACCATCACCTGCTGTCCCAGCTGGAGGTCAAAGGTCATAGTGTAGTCAGCAATACATATAGTTATTTGTAGTAAATAATACAGAACTGTGTGTGTTTGTGTGTGTGTTTGTTGTGTAATAACTGGCTGCATCTCAGCTGAGCTTTAGTTTTTAGTTATTTATGATTTGATTCTGTCCAGAACTAAATGGTTCTGTCTGTTAATGTCATGTTAACTGATGATAAACACTGTGATGAGCCTGTACTAATCGACCAGAACCTGCTGTTCACTGGAAGAACCACACAACCACAACACTGTAAGCACTGAGCTGTTCTCAGTGTTGACAGAAGAGAAGGTCAACAACAGTAAACAAAAATATAATGAAGAAAACCTGTAAAATAGAACTGCAGTAACATTAGAACATTAAACATAGAACTGCAGTAACATAAGAACATGTAAAACAGAACTGCAGTAATGTTAGATCAAATAAAACAAACAAACAAAACAACAGAATCAACTAAACAATCAGACAGAGATGATCCTGTGTGTGTGTGTCACGTTATTAATAACTTTATTTGTAGTAAAACTAACGAACATGCACTGACTGCTGCTGGTCACCATGGTAACAGCTATCACTGTCAGTTACCATGGCAACAGCAAGGAACCAAGATGGGTAACTGCTGGTGAAAACTACAAACTACAAGCACTCCCATGATGCCCTTTCTGTGTTCCAGATGTTCTGGAGAAGGGGGTGCGCCGACAGAGCATGCCAAGTCGCTCTGCCATGGACACGCCCACTGCCAGAGTGACGGTGAACACACACACACATACACACACACACACATATACCTCCTCATAGCTGGACTCAACCCGTTGTTTCCATGGTAGCAGGACCTGTAAGCTGATTGGCTGCCCCTACAGGTGAAACACATAGATGATTTTTTATATGAGGCTGTTAATTAAACTCATGAGATCACTTTCTTCTTCATTGACACCCGATCCTCACAGGAAATGATGTAATTCGCCGGATGTGTTTGTCAAGCTGCTGCTAATGAATTCTCACAGTGAGAGGGAGAATACACTCAGTGATCACTTTATTAGGAACACCTCACTAACACTTGGGTGTTCCTCAGTCCTTCATGGATCCACCAAATGTTGAAACTCTCCTCTGAGACTCCATGTTGATATCATCATCATCATCTCTGCCAATCTCCTGTGTGAAATGGAGCATGATCCATTAGAAGATGGTGAACTGTTCCATAAAGGTTGGACATGGTCAACAACAATACTCATACTGTGACATTCAGACCATGACTGACTGACTCCTCCACACCATCACACCACCATCACCGGCCTAGACAGGTAGTGTCCATGGATTCAGACTGACCATCTGCTGCCTCAGCACAAACTCAGATCCATCAGACCAGTTCCTATAATGGTCCCTAGAGTCTGGCTCCATCAGTGTCTTTACCAGCTCCATCAGTGTCTTCATCAGCTCCTTCAGTGTCTTTACCAGCTCCATCAGTGTTTTTACCAGCTCCATCAGTGTCTTTACCAGCTCCTTCAGTGTCTTTATCAGCTCCTTCAGTGTCTTTACCAGCTCCATCAGTGTTTTTACCAGCAGGCGATGTCCATCTTTATTTAAAGTCTGTGGTCTGGACTCAGGTTTCTGGTCTTGGTGAGAGGAAGTGGAACCTGACATAGTCTTCTGCTGTTCTAGACACCAACAATCACTGAGTCACAGTTTTCCTTTATTGACTGAAGCTTCTCACCTGGATCTGCTGCTGACATGTGATTGGCTGATTAGATCAGGTGTACAGGTGTTCCTAATAAAGTGCACTAACAGTACACTCAGAAATAAAGAGGTTATGATTGTGAACAGCTCAGATCTGGTTCAGACTCTTCAGCTGCGTTCAGATTCAGACCAGGAGTGGTTCAAATGTCTCAGGTGATGATCTGGTCTCGAGACCTTCATCAGATCCATCAGGGTTCACCTTGATTCAGAAAGTATTCAGACCCTGATGGTCCCTCTGAGCTCCAGAGACCACCATGTCTGGTTTCTTCCAGACATGACTCTGAGACCTGAGACCAGACAGTTCAGTCCTGGTCTCATCAGATCTGAACCTGGTTTCTCTCAGTCTCAGAGTCCTCTACCTGTCCCTGAGGAGAGGCTCCGTCTGGACCCTCTGACATGAAGTCCACATCAGTGGAGCTGCAGTGATGGTTGTTCTTCTGGAAGTTTCTCTGGAGCTCAGAGACCGTCAGGTGGACTCCAGTCAAGGTGTAGAAACACCGGAGAGATGAACCTGAGTGTGAATCACTGTGATGATTCAGTTTTGAATTTCATCATCAAACTTTAATAACATGTCAGAAGAGAGACAGAAACTATGAAAACCATCAGCTGGTACTTCCTGTTTACCTGAGACCTGGATCAGCTGATGACCCCCCACCCCACCCCACCTGCCTGTGTTTCAGGGTTTTCTCTCCCGGAGGTTGAAGCAGTCTCTGCGTCGAACTCGATCTCAACCCAAACTGTGTCGTCAGAGCAGCGTGAGGAGCGACGCCCTCAGTCCTACTGACACCAGGTGACTGATGCATCACTGATAATAAATAAGTTACCCAGATTTCTGCAGGGATCGTCTCAGTCTGATGGTCAACCCAAGACTTTCTCTTCAGTCAGTTAGCATCTGGACAGGTGTGAACAGGTGTGGACAGGTGTGCAGTGATGGACTGTCCATAGAACCATGTCGTACTGCTGTAGAATCTACAGCATTAAAGGAACATCACATAATCTGTCTGTCTACTGGAGAGGGGGGGTCAGTGTGTGTGTGTGGGGGGGGGATTAAAGAGAAAAGAGAGAGTAACACTGACAGAAGAGGAGAGGAGACGGAGAGAGGAGACGAAGAGGAGAGAGGAGACAAGGAGAGGAAGTAGGGCACCCTCACTGCAGGGGAGGGGCAACTGCTGACAGAGAGGGAGGTCGAGTCACATAGAGACAGAGAGAGAGAGGGAGGGGGGGGAGAGCTGTAGCTGCTGAAGCCGTGTAGCATCAGTAGCACGAAGCTAACAGACAGACAGAGAGACAGACAGGTCTTCAGCCGTTCGACTGAGCAGTGTCGGGATCAGCAGGTTCTACATCTTCCTCCTGTTTGCTGCTGAAGGAGAACATGGATCCATAACCCCCCATCCTCCCCTCCTCCTCCTCCTCCTCCTCCTCCTCATCCTCAGAATGCCCAGTGAGTATCTGCACCTCCCTCTTTGTCCTCTGCATAGATAAATGGGCTGCAGTGTGTGTGTGTGTCTGTGTGTCTGTGTGTGTCTGTGTATTTTAAGGGTAGTGTGGGGGGGGGGGCATTCATGGCGGCGTCTTTCACCTGATTTGCATGATCATGTGTGCTGCATTTCTGTTTGTGTGTTTGTGTGTTTGTGTGTGTGTGTGTGTGTGTGTGTGTGTGTGTGTGTGTGTGTGTGTGTGTGTGTGTGTGTGTGTTAGCCTGGCTTCAGCCTGCACACAGCTATCCTGGTATATTAGCATGTGGCTAGGCTAGTCACACACTGTTAGCCACCATGTTTAGCTAAACAAGGTTAAGCAACAGCACACACACACAAACAGACATCCCTGAAGATTTGGCATTGTAAGCAGCTAACATTAAGCAGCTCGTTAAGACAATGACAGATAACGAGCTAACAGAGGGACAACATGAGTTTCTGAGAGATCATCCTGTGTGTGTGTGTGTGTGTGTGGGGTCAGCTGATCATCGTTCTATCCAAAAAAATCTACTGTTCTGTATTCTACTGTGCTCTACTGAGTTCTACTGTTCTACTGTGTTCTACAAACAGGAACAATCAGCTGTTCGTTATTACAGAG
This sequence comes from Seriola dumerili, assembly GCF_002260705.1. Classification (NCBI taxonomy): domain Eukaryota; kingdom Metazoa; phylum Chordata; class Actinopteri; order Carangiformes; family Carangidae; genus Seriola; species Seriola dumerili. The sequence goes on from NW_019175121.1 coordinate 148,850, forward strand.
GAGACAGGCTGTTATTTAGAAGAACATGTTCTCTATTCTAAAGTTTGAACAGTCATTGTCCATGTTCACATGGAGGGGTTGTTGTGTTGTTGGTGTTGATATGTTGTGTTTATGTGTTGATGTGTTGATGTTGTTTCTGTTGAAGTTGTTAATGTGTTGATGTTAATGTGTTGTTGGTGTTGATGTGTTATGTTGTTTGTGTTTAGTAGCACCTCCTGAAGGGGGCGGATCCTCAGCCCTCTACTGGTTGAGTCTGTACGTCTTCTTTCTCCTGCTTTCTCATTGGCCCACAGTCTTGACAGAGAATAATTAATTCACCATTTGACACACCAAAAACATGGAGGACAGAACAACAGCTGATGGTGAGGAGACCAGGGCCAGAACCAGGGAGACCAGTCCAAACAAGCAAACGGAGCAAATGGGCAGGGACCTGAAGAGCCTGGACCTGGGGATCTCAGGTGAGACAGATCAGGAGACCTCAAGTGGTCAGCCCAATGGAGCTACACAGGAGGAGGGTCAGACAGGCAGACGCATGGACGAAGGCAGCACCGCTCTGGTGGGCGGTGGTAAAGGACTGGAGGCAGGGCTGGGTACTGGGGTCCAGAGGAGGCCTGGGCAGGCTGACAGATGAAGACAGGAACCAGATGAAACTGAGGCTGAAAACTTGAATATCAGACAGCCAGACAAATTATCTTTGATCATGGTGCTGGACAGCTTGGACGATTGACTTTTATTAGACCTGAGCTTCAGACTACTACTCCTGCTGCCTGTGGACTGTGGATACCACTCCTGCTGCCAGTGGATACCACTCCTGCTGCCAGTGGATACCACTCCTGCTGCCAGTGGATACCACTCCTGCTGCCAGTGGATACCACTCCTGCTGCCTGTGGATACCACTCCTGCTGCCAGTAGATACCACTCCTGCTGCCTGTGGATACTACTCCTGCTTCCTGTAGACTGTGGATACCACTCCTGCTGCCAGTGGATACCATTCCTGCTGCCTGTGGCTACTACTCCTGTTGTCTGTGGATACCACTCCTGCTACCAGTGGATACCACTCTTACTGCCTGTGGAGACCCTGTGAACTAACAGTGCTGAGACCTGCTGTGGTTTGTTTGGTAGTGGACCCTACAGCTTCATGCTTCTGAAGGATAATGTCAGTGTCCAGATGGATCCAGAGCCAGCCAGTAATTGAAAAACCGGAACATTTAGGGGTCCAGACCTGGGTACCTGGAACCTGGTCTCACCGCACTGTCCTCTCTGTACTTAGACCTGGTTAGAGTTTAGGATGATGCTGTGTCACACCATGCTAACACTATGTGTGTGTATGTGTGTGTGTGTCTGTCTGTCTGTCTGTCTGTGTGTGTGTGTGTGTGTGTGTGTGTGTGTGTGTGTGTGTGTGTGTGTGTGTGTGTTCCAGGTGTGTGATGCGGCGGCTGCGTTGTGGTAGCCAGGAGTCGTTGCTAAGCACCGGCTGTGTGTCATCTCTGGAGCTCAGGATGGACCAGTCAGTGATCATCAAACCAGTTCACTCCTCCCTGCTGGGACAGGACTACTGCTTCGAGGTCACACACAAACCACACACAGCACACACTCTTAATACACATTGAAAACACAATACATACTCACCCTTGTGTTTCTGTGGTGATGACCTCCCTTGTGTGTCTCCTAGGTAACCACCTCGACAGGCACCAAGTGTTTTTCGTGTCGCTCGGCAGCAGAGAGAGATAAATGGATGGAGAACCTCCGACGAGCAGTTCACCCCAACAAAGACAACAGCAGGCGGCTGGAGAATGTCCTGACAGTGTGGGTCATCGAGGCCAAAGACCTGCCTGCCAAGAAGAGGTAGGGGCAGGGCCACCGGCTCAATCTTACAAAGGTCAAAAAAAAAGACGAGGTAGGGGGCACCACGTCCCAAATGTGTCTCACTATTATTCTAACATGTACAACTAGAGGGTGCTACACGTGAGATCTGTGACAGCAGTATGTGTGTAATAATAGTTTGTAGTAACAGTAGCAACAATAGTAACAGCAGTAACAGTGTGAAGTAACAGAGGTGACATTATGTAGTAACAGCAGTAACATTGTGTAGTAGCAGTAGCAACAGTATGTAGTAACAGTAGTAGCAGTAGTAACAATGTGTAGCAACAGTAGTAACAGTGTATAGTAACAGTAGTGACAGTGTGTGGTAACAGCTGTAACAGTAGTAACAGTAGTGACAGTGTGTAATGACAGTAGCAACAGTATTAACAGTATGTACTTGTACTACAGGTACTTCTGCGAGCTGTGTCTGGACGACAGTCTTTACGCTCGGACGTCTTGTAAACTGAAGACTGACAACATATTCTGGGGGGAACGTTTCGACTTCAGCAGTCTGCCCTCCATCAGTGCCGTCACCCTCCACCTCTACAAAGACACAGACAGGAAGAGGAAGAAGGACAAGAGCAGCTATGTCGGGTTGGTCAACATCCCTGTTGCTATGGTGACCAGTAGACAGCTGGTGGAGAAGTGGTACTCAGTGAGCACGCCAAGTACAAGTCGGGGTACGTACACTGTTTCAGTTGATTCTTGACTTAAGAGACGGTGGTTGACCAATGCAGCCAGTCCCCACCAGGAGTTAGTCCCCACCAGAAGTCAGTCCACACCAGGAGTTAGTCCCCACCAGAAATCAGTCCACACCAGGAGTTACTCCACAACAGGAGGTAGTCCACAGCAGGAGTTAGTCCACACCAGGAGTTAGTCCCCGCCAGGAGTTAGTCCCCACCAGAAATCAGTCCACACCAGGAGTTACTCCACAACAGGAGGTAGTCCACAGCAGGAGTTAGTCCACACCAGGAGTTAGTCCCCGCCAGGAGTTAGTCCCCACCAGAAATCAGTCCACACCAGGAGTTACTCCACAACAGGAGGTAGTCCACAGCAGGAGTTAGTCCACACCAGGAGTTAGTCCCCGCCAGGAGTTAGTCCCCACCAGAAATCAGTCCACACCAGGAGTTACTCCACAACAGGAGGTAGTCCACAGCAGGAGTTAGTCCACACCAGGAGTTAGTCCCCGCCAGGAGTTAGTCCCCACCAGAAATCAGTCCACACCAGGAGTTACTCCACAACAGGAGGTAGTCCACAGCAGGAGTTAGTCCACACCAGGAGTTAGTCCCCGCCAGGAGTTAGTCCCCACCAGAAATCAGTCCACACCAGGAGTTACTCCACAACAGGAGGTAGTCCACAGCAGGAGTTAGTCCACACCAGGAGTTAGTCCCCGCCAGGAGTTAGTCCCCACCAGAAATCAGTCCACACCAGGAGTTACTCCACAACAGGAGGTAGTCCACAGCAGGAGTTAGTCCACACCAGGAGTTAGTCCCCGCCAGGAGTTAGTCCCCACCAGAAATCAGTCCACACCAGGAGTTACTCCACAACAGGAGGTAGTCCACAGCAGGAGTTAGTCCACACCAGGAGTTAGTCCCCGCCAGGAGTTAGTCCCCACCAGAAATCAGTCCACACCAGGAGTTACTCCACAACAGGAGGTAGTCCACAGCAGGAGTTAGTCCACACCAGGAGTTAGTCCACACCAGGAGTCAGTCCACACCATCAGCCGGTTCCACAGAGACATGTCAGACTGGTCTGTGTGTCGCTGCAGATCAGTCAGATGTTACTCAGAAAAATAAAGACACATTTTAAACAGACTCATTTTAAGACAAAAACATTAGACACTTTACCCCCAGAGTAATTAAGGTCTAATGGTTGATGGTCAGTTAATAAGCATCGGCTATCTGTCAGAAAAAAATTAAAAATGAGCATCCCTGTTATGGAGTGAACAAAGAAAAGGGAAAGAGTTTTTATTTTTATTGTAAAACGTCTTGTAACTGTTGAATTCTTCCTAAAAACACACATGTTCTGCTGGGGGTAAACTGAGCTGAGCAGTTGGATGTCTATGTGAACACCTGTCCCTGGTCTCACCTGAGAGGACTCGTAAGGACGAGACGTCCTTTAAAGACCTTGTTAAAATGGAAATGTTTAGTGACAGCTGGGCAAAATCTATCAGCTGAGGATGATCATATGATGCAATCAAAATCAATCAATCAATCAGTCTTTCTTATATCATTGTATAAGTTGAGTCAGAAGTGAAATGCTGCATCGCCATGATCCCATACTGGACAGGAGAAGTCCAGGATGTGGTTCATGTGGGCAGAATACGACAGATGGAGTCATTCATTCATCAGACAGGTGACAGTTTGTTCCTGAACCACAGGGGAAGAGACGTAAAATGGGTCAGAGGACTGACTCTGTAGACACTAAGACCTGGACCAGAAGGAGACCTGGAGTCTGAACCCTCATCACATCATCATACCTTTACACACCTGAGACCACCTGCTGCTGACAGTGATACTGACCCGTTGTGTTTCAGGGAAGTCGTCTGTGCCGACCGTGCGGATCAAGGCTCGGTACCAGAGCATCGTCATCCTGCCCATGGAGCAGTACAAAGAGTTTGCCGAGTACATCAGCTCCAACTACCTGCTGCTCTGCAACACGCTGGAGGCCACCATCAGCCTGAGAGCCAAGGAGGAGCTGGCTGCTGCGCTGGTCCACATCCTGCACAGCACCGGGAAGGCAAAGGTATCCCTGCCCCCACACCAAAGTCCGCCCACAACACCTGAACCCAACACCTAGTTGTCATAACCACGCCCACTATACCTGAGCCCACCCACCTTCAAAATGAAAGTATTCCATCTTGCAGCACATCTACATTTTCAAGCCTGTAGCTCAGACAGTGACACAGTGTCTAAGGGGTGTGACCTAGGCCTCATCAGGCTGACCTTTGAACCCTGTCTGCAGGACTTCCTGACAGACCTGATGATGTCTGAGGTGGATCGTTGCCGTGACAACGACCAGCTGATCTTCAGAGAGAACACGTTGGCTACAAAAAGCATTGAGGAATACCTGAAGCTGATTGGACAGAAGTATCTGCAGGATGCCCTGGGTGTGTGTGTGTGTGTGTGTGTGTGTGTGTGGTGTGTGTGTGTGTGTGTGGTGTGTGTGTGTGGGTGTGATGTGTGTGTGTGTGTGTGTGTGTGTGTGTGTGTGTGCGTGTGTGTGTATAAATACCTGTACCTGTGGGACTGAGATTAGCAGGTGATGAACTCAGGTGTTCCTCTGTCTTCAGGTGAGTTCATTAAAGCTCTGTACGAGTCTGATGAGAACTGTGAGGTCGATCCTTCTCGCTGTTCAACCTCTGACCTTGCGGAGCATCAGGCCAACCTGAGGATGTGCTGTGAACTCGCCTTCTGCAAGATCCTTGACTCGTACAGGTAAACACACATTCACAGTGTGAACACACACATCTGGTTTGTCATTTAACCCAGAACATGATGTCATCAAACAGGGTCTTCCCCCGGGAGCTGAAGGAGGTGTTCGCATCATGGCGACAGGAGTGCAGTAACCGAGGACGACCAGACATCAGCGAGCGTCTCATCAGCGCCTCGTTGTTCCTGCGCTTCCTGTGTCCAGCTGTGATGTCACCATCGCTGTTCGACCTGATGCAGGAATATCCTGACGAGCGCACAGCGAGGACATTAACCCTTATCGCCAAAGTCATCCAGAACCTCGCCAACTTCAGCAAGTACGTTTGGGCTTTTACTGTGAAGGAGCAGGAGGGCTTTTACTGTGAAGGAGCAGGAGGGGCTTTACTGTGATTATTATGAAATACCTGTACCTGTCCATTCATCTGTTCGTTCACCTGTACCTCACCTGTTGCTGCAGGTTCGGCACTAAAGAGGAGTACATGCTGTTCATGAACGACTTTGTGGAGCGGCAGTGGAGCAGCATGCAGCGGTTCCTGCAGGAGATCTCAAACCCGGACGGATTGAACCACACCGCCGGCTTCGACGGATACATCGACCTGGGCAGAGAGCTGTCCAGTCTGCACACCTTGCTGACCGAGCTCGACCAGGTAACACACCTGAGCAGGTGAGCTAGGACCTCCTCTGGCCGGCCCTGACTCCGAGGTTTAGAAACCAGTCTAATGACAACGAGACCTTAAACTGGATCTGATGCTGTTGTGGATCTCAGAGTCTGACACAGTCTAATGTCTGGTTCAGCCTCACTGCAGCAATTAGACTGGACCTTTACAGACTCACCTGCACAGGTGAACATGTAGTTCACACAGTCACTGCTGAAGACTGGAACAGTTCATGATCTTCATGTTCATGTGAACATGTTAGTGAATAAGCAATAATCATTGATAATCATTAATAATCATTCCCCAAATCCTCCCAATACACTGTTTATCGAAATCATTCAAGTAGAAGTGATCAACTGTGGACATGGATTAATTATTACTTGTCTGTCTCTCTCTACCTGTCTCTCTCTCTCTGCCTGTCTGTCTCTCTCTTCCTGTCTGTCTTGCTACCTGTCTCTCTCTCTCTACTTGTCTCCAGTCGTCTCTGTTGAAGCTAGGTCCTCTTCCTCGGATCCTCAGAGAAGTGTCTGCAGCTTTGGCTAACCCCGGGGGTGTGGCTAATCCTGGGGGCATGTCTGTTTCCACTCCAGAGCCTCAGCGAGTGGTGTCTCCGCCCCCACTTTCCCCTCCCCCTCTGTCTCCACCCCTCTCCCCCCCCCTGGCCACCTGTAATCCCTCCATCGGCCTGCAGGGCAGCGTTGGACTAGACGGAGGGTTAGCATTGTGTTTCTATTAGCATTAGCATCCAGTATTCACACATCAATCAAAAGGTGGGGATGGGGGGGTGCTAACTGGGGTGTTACTTTATGGTTGCTATGGTGACAAAGGGCAACATTCTCTGATTAAAAAACAAACACTAACTTCCTGCTAATTAAGTGATCAATAATGTGTGTCTGTGTGTGTGTGTGTGTGTGTGTGTGTGTGTGTGTGTGTGTGTGTGTGTTTAGTTTGGTGGACTTCACCAGACTTCCGTCTCCGACTCCAGAAAACAAAGACTTGTTTTTTGTCACCAAAGGATCCAGCCTGCAGCCTGCATCAGGTGATCTTTGACCTATGTTCTTTATCCAATCAACTTCTTTATCTCCTGACCTCACTCTGTGACCTTTGACCTCTGATGTCACTTCCTGTAGGCCTGCAGGGCTCTCCAGCTCCCAGCTCTTCCTACTCAGAGCCCAATGAGAACGAGGCAGGGTTTGAAATTATCAATGGGGGCAGGAGGGAGGGGCCAGAGTTGACCAATGAGAACCGCAGTCTGTCTCTGGTCGATCTGCAGGACTGCTCCCCTAGCGACGGCCTAGACGACAGCCAATGGCAGCGCAGAACGGGGCTCCTCCCCCTCTCCTTCCAGAACCCGGTGTATCACATGACCACCACGTCTCCTCGGCAACCACAGCAGCAGACGGACACCACGCCCTCAGACGGCTCAGTGGGATCGCAGGGAAACGCAGATGACAGGATTGCCATGGCAACCAAACCGGCGTTTCTTACCCAGATGTCTGTGGGGCTGGGAGGAGGGGAGAGGACGTCGGCCATGTCAAGCAGCAGCAGTGGAGAAGAATACTCGAGACGAGCTCTGTCTCTGACTGAGACTCTGACAGGTACAAGAATATCATCTTATTATATATGTATATAGTATTATATAACTTTAATATCATTTATGATATACATTTATATAATAATATTCTATATCTTTAATATATAGATTTGATATTCTTTAACTTAAATATATAACTTTAATATTCTGTAACTTTAATACAGAACTTTAATATTATATTACTTTAATATATAAGTTTAATATTATATAACTTTAATTGTTTGGTTTTTCCCTCTCTCTTTCAGGTAGCTCTGTCCCCTCTCGTCAGACCTCCTCAGGTCCTCAGAGACGCATTGATCAGCCCCCTCCCCCCAACTCTGCTCCCCCGGGACCTCCTCGAGGCCGGACACCTCCCAGCATGCTTGGCGGCGGCAGCAGCGGGGGCACGGCCTACCCTCCCCGCCCTGCCTCTGGCAGCATGATGTCATCGAGCCCCGATTGGCCGAGCAGTGGCCAGTCGCGGCTCAGACAGACGTCATCGTCATCTAAAGGAGACAGCCCCGAGAAACAACGGCCTGCTGCCAAGGTAACCAGGCTGTTACTGTGGTAACCTGTCAGTCTGCACTCTGAGGGCAAGAACTGTAAATCACCTAGAACCTGTAGCAGCAGGTGTGGTCTGAAATTAAACAGACCAATCACAGGATGAGATCTGATCATCTGTGTTTGTGATGTCATCAGTCACATGACACATCTAATACAGGAGGGTAGTCCAATTTTCACTGCATGTTCATGTTGCTATGGTGACGAAATTGGTGTGTGTGTGTGTGTGTGTGTGTGTGTGTGTGTGTGTGTGTGTGTGTGTGTGTGTGTGTG